>NW_020955306.1:247398-349057 GCF_003031625.1 Empidonax traillii
CTTTTCCCTTTCTTTTCCTTTTCCTTTTTTTCTCCTTTTTTCCTTTTTTTTCCTTTTCTTTCTTTTTCTTTTTCTTTTTTCTTTCTCTTTTTTTTTTTTTTTCGACACTTGACTGAATCAAGAAATGAAAGTACAGAGCTGTGCTTAACAAGTGTGGTACTGAAGGGCACTGGAAATTACAGAGATGACATTTCCCTGTTTCAGCAACCCACCAAGCACATATACTCATTCACCAGTAATAATTTCTAAAAGGAAATATCCAGAATCAAACATAATGGTTGCCTTACTTATGAGAAAACAAACAAACAAACAAATAAATAAGTGTAATACCCACATACTGCTTGCATAGTTTTTCATTTCCGTCCAAGTCTTTGAGAAGGGTGTTGTGCACATTTACATTTCCAAATCTGATGTGAATCATAACGCTATCCCTACTTGCAAGGTTTTCCTGATTCAAAACAGTATAACTCAAATCAGTCAAGAAATGAACCTGTGTCTTGTATAGTAGACACAGAGACTGGCAAGTATTTGCAGACTGAAACTACACTTGGACTTAATCATAAGCATTTTTTTAGGGTTTGTTAGTTCAAAATATGTTAGTTCAGAATTATGCCATTTACTGCCCATTATACTTCGAGTTTTAGGGTATCAGGGTGTAAATCATCTTTTCACTTGTTCTGTAAAAGCTTTGCCAAGGAAAAGCTATCTAGGACTTACACAGAAAACTAATTAATATTTCAACATTGGATTCTTCAAAGGAAAGAACTGCATAAAAAGTACATTATTCATTGCTGATTTTGCCAGACATGGTGTCACTTGAGGTTGTCAAAGTAGGAAACAGAGAGAAATAAGGAGAATAGTTAAAGACACAATAGTACCTCATTAATAGCTATGTCTGCATATTTTGTCCCCTTAAAGAATATTGATTTATTTTTCTTTTCCTATTTCATGGAAAATCTGGTACCACTTAACACATTGGTATCAAACCATTCTCTAAATATGTGCCTGCCTCTGTGTATGATTAATATGCTTTTCCACCAGTGATATTATTTTCTGCATGTGTATGTCTGATTTTATTCTTTAGATGTTGTTGGTCTCAGTTCTTTCTCTTCTGTAAATCACATCTTGCACATTTATGTTAGAGAAGACAGTATCAAAAAAGCCCTTTTTTCAAAGCACAAGCATTTTTATTTATTTATTAATTTATATAGATGATTCTGGTCCCTTTGTGTGTTCAATAGCAAGCAATAAATAGCTTGGTTCAAATTATATTCGGCTTTAAACAAGTATTATTTTAAAAATACGCAAAAAAGGTGCCAGATTAATCTGAGCTTAGTTAATCATCTGTAGTATATTTAAACAGATCTGTCTTATTAAGTCTTCTGGCCCTCTTTTGGAAGCAGAACTTCTTTCACTAACTGTCTAGTTTAACAAATGTGATGGAATTGATTACTCAATATTTCTGAAAAACATCCTTAGACATATCTACTTACATACTCCTAATTAACCCTCACATTCACAGAAGATACTGGGGATATTTTTAATTCCTTACTTACTAAATTTCCACTTATAAAAGTGCAATCTACATCTACATAAAATTGTGGGATTAATCATCAAGTTAAGGGCACATATTCAGCGGCATACCTGGCAACAATAACTAGGGGAAAAAGCCTCATTTGTGCAGAATATTCATGCTATTAAGGTGATAAAGAAATATTAAATTTAATTTTATTATAAGAAATATTAAATATTAAATAAAAAATTCTCTTTCAAAGAAAAGTATCATTGCTCACAAAGAAGAATGTCCTATTCACTGAAACTGAAGATATTCTTAGAGGTATAGAGGAGGAACATATTGTGATAAAATCCAGTATGGAAAGTGGAATTCCAATGATCAGAGTAGGTACCCTTAGGTACAAGCTGATTATTATCTCAGTGACTTTAAACAAAAGAGAAAGTGGGAATCCTTGAGTTAGGGTAATCAGCCTGTCCTAGTAGCACAGATATTACATATGGAAGTAACTGATTATATGCAGAAAAGTCTTTAGGGTTAAAAACAATCTTATTTGGCATATTAGCTAAGATAACATTCAAGTAAGTAAGTAAGTAAGTAGATAAATAAATACTGACATACATAAAAATAATTTTTATTCCCCATTCACTACAATGTAAGCATTAGAAACTGTATACTCAAAGTATTCATATGTATATTCCTTTTAATTTTGCAGTATAAAATGTAAAGGTGTCGCTGTATGTAAGTAGCAAAGACCTTCAGGACGTTCTTATTCTTGTGAAGATCACAAAATTTATTGCTCATTTTCTTAGCATATTTTAGAGACCTTACAAAGCTCAAGTCCTAAAAACTCACAGTTGTCATTACCTTAATATTTGAGAATTTAATATTTTGGAATACTTTCTGTCAGCCTTTTTAGGTAAGAAAGCTATATATTCCTCCATGTTGCCAGAATAACACTGAAAAGAGAGAGACTTTTCTCAGTGTACTACTGGAAGTTCATTGCAAACCAAGTAATTGCTTCTCAGATACCAAGATAATTCCCTGTGTTAAGCATTCATCTATTTTGGGTGAGTATTTAGTTAGCCTGAAAACTATTTTATCCAAATTAAATTTAGCTGTTCTTTTAGTTGTACTCCTTTAGAGAGTGGAGAGATTACTTCTCATTATATTCTCAGAGATACTGAAGACATGAGCCCTTTTTATGGCCTTTATATTTCAGAACCTATCCTAATTTATTCAGCTTTAGCCATATATAGCTTTAGTCAGGCCTTTCTGGCTCCAGCTGTTTTTTGTTTTGTGTAGACATAGTAACAGTGCAGTGTTATGCAGAGAGCAACAGAAAAGAAACGAATAGTACAAGTATAAAACACTGAAGAACTAAAACTGACCTCAGACAAAGAGATGCAATTGGGTTTTAAATCAATACAATTTTGTTCAAAACAACCTTCAGATCTTTGTTCAATAGTACTTGTGAGGGTTTAAAATGAATGTAATTATGGATGAAGACTCTAAATAACCATTAATTATATGAATAATATTCCTTGTACTTGTCATTCTCAGCTTATTAACCATAAAATCTTTTAAGTGAATCAATATAAAAATCACAGTCAACTTGCTGATACTGCTCATTGTAAGCAATTTGTTTATTTCAGGGCATAAGCTATTTTCATTTCCAGCCTCTTTTAGTTTATTGGTAATTGGAGGAGATTCGATAGAATCATCTCCACACCATAGACAATTTCTGAAAGAGGAAAACATATGTGTTAATTTCTTCTGGAGCCTTGTTATCTACTAGCAATAGCCTCCATCTGCAAGAAGATCGCTGCATCTTCATCTAGACGTTTCAGAAGTCCATGGGATAAAATCAAACTCTTGTTTTAGGATAATGCTGTTGATTTTAGTCATCTACATTAGGCATGTGTCTGACAAGGGGTTTGCACAGAAATTGAATTCTTCATAAATTTTAATGCCAGACTGCATGCATGGGAGTACTTTAGTATCACTAGTGATGTGGCATCTTAGTTTTCATTTCCAAAGCTGCACATTCTGAGTATCTCAGTTGAAGTGCGCAATCCTCCCACTAACTTATTCCTTCAAATAGAAAATATTCTTAATTATCTTGTTTATCTCAAATAACTAAAAAATAAATAAATAAATGTTTAATCTGGACTAGATAGAAGAACAGTGTACAAACTCACAGGAATGTTAGGTATTTAAAAGGAGTCAGTTGTCAGTGAAAAGTTATAATTCCAAATCTTGCTGAAAGTAGATCTTCATTCTCCTCAGAGCACATGTTTACAATTCAGGGTGGACCTTGTACTACTAATAAACTTTAAAAAAAGCTGTGAGCAGGTTCTCTAACCTCTGAAGTGTGCTCAGGGAGCAACTAAACCCTACATCATGAGAAATGAGACAACTTCCAAGCTTTCTAGCACCAAGTTGGGCTTTCATAGGAAGCAATATCAGTAGTTTAGCATCTGTAATTTATCATCATCAAGCAGTTTTGAGTGCATCAGATGACAGCTGGTGCACAGTGCATAAAGCCATGTGCCAGGAATTCCTCACTCCCTGCCTGCCTTTGGAGCCACTCGTGAAGTGGCACCCATGGTTTCTGAATAAATACCTCTGGATATGTCCATCCATGATCTGGTAAAGCTTCTGACTTATATGGAGGACCATGGTGCTTAATAGTTATTTATTTCTTAAGAAGTCTCAGGTATTAAGCCTGTTTCTGGCATAAGAATCTATCCAGTGAAACGAATACAACCCCTTAATTTGCTTATTAACCTCAATGTTCATTAAAAAATAATTTTAAAAAATTACTCCAGTATTGTTTTGTGTCTGTAAATGAAATTATCTACAGAGGTAGAAAGAAATTACAGCTGTGAGAGTTTCAGCTCATTCCTGGAAACCTAAACTATGAAAAACAGGGAGAAAACTATACTTTATACCTGACAGCTCCAATTACAGTGCCCTGCAGAGCTTAACTGCCTGCTTCAAATCTTCCCACAACTTTTACTGAGGAACAGTGGAGTGATATATATTCTGAGAGACTGTCTTGTTTTCCTAAATACTCTATGCAATTAGTTCAATTTATGGTAAACTAAATCCGCAGTAATTTAAGACTCTTTTTATGTTACAAAAGCAAAGGTTCCTTTGAAAGTACTAATGTTTTTTGATCCTCTAATATAAAGTAAAATATCAAATGGTATTGAACTCATATTTTTATGGGGGCACAACATTATAATAATATGTTAATTTAACAGTTAATTTAATATTATAGTTAATTTAACACAAGTAACTTTGTATTAAACCTTTCTCCAGCTGATCACAGCACAGGAAAGACCATATCTGTTTTTTCAGGTTTTTTCTCTTTATCAGTTTTTTTTCTCTTTATTTTGCACTGACACAGCAGTGTGGAAAATATAATTCAAAATTTACAATATGCAGAATATAAACAATTCTTCAAGTGCTTATGAAGGATGCCTTTCAGAATTAGCACACAGAGAATCATAGAATCATGGAATGTCTTGGGTTGGAAGGGACATTTAAAGATCATCTAGTTTCAACCCCCCCCCTGCCATGGGCAGAGAAAATTTTCACTAGACCAGGGTGCTCAGGGCCCCATTAAACCTGGCCTTGAACCCACCCCAGGGATGAGACATCCACAGCTTCTCTGGGAAACCTGTTCCAGTGTCTCATCACCCTCACAGTAAAGAATTTCTTCCTAATATCTAATCTAAACCTACTCTCATTCAGTTTGAAGCCATTTGCCCTTGTCATGTCACTACATGCTCTTGTAAAAAGTCCCTCTCCATCTTTCCTGTAGGTTCCCTTCAGGTACTGGAAGGCTGCAATTAAGTCACTCCTAAGCCTTCTCATTAAGTCACTCCTAAGCCTTCTCATTTCGAGTCTCAAGAAACCAAATTTTCTCAGCCTTTCCTCATAGGAGAGGTGCTCCAGCCCTCTGATCATCTTGGACTAATCCTCCTCTGGACTGCTGAACCCAGAAAACTCCACTAGTGAATTTACCCACATAGGAGCAGTGTTCTGATAGTTTCCTATCAAATACAGAAACTTAGATAATCAGTAAGCCTACATAATGTAATTGCAAAAAATAGAGTAGAGAAGTATTATGCATAACTCAGTCCCTAACAACATCACATTGACAATATCTCACATATCTACATATAGAATTTTAATGCAATCATATGTTATATATATTATTAAAAAGTTTTATATACATTTTATCTTAATTAATGTCACAATTCATTATTAATGTATTTAAGAATAAGTATTATAACAAAGCAATATATGAGCTGATTGTTTCTTATTTGCATAATATTGATAACATAAATATTAAACCTGCATCTTGGTATCAGTATTTTATCTTTCAAAAGCTTTTTATCCTTCATTTTTGAGAGTTAAATAGACTTAGATTTCTGAAGCCAAGCAACCAGCTAACATGCTTGCTCTAATATTCTATTCATCTGCCTTCTATAGCTCTTTTGTAAAAATTCTTCCTTTCACTCAGTTGGATAAAGAGGTGGGGATTTTTTGTTATCTCTTTGAAAAGCAGTCAATAACATTGAAATCTTACAGAACAATTAAAGGAGGAAAGTATGATATCTTCAGTCATTAAGAGAAGGATAGAAATAGACTTAGCAAGAAAATTGAGGCTTTAATATGCTGTAAAAAAAAAAAAAAAAAAAAAAGGTGCCTTGCCATGAAATGGAGCTAGACCACTAGAGTCTTTTTTTGACCTTCCAAATGGTTTGGACAAATTTGTGGGTAGAACTTGAATTTCACGGACAGATACTTTATGTATGTATGTAGTAGCCTTTGGTTTTCACCAGAATGTTATTATTCCCATGATATCTATAAGTATTATAAGATTACAAAATTACAGTTTTAGTCTTTATTAAGTAGTTTCAGTAGTTGTGTCAGATCTCTTTGTTTTTAATGAAAATTTTTGGGTTTTATGAAAATTTAACATATAGATTAGGATTCATCAGTCCCATATCTTTTCTACATACTGTGTATGAAGTGTGGAGGTCTCTATTAATCGTGGTCAAGTTAAAATAAATTATGTTCAGACTCCAAATGTCAAGACCAAATTTGCCCTTTGTGCTAGTAGATAATTACTTACAATAATTGTGTTCTGTCAAACAGGCCCTAATATTTGTGCAAAAAATTAGAGAACATACCTAAGGGATCATCATGTTTATCCTCATGATCATCAATGTCGTCGTTGTTAGTTGGTAAACATTTGCTTTAAAATATAAACAGTAAATTATTTTCTTTGTGTTGTTGATTTTTTTTTCCCCTGTGAAATTTCCATTTTTGGTTGTATTTTCTACCCCCAGGTGAAATAATTAATATTATTTATTATCCATAAGTCACTGGAAGAAGTCACCAAGTCCTCCAAAACTGATAACCTTTGAAACAAAAATAGTTTTTTATTGCAGAATTCTTATTTCTCTAGATTTTCTTTTTGCAGCAGTTCTTCAAAATTATTTCTTAAAAGCTGACTTTTAATATAAGCAATTTGTGCATTTTTTTGTCTAAATTTCTATATATCTAAGCAATGTGATCTAAGGAGATAATTGTAGAATAACAAAATTATCACAATACTCTTTGAAACCTAATACAGTCTAAATAAATTTGTTAGAAAGAGATTTTCAGATTCTTTTTTCCCTGCAATATTCCTTCTTACTGAGATACAAGTCACTGACAAAAACCCATGCTTTTCAAAATATGGATTGTCAAAGAAGTGATAATTTAACTTTCCATATTTATGTCCTTCCAGTGAATGCCATATAAATTATGACTCATTTTGCAGTGAAAGGAAAGCTTTTTTTGACCAGCTGTACTTTTGGGATCTGAAAGGCAGTCTCTTTTCCTTTTTAAAAAAATGCAGAGCAGAATCGGAAATTTCCTGGCAATTTGTGAATGAATAACTATAAATTTGCTGCATTTTCTTAGCAACTTTTTACAACTTTTTTTTTTTTAAGAGCATACATACTATATAATACATATAATAGAGGTATGTATAATACATGTACATCTATATAAAATTTTAAAATATCCAAAAGGTCTTTCATATTGGGGATTGTTTGTTTGATTGGTTTTATTATTTTCAAGCAGTTATTTTATTATTTTCATCTTCAGCTTCCTTAAGATTGGTACTAGGAGTTTCATTCTTATTCATATGTCAAACTACCTTTTAGGTCTTACATATAGTTCTAAAATCAATACAGAAATCTGCATAGATATGCAGATGGTAACTGTGTCTTAAATCAGAAAATATGAATCTATTTTAAGATTCTGTGTGGTTTTCTATAGAGACTGCTTTTCTAGAAATAGCAGACAGAATCACAAGCGTGCAGAGCAATATAACTAGGTTTACAGTAAAATAAAACCAAATATTTAAAGGGCAAAGGCAGGGTCGGGAGAAGGGCAATCAAATCTCTTACATCATTTCTAGGCATATCTCTGTTACCCACTGTTCAATGAGCCAAATGATTGTGACTTAAATTAATGAAAAATGGACTGCAATGTTTCTGAGCTCATCAGAATGTAGATGGCAATGCAGAGCCAGAGTGTGATCAGCAGTGCTCTTGCCATGGGTTCACATGTAATTAAATCTGTAAAAAATTATTGATGTTCTGTAAACACCATTAGGAGCTGGGATTTCTCTGGGAAATGCTCTCTAGTTTGGATGTGCTATATTTGTGGAAGAAGACTAAAATGTTCAACAGGAAAAAAACAGTTAAAATTTTGTCCTTTTCCCCTTGTAGCATTCCCAAACATATGAAGCTTACAGCATGAACCAGCATCTTTGCCAAACATGAAGACAATATCCTTTGACCTCTCATGGATTTCTGTCATTCATTAAGAACTGAAGGAAAAAGAAAACCCACATTCTTTCAAGTGATCACTAAAATGATACTTCTGTAAACTCAAAAGTATAATCATCGAGTTCTGTTTAAAGAAATCTACTCAGTAGGAGGCCGGAACTCAAGACGACAAGATATGCACAAAACATCTTTTGTAAGTACTCCAAATTTCATCCCTTGAAGGACTCTAAGCTGAAGTATTGTTATTATTGTTATTATGTCTACCTCAGTTGTTATTATCTCTACCTTTCAGTTTTTCCAATATTAACAGTATGGCATCCCTAGTCCAGGCCTTATCAAAGAAGGATAAAATAGATACCCTTTTTCTAGAGCACTGCGAGGACCCACCTGGATATCCCACACACTTTTGTACTGAGCAACCCAACCCCTTCAATCTGCTTTTTTCTCTGCACGTGCAACTGCTGTCGATTAAAACATCTGGCTGTCTGTCCTCTGACTTTGGCCACATTGTCTTTGACCAAGAACATACCTTCAGCAATGCTGATGCCCGTGTGAAAGCATTTCTCTTGATAATCTGAGTGTCATGGGAATTGAACATCTACCCCTCTGAGTAGATGCAGAATTAATAACTTTTTCCAGCATCTTTTAAGTCAGGGAGCTTTCAAATTCTTTGAACAAGAAACCATTAGCTTAGGAATAGGACGGATATGACATGGGAAGAAAAGTCTTAGACTAGAAATATTTTCTCTCTTCTCTACTGACAAAGGTTAAAACAAATACTAGATCTCCTTGGCATTTCTCTGCATGCATCCTCCTCCATCAGGATGGAGACTATTCCTGGCATCTAGAGTTTGAATGTGCAGAAGTGCTGAGGTCCCTATGACCACCAGCAGCAGCTTCACTGCACTGTATCAGGCATTTTTTTTCTACCCTGGAAGTTGTACCTGTGATAACAGATGCAGTGACATGCAGCATTTTCTCTGCTTTTCTCAGCAATCGCATGACTGACATATTTTATAATCCTACTCCACAGAGTAGCAGATGGTGCCTACCCTTTTTCATCCTGTACAAGACTTGATATTTCTTCTCTGTCAGTCATAAGATAGGTTTTTTATTTTTGCTGGCTGTACAAGCCATGTAATTTCATACAGCAATAGTTGCTTCTCGTGCCAATCTGAAGTCTCTTGCAGTTCAGACTTAGCAGAAGTCTTTAACTCTTGATGCAACTTTTATGCCAAATGTAGCAAGCCCTGAATGATCATTGAATAACACTATTCTTTAGAAGGACTGACACTCAACTTGTGTGAAATTCAAAGGCAGAGGTATGCTACAGCAATTCAGCACAAAGATTAACCACTCTTCTTGCCACTAAGAGCAAAGGTATCTATTAACTAGAAGGTCTGCTAATACTGCAGAGAAACCTCAGAAGATGGGTGCAGGTTCATCCACTTTTTCTGCTCCACCTCAACATGAGATGACAGTCACATAGCACATGAAAGCACATGAAAGCAAAACCTACTATAACATACTCTTCAACAGAGCCTTTTCAATTAGTTTCAAAATGATGCTCCAGCAGTTATGCTCAGTGTAATATTTCTTCCCAGCTCTGTGCCCACAAAAAGTGTGTCCAAACTGTATCTAACTGTGTGATCCTGTCCTCTATTTCTGAGGTGATACAGTCTCACTGAGCCATTCACTCATGAGAAATGTTATGAAATTTGCTGGGGACCTTTATCAAGAAACTACACTTAGTACAGAAGAGCTGAGGCAGAAATGGATATCTCAAAAACCAAAACTACCCAGGAGTAAAAAAGTCTGATCATTCTTACCTCAACATGCCTGTCCAGGCTGAATGAGACAAAGCTCAGTAGACTACATAGAATCTGTAATTTTCTGGGATACTGGTGAAAGATTCTAGTGCTGATAAATGAGCCACATACCCGACTCAACTGCATTTGGCTTTAGTAGAAGTAGTTTCTATGCTTCCCTTTTGCTATATTTCTTATAATTGTTTTTAGAAGTAAAAGCATTATTCCCAAGCACACATCAATTTCTTGACAAAGACTAAGTCCTGCTTGTCATTTTGCTCCCTATTAATCTCATTCTTATTTCCCAGTAATCATCTCATACCACGCACACAGTATTTACTATTTATAATTTCATGACAATAATAAACACTACATCAGCTATGAGTAAAAAATTCATTAAAAGTCATGCATATCTTGTAATATTGTATCTCAATAATATTGAGAAAGAATGTAAATATAACATTTACATTAAATAAAAAAATGTATTAAAAGATTATAAACAGAACTTTGAAAGTAATGTTGTGTTTGTGAAGAGAAAAAAAAGCAATCACAATTAGGGATGTTCTTCCATTGCTGTATCTTTTTTTTTTTTTTTTTTTTTTTTTTTTTTTTTTTTTTTTTTTTGTAAACTAATAGGATGTTGAAGAAATTAAAAAATATACAAGTTTTGGGTGCTATATAATTGCTGATTCAAGAGAATGTATTCCATTTTCCCATATTTTAATATAAAAAATTAATTTTATGAAATCCTGAACTTGTGCCTGAGGGCTGAGTGTTGATCAGGCAGTTGCACATGAAGTAACTGTCAGGGAAGGGTACATCTCTAATTTTTGAGACCCAGGGATATAACTGGAAGGCATTCAAAGGTGTGTGCATTGAAGATAGCTATTAGTGCAGAAGGAAACAAGATGGGATGAAGTGCTTCCATCCAAACCTTTTCTGAGTAATAACTGTGACTTTGTTAGGGTGATTTTCTGTGGAAAGAATTCACCTTTCTTGATGTAGATTTCTCAGCTGAAACTTAGGATCTAACTTGAAGAAAAATGTTGTTTTTCTGCAGTTCTCCCCTTCTGTCAAAAATTAAGATTTCTTACAACAGAAAGGAGAAAAGCCATTCAGACCAGCATTTAACAAACCAGCCTTTTCAAAAAAACCCAATGGCGTTCAAACACATAATGTTGAAAATATGTTGTCTATGCAAATCATACTAAGGGCAAAAAGGAAAAAGTAAACAAGCCAGAGGAATTCAAAAGTACACTGGTAATTTTTTTTTATAAAAAACACAAAAAGGGATATTTTTATCACATTGAGACAACAGAAATGTAGGATTAAATAAAGAAGAGACTTGCTGAGTGAAGTGCTCTATCTTGCCTTTAAAACATATCAAAATCTGGCAGATCATAAGAACTGTATAACCTGCATCAAATTCATGATAGTACTTAGCTGATATCAGGGTAGGTTTGTAGTTTAGTGGTAGTTCAGTTGTCATTAAGCTGTTTGCTTTAAGCGATTTAAAAAGGTGGGTGTGGGGGTGTGGGGGTGTGACAGGTTATAAACCAGTAGGTTTTGATTTATATAATTTCTTTCTTTCTTCTCGCCATGTCAAGTGTATGCTCTATGTTATAACTAAGCAATGAAGCACAAGCTGCATGGCAACTATTCTTGTGGGAGTAAGCCTGAAAGAAGTTGCCCAAATAGCACACTTCAGTGCATCTGCACTGTATGTTGCCTTGGTACAGGGAATCGGGAAGACAGTGTTATGCTTGTGACTGAAAGAAGAAATGCTGAGATCAGAGCAGTAAATGTCACCAAAATTCATTTGGTGTGTTCAGATTTACCAGCATGAAAACAACATCACTGCTCTGCTGCCAGCAAAAATTATGCTCTGCAAGTATTTGCAGGTCACATGGCAAGGGTTTCTCTCATTACATTCTTGCGTAGGAGATTTGCTCTTTCTCACCTCCAATTTGACATTTTACAGGGATTAGGGACATAAGGCAGAAAGTGTATAATTTATTGTTTTCTCCCTGTGGCTGACTGCTGCTAATCTTAAGTCAACAAATGTCAGATTTCAATTTTACTGCGTTACTGCATCACAGACTGCAAAAATCAATCTTTGTTGGGTTTACTGTTCTCATTCTTTCGTATACAATGAGGGGGGATAACTACGTTTTGCTATACCTGCCTGACACCTGCTTACAATGATGATTTTGAATATCTGACTGAAGCAATCAGAATTGCCAAAATATGCTGACTACATAAAGACCTGGTTTTCATGGTGATTTTATCATTTTTTTTATGAAGGGAGATGCCCCATTGTGACTTCAGGCATTTTCTCTCTACAGAAAAGACAAAAGACTCTTCTGGAAATTGACCATATATCACTGAAAGAAAGAAAAGTCCTTGGAAATATTTTATTATGCTGGAACTTTCTCATGGACACTAATGTGAACATAAATAAAAGCCAGTGACTTCAAGGATATATGAATTTCAAAGTTACTTCAAAATTATTCTTATAAGAAAAGTATAAGGAAAACCCAGTCCTTTGAAAATTAGGATTTTGTCTAAGAATTTAATGTTAAATACTCTTTACCTTCCATACTTAATAGAGGTAATCCAGTATAATAAGGAAGCATTTACTGAATCAAAATAAGCATTATTTAAGTACATTATTATTCAATACAATCTGAGCAAAATGTTAAGAAGCTTTCACAATTAATATGACTACTTAATTGCTCTTATAATGTTGCTGTCCTAATTATTGTGAATTAAATCATTACAGAATCTTCTTAAAATTTGTTTTGAGAATGCTTCATGACAACCTTTACAGTTTTTCTTGACCTAAAGCCCTCTGAAACCTTTAATGGACTTCAAGACCTCTGAACCAGATAGATTTTATATTTTTTATTTTTTCTCCTACACCCAGTAGTGTAACTACAATGTTAGCACAGGAGGAGCAGTTGAATTGTCAACATCAGTCCCCAGAATGTACTTTTAAAGCCTTTAAAAAGCTACGTGTTTTTGCTACTGAATTTGTAGGGAGATAAATAAGTATTGAATGTCTCTCAAAACTAAACAAAACAAAAATGGAATTAGTACTGGAAGAACAGAGTGATCTTTAGGCTCAGACAAAGTCGGTGGCTGCTTGAAATCACAGATGGGAAAACAGTAATAGCCATGGTGCAAACATCATCTGTATTTGCAGCAAACCTTAGAAAAAACCAGGTCTGCTGCAGCCACTACTGAGGTTGAGGTAAGGGCTAGTTTTTGTTCCAGAGCACCTCTCCAAGCCCTCCCTCAAGCTGGCAGACCCAGCTGATGTGACATTATCCTTATCCCCTTTTATCTTTTCCAGGATAGGAGGAGCAGCAAAGTCATCATTCTGCAATTTTACCTTTGATCTCTTGGCAGTTCTGCCATTTGTCTTCTCTTCCTATAACAAGAACACCTCAGCTCCAGGCTAGCTCCCACTTCTCACCTTCAGGGTTGGAAAATTACATTCTCACATACCCTGTGGAGAAGCCTTGAGTCAAGGGGGCAAGATGTTTATATTGGAACCACTTCAGACTGATTCTGAAATTGTGCTTTTTCTGGGTAAGCACATACGAACCTTCCTCGTTAGCACCTAGTAGAATCTGTCACCAAACAAACAAACACACACCACAATATATATTGAGTTGCTGAGCATGAAATAAGGTTAAGGAGGTTAGCCAGAATTTGTAGGCTATAAATTTTCAGGGGATTATTAGGTTCACACTGGGTCAGCCAGCATGACTCGCATATTAAGCCAGAACCTCGTACAACAATTCCAGGGCCTGGTCGAAGTGTTCAGAAGACCATGTAACAGAGTTCCACACAGTAGATCAATATCTGCTTCCCCTTTTGAAACTAACTCTACTAGTTCTGACTAGATAACGAGATTTGGAACTCTTTTTTACCTTCTGATCCAAAGCCTGTGGAAGCTCATGTAAATACACCTGTTGAATACTAGGACCTTCGGATTGGGCCTCAAATGATGAAACATGATGAAGTTGATCTAAAGAGCAATAATCAGAGTTTCGCTGAAGAAGAATTCATAAGACCAAGCTCTACTTTTTCCAAGTCAGGATGATGGACTGCACAAAAATGGCACATCCATGTTTGACTGAAAGCATTTTTCTGCAGCTGTTGTATTTCTTTACTTGTAATAAAGCAAACATAATGGCAATATTTTAAAAAATAATAAAAATTTTATAATAAATTAGGTTGTGAGTGGTAGATTCACCATTTTCTCACTAGATAAAAAAGAATCTTATCGACAATGATAATATTATATTCTTCATACACAGTAATAAATTCCTTATAAGTTCTCAACAGCTTCCAAAAAGGCACTTTTTTCTTTTGGTTTCTTTTAGGGGATTTTACACATGCTAAAATGTGTCATTATTGTACCAATATAATGCATTTTTATCTCATGAAAGTATATCCACACGAGGGACATTGTACATTGTATCACTGTAACCAGAACAACATTCAATAACCATCTTTCAAAACAGGTTTTTAATTCTGATGGAAAATTGATGATGAATTAGAATAAGAAGAAAAAATCCAAGTTTTCATTTAAAAAATTGTGGAGGGAACACTCAAAAGCTGACAGAAGCATGAGGTTATAAAATAATTTTATCTTATATTGCATAAAATTAAAATAATTCTAGGAAATCCTCTACTGAAAAATAAAGCTTTTCATTCTGAAATGTTCCAATAGTTCCATTTTGACTTTATCAGGATATCCCTTCCTAATGTATTAAAAGTTACAAAACTGACATATTTCTAAAAATATTTGGCTTTTGCAAAAATGGGATTTCCTCATATATAAATGGCATACAAAAACACCCTTGATCTGTTCACTGGTATAGGTCAAATATTATAGCCTTTCTAAATAGACAATGAATATTGACCTTTTATACCATAAACAATATATGACAAGGCAGTTCTGCTAACAGTCCTATTTTTTTATTACTTTTACTCTTTTATCTAAAGCATTGTTGTGGTAATGATTTATCACGGAATTACCAGCTTAAGTGATACACCTTACGCGATAATAAACTCCCTTCTTGCTTCATTACGTCTGTATATGCAAGTTCTTGCCTATGCTAGATATGAACCAGCTTTCAGTGACAAACATTCTGTAGCAACAGACAGAGGACATAATCTCTTTTTCTCTTGCTTTTAAAGTTTGCTGACACAGAACCATAAAATCATTAAGGATGGAAAAGACCTTTGAGACCATCAAAATGAAAATTCTCTGGATTTCCTTTGAATTTGCTTGATGAACAAAAACCATATTACGTTAAAGCATTTTTAATGCCATTTGTCTAAAAGATGCCTTGGTAATGCTGAAATACGACTAATTGTACAGTTGTTTTGAGGTGTTGGTTTTTTTGTTTGTTTGGTTTTTTTGTTTGTTTGTTTTTGGGTTTTTGGTGGGTTTTGTTTTTTGTTTGTTTGTTTTGTTTTGTTTTGTTTTTTATGAATTAGGAAAAATAGTTAAATTTGCTTGGATGAGGGACAACTTGGAAGTGATAATATTGAAGTGGTACAAATATATCTAGTTCAATCTTCAAAGCAACTTTATTGTAGTAATATGGCTGTTATCATGCCATTTCAAACAATTAGCAAAATGCACTTACCTGTCATAGCAAATTAGTCTTCTGTATGAGATGCCGCCCTAGAAATCAGGAATAACTGACAAAAACATTCAATTTACCCTTATATTTTTTCTCCAATAAATGTTTTACTTTCAGTCTTCATTTGCTCAAAAGCATTAAAATTTAAAATTCTGTAAGATCTTTTTTTTTTTTTTAGATTCTGTTTCTGCATGTACGTGTCACTTCCTTAGTCTTGCATAATTTAACAAACATGTAAAATCTTGTCAGCCATGAATGTGAATTGTAGCAGTATAAGATCTCAAGAAGGGGAGAGCCTGGAATTGCTGCCAGCCATCCATCTAAAGTGCAGCACACAGCACACATTGATAGCAAAGGCAGTCAAGTGCCCATCTGCTTGCTTCAGAAGTATTTTTCTTTAAGAGCAGAAGAGGACACTTTAGCTAAGCTCAGTAATGAACTGATTACGCTGGTTGTGAAGCCAACAGAAATGAACAGCCTGTCGATTAACAGTCAGCTCACAGAATAAAGCAAACCCACCCAGTCACAAAGAGGATAACTTCTTCAGTGGTTAAGGAGTGAGTTGAAGTGAAGAGTAGTATTGTTTCTCGAGGGCTCCTGAACTACTGTAACAAGTTCACAGCAAAATAAAATCACCAAAGACAAAATAAAGCAAGACAAGAAGAAACACATCTTTTCTCCTCCCTTAAATAATAGACTAAGTCCTCCACCGCTGTTCTTAGGGAGAATTGGCACACAGCATTAGAACAAGGCCAATAAAACTTCCAGTGAGATAAATAATTGGTACAGAAGATTTGGCTTCATGGTTAAACCAAAGAAGAAAAAAAAAATCTGCTCTCAAGCTTTCCTCTTAAAGCCACAGAAGACAACCAGTGAATATGATGACATTGGGTGCTATTCTAGATGAGAGATGGTGGCAGAGCTGGCCCCATGAAATGTTATTAATTTCTATCACTTAGCCTTTAGTTAGGAGACAAAAATTTTAAAAGACCATGCATCTCAAAATCAGACATTTTTTTTCCACCTCAGTGGCCTGGTGAACATGTGGCTGCGTGAGCCAACCCTTCATGCCCCATGGGTAGGGAGGGTGGACCCAGTCCTCCTTTCAGAGAGCTCATCAGGTGTGTTCAGTGTTCCACTTGCATGTCTGGCACAAGCACTCCCTGATGACACTTTGCTGAAAGCCTTAATTGCTAAAAATTATGTAAGTCACATTTCATTAAGCTGTGCACTGGGAAATATCTGATACACTTTGATCTAAGTTAGCACTGAGACTCTATTACGCAGAACAGAAGCAGTTTGCTGAAACATATTGACAAAAAAAAGCATTATAAAAATGCAAACCATTTTAAGGGATAGTGAATGAAAAAAAATAAATCAATAGTAACAGCTTCCTGTTAGACATATAATGCTGAATATATTGATGTTCTGAGGGTTTTTACTATTTTCTACCTACTGATCATGTATTCTACTGTATTTGTTTACAGCTCTCATTTTTTTGTGAACTGCATGCAAAATAAGAATTTATATAGAATGAAAATTTCCCACAAAATACTAACCTGGCTTTTAGAAAACTCAGAATAACTGCCCTCTGAATTACTGGGCCAACCACTGCTCAACTGGCAATTTTCAGCAGCAGTTCTCATTTTACTGCAAAGTTAACACCATGTTTCTTTATTCTTTCAAATAAATAGAATTGTCAGGTCACAAAATTAAAGATAAATCACTTACACAGACTCTCTAAAATACTCATATCCTCCCTACTGGTAGAAAACTCCGCAGCAATCAGTGATATTTTTCCTCAGGACTGCACAACAGATAGAAAAATTACTAATGACAGAGATATGACTTACTCCTATGTCTTTACTTTAAGAAGAGAGAGGTGGCACTTCAAGCATAGTATTAAAGTTAAATCCTAAATTTCCCTGACCCCATTCCCAGTTTATGCGTCTGAGAGGATTTAAGCAGAATTTAGTAACCCTGCATGCTGTGAACAGAATCACCCTCAGTCTGAAAGAGTGAATTAGAGACTGCAACCACTGAACAAAAAAACAAAGCAAACACCTCAAATTTTTTTGAAAACTCTCTGCTTTTCAGATGGTTTAAGTATGTATCTATTAATTAGGCAGTATCTCAGACCAAGGATTTCAAGGGAAGGCCTGCGAAGCTCTGAGATTTGATTTTTAAAACCAGTTCCTCATCTCAACACTTCCTATCATCTAATGCATGTCTAAATGGACAATAAGTAAGCATTGGTTTCTGACAGCTCCCTCCTCATTTTGCTGACTGAAGTGGATCATGTGTGAAAGTGCTAATATTTCCTCATGCACTGTCCAAAAAGCCTAAAATCTCTTTGCATTTATTTTGGCACTAAAATTGTGTAGAAACGTGCCTTCCCTGAAAAATATTTCTTTACTATTCGTATGCTATCACAATGCTGAAGTGTAAGGAGCTATTGATATGTCTGCCTTCAGTTTCTCATTCTGACACAAACATTCTGCTAGACCTTGGGAAGTCGCAGCATCTTTTAATCCTATCATTCATACCTCTAAATATTGTAAGTAGAATGAGAGATCTTTTATTTGATTTTTTTATTTAATGTGCTTATGAAAAGCTGAGTACAGTAGCTTTACCATGAGTTGGGATAGCAGCTCTCTGACACAAAAATTAATAATTTTCAGGCCATTCTGATGCAGACTAGAGTCTTTCCAACAAAAATATAAGGTCAGATGTGCACAAGTAAATGGCACTTGTTATGGACTTATAAAAAACAAAGGTTTGCTTCTCAACAACTATAAGTTTAAAATTGCTTAAAAATGGGTTTTCAATCCTGTATATTGGCATATGTGCACACTGCACATGGAAATATGCTAGAGCAGACACTAGAGCACAAAAAGTTTAATCAGATTAAATAAACTAAGAGAGGATGAATTTAATTCTTATGGGTAGTGAGTTCACTGGAAATTTTATTACAATTTTGAATTTTATGGAATCCTTTATTAATAAAGGTTATGAAGCATATTACATCCCTGTATACAGTATCACTAACTGCTGCCAACTATCATGGACTCTATATAATTTAGATGAACAACAAATAATAAATTGAAAAAAAAGCAAGATGGCACTAGACAGCACTGACCAGCAGAGATTTATATAAATTTTCAAGCATTACCAAAGTATTGATTTGCAGATGTTATTTAAGGAGTTTCTTTTACGAACCCACTCTGATCCCACTGATGATTTTTTTGCTTTGATGACTTCTGCAGATTGACAACAAAAATATCACATCTAATATAGCATCATAAATAAACTCTGAAGCTTACAGTATCAAACAAATATATCTTCATATCCATATGGTCAATCATTATCTATTGATCGTTAAATTAGAAATTGCAGGGATCTTTGATTCATGAATGGCTTTTTGTTCAATTATTACCTTAAGCAATGAGGAAAATGGAACCTGTGCAAAAAGGAAGTACAACCCACAAAATGCACACTTGTAATAAAAAAGATTTTTAGTCAGTATTTGTTGCTAGGAAAATGGGATACGATAACATTATTTATAACACTCAGCTCCTATGTAACTGATCATTCATAAACAAATAATTTGATATATTACAATGATTTTTACATACTCAGATTCTAAGCTTATGATAATTTTCCAACTGAGCTTTTGCATTAATTTCCCATTTCAACATTTTATTTCTGTCTTGGACCATAAAAATATAATTGCTACCATTGAAGTTGTAGCTCTTCTATTCCCAAACGGTCAATTCATTTTACAAAGCACATACACTGTACAGCTTATTTGCCTTCATTTTCCATCATCAAATGTTAACACTACTTGAAGAAAACTCTAAATTAGGAAAATGCCAATGAATAATGAAGATGGCTTCTATAATATGGATTTACTGCCCAGCATAACAAAATGGAGCTTCTATTGGAACCCATTTCCAAGAGTTGAGCTATTTGATCTACAAGCAATTAAAAAAGTAGATTATGTTTTCCATGGCACTATAGGCACAGGAGGGTTAATTTCCACACCAAACAATAAGAGGAGATGAAGTAGACAGTAACTAATATGAATTGCTCCCAGGCCAGCAACTAGTCCAATTTCCTATACATCTTCAATGTTTGTACACCCTGGTCCATCACAGAAAGCAGCAAAGTAAGGAAACAGTTTATAAATAATATTCTTTGAAAGTGTACAGAGGTTCAAAATAAGTTGGTAGTAATATATAATGTAAGATTTACTCTATTTGACTTAGATGGAAAAATGGGTAAATTCCATTCCTACAGTATCATTTTCCCTTACAGTTGGTGGTAACCTGCGTAACACCACTGGCTCCAAAGGTCCTAGAAACATTGGATCTGAGGGGATATAGATGTTTGTGGAAGTGGTACATGGATTTACTGACACAGCGAAAGAATAGGAGAGGATAGAATTTTCTCAAAACATTTCATAATCTCATACTCACAAAATACACATAAAGGATCTCATCTTCATCATGCACAATGGCCACCATATGTTTTAAAATAGTCTTCATGAAAACACCAAAAAGAAGGAAGCATATATAAAATAAGACTTCCTTTACCAAAATTATTTTTTTTAAATCATATGGTCATTAAAAAATTAAGAAAATAAGAAAAAAAGGATTTGGGATTTTTTTTAATTAGCTAACTTACACATAGATTATGAACCTTTTGAAACTTTTAATTTCAGTGCTTTGCATAATGTAACAATTATTTTTTAATGGTGGACTTTGAGATGAAAGGAGAAATAAAGGGGAGAAGCTGAATGAAACATCTTGACAAATTCAAAATACAATTTTTCTGAAATTTGGTTAATTCAAATATTTATTTTGACCAATTTTTAAAAAATTAATTACCATCAAAGTCTGGTTCTAGTCCCCAAATGTTCTATTTATTTTCTACTTTCTGATTTATTAAAAGAACAATTTAACATTGTTTCATGATACACACTTTGCGAAATCCTAAATATTACATCCAGGTTATACTATGTTTTTCAGATGAATTTCCTAAACTTCAGGTTAAAATGTATCAAAGACAATATTCTTTCTCTCCTTTCTGTGCTGAAGAAACATAATAAGATGTGCTTGAAGTTAATATTTGGCCCAGACAATTAGATTTTTTTTTTTCAGAATCCTTGAAAAAATCCACAAACGTGAGAAGTATAAAAAACATTAAATACCAAATATCTTAAAAAAAATACAAGAAACCCTCAAACCATTTCAACAAACAATATGGAACCCATAAGTGTTCTGGCCACCTACTGCAGTAGTTGATTACAGCCAATAACTCTTTCAGCAGAAGATACAGCTCTATGTATCTTTTTCTATGTATCTAAAGAATTAATTATTTACTATGTATTAATTATTATTAATAATAACTTTCATCAAGTAAAATTTCTAT
Source organism: Empidonax traillii (assembly GCF_003031625.1). Classification (NCBI taxonomy): domain Eukaryota; kingdom Metazoa; phylum Chordata; class Aves; order Passeriformes; family Tyrannidae; genus Empidonax; species Empidonax traillii. Next base: position 268,682 of record NW_020955306.1, read on the forward strand.
TTTCCCAATGTTATAGGTTAGTTTATGACCAGAGGTGATTTTCTTTAAACTCTGAACTCTCTCTCTATTTTTATTACTGAATGTACATATGTTTGTACAGAAAACCAGGAAGGGAGATAGAAAAAGACAAATAGAGCTAAATAATTAAAAAGGTCAGATTTCATTTTGTTCCACGTGTAGATCCCTCAGTTCATGATTTCCAATATATTTCCATAACATCATTCACCATGATTTTTGGAACTAATCCATTTATTTTTATCCATCAATAACAATCACTACACATAAGCCACTATATTTTTCACCATAATATTGACTTTTATTTCTAAATACCTGAGGCACTTACTTGTCCAAAGTATGTTTATTACCCAAAATAGAAAGCCTTTACTTGGCTTGTGTTGCAAGGTCATAAGTCAAGTGAAATCCTTTAGGTCCATTAAAACAGTGGTTTAAATGGAACAGTTCCTATTTTCCCTGACCTATATTTTGAGCCTTAAAGCTCTTTTCATACTTTTGGTCTTTTTTCATTTTTTTTCTTCTACATTTCCCACTGGGGAATAAAAGTATCTCATAAAATTCTATATCAGTTTTTTTCTGCATGCCACCTACTACTAAACCATTACTTACCCTTTGAGAGTATTAATACTTTTCTGACTTCCCTTTCCAACCTTTCTACACTTACCCTTACATCTTACATAAATTCTTTCCTTTTAACTGTTCATAGTCCTGCCTGATGGGTTTATTTGGGGACTCTTTTTGTTTCTTATGGAAATAATATGATGAGCAAATATGAAATGTAATCCTTCATAAAGCTAGGCTAATGCACCCAGCAAAGCCTAGGAAGACTAAACACATTGCAAACACTGTTCCCATTACAAAAGCAGTCAGGAATGAAAACTTGAGCAATTATAATCCCAACTCAATTAAACATAGCAGACAAGCAAACACTTATTTTCCCCATTAAGAATACACAAAATTTTTTCCGGTGGTGTTTTTCACTTCCTACCCAAGTCACCCTGATATTGCACATTAAGTCAGACAGAACTCCTCCACTAGCTAAGCTCAGTTTCCAGGAAGAAAGCAGATCCAAATCTTGTAATGCTAGGTCTTTGGGTCCAGTCAGGGAGGCATGAGCCTCCAACATTGGAAATTGATGCTTTTCATACAAATATATTATCACAGGGTAGTGACTATTCAGTGTCTTTTGTGCTTGTAAAAGGGAGAAGGGGTCTATTTAAGTCAAAAAGTATTGCTAGGTGAGAAACACTGATTTAGTTATTCAAATCACACTAGTGGGGTGATTCTCTGTATGTAATGTGTGCTCTAAGACAGACTTTCATTAAAGAGCTTTGGTTCAGAAATGAAGAATGTTGCCTAAATAATCAGTGTTTTCTTTAATTATTTAGGAACATATTTTCCAGAAGGGTTTTTAACAGCAACTCTAAAATTTATCTCTATCTTTGCAATATTAGTAAGTAAGGAAGTTATCATGCATATAGAAGTATGCTTGAATAAATTTTACAAGAGCACATATTTCTGCTGTTAAATTTTTTTAAAGCTTGTTTCTACCCACCCATCAGTCCATGAAGGAATGATCAACTATTTCTTGTTCAAATCAGCACTCTGAAATCACTATATAAAGGGGGCATACTTAAATACTATGATAAATGACCTATGCTAAAAATCAGTAGTATCTTTTAAGCAAGGAAATATAACTTCTATCCTACTTTGATACTGGATAAGTTAAAAAAATATATAGTAATTTGTCTCTGAGCAAGATATTCTACTTCTTTTTCTTATGTACCAAATTTAGGATGGCAACCTTTTCAGAACCAGAAATAATGCATGGAACTTCTTAAGAATTTTATGTTTCTGAAATGAATAAAATAAGGACAGTCACAAAATGAAGCATAAGGCAATATAGAAGACTGAAGAAAGTAGCTCTCAACAGTAAGGTTATTGTTAATATTTCACAAACATTAGCATAAAGGAAAAAAAATGCTCTTTTTTTTACTAGTGTTGCATTTCAGCTCCCTAGACAAATTAGTGGAATTGAACATTTGTAAGTCACCTCAAATTGTTATAGTAGCAACTAGCATTGGCATTGAAAATTGCATAGTTACCTTAGCTTCCATTTTAAAGAGCTTGTAGTTAAAGTATAACAAGAATATCCTGGGGTAAAAACACAAGTGCCTTTATAAATAGGATGCCAGGAAGTACAGGGATCACAATCTATAAGCCACATCTAGAAGAATCCACCACGCTCTTTACACTTATTTCAGTGTGGATGACACTGGATCCCATGATGCACCTAACACTCTCTCCCTGCTGTCCTACACTTTTCTCCCTGGGACAATAAATTGCTACAGAGCACATCAGGGGAGGCAAGAGGGCACTGGAGGGTGGAGGGAGCTCTAAAAAATAGAGAGGAAAATACATCACTCTGAGAAGATGTCACACTGCTTGTGAAGGAAAGGTCATACAGAATGCTGCCTTTGCCTTCGCTGCCAGTCTTACTTTTTTTCAACTCTCAACATCCTCACCTCCTTTAAGACCTTCATCTATGAGATAACTCCTTCTCTCCATCCTTTTCCTCCAAGCTCATTACTTCAAAATAAATTCCACTGCTTTAATCACCTCCGAAGACATGAGCTGTTCTTTCAATATACAGACCAGACAAAACCCTACATTCACACCCTCTCTAAATCACAGGTGATGGGAGATGGCTGGCTTACTGCTGTTTTGCACTCTGAAAATATACTTTCTAATATATTTTGGAAGAGATACTTATGGTAGTGAATCTTATCCTGGACTTTAACGTTGGAAGGTCCATATATAGAGCAATACATCCTTTTCTGATATATGCATACATCTTCCATTCATTGCAATTTCACAGAAGAAATCTGGAATCTTTAGCTCTCAACTTGAATGGGGGAAAAGCTGTCCAGTGTCAGACATAAAGCAGACTCACACAGAGTTTGCCAAGAGAATTCTACCCAAGTAATACCCTTTCATAGCTCTTCTATTTCTTCCAATCCCATATTTGCTTCTGTTTTTTTCAGTATTTCCCCTCAGCCCTGACTGAATCCTGTTGACAGCAGCCAAGAAGCTCTGTCTTCTGTAATCAGTAAGTTCCTTGCTGCTTTGTTCCTCACATTGAAGATGTTAGGGTCCTCTTTATCACTGCCTGAAAAATGATGTATAGGGACTTGAAACAGTCTATCATTCCCTGTTGAGCAGAAAGTCAGCTATCTTTTCGCACATGCAGTTAAGCAGCAGATGTGATTTGTCACTGTGGTCAAAACCATTGGTACAACAACAGTAAATGTGATGTGTTTGCTATGTTACCAACTCAGAAGGGATGAGAATGCTTATGTGACTATCAGTCAGAACATGACCCCAGCCACTACACCATTTTGATAGCCATCTCACAGATGGATCTTATGGCTTTTTTGAATTCAGTATCTTCAAAGGTTGAAGGTTGCCAAATACATATAGACTACTGTAATCACACAGATGATTTATAAATTTGGCAACTGTGCTTCCTTCTTTTGCTCTAGAGTGTTTAATTTGTTTGGGATACAGGAGTTTTATGTGAAGAAAAAACAGTCTCATTTTGTGATGCATAGTAAGCTATATATCAGAGGGCCAAAAACTTCAATTCAATGTGATAACTCAGATCACTCAAGGATCTGTCTTTCATACCATCATACAGGCCAGAGATTTCTGGATCCCCCTCCTTACCATAATTCTCTTATAATACACAAAGAGTACATGTGACTAGTCTGTACACAGCCAGGGAATGTGGACTAGATGTGGCATATAATTATTTAACAGAATCAGGTGCATCCATTGAACCACTTTCTTTGGAAATAGGACTTAAACCTCTAAGCCAAACAACTGAGAAAAGCTGTACTTTGGTAGCTTTAAAAAGTGAAACTTGTCAGGTGTCCACCAAAGCCCACCTAGTGACAAAGCAATTTTTAGAAAGCATATCCTCTATTATGTATAATCTCCCCCTTCCTATAGACAGATATACAGTTATGTGTTCAGAAGCTAGAATTATTTCTTCTTGATATAGGAAGATTACACCAGATGATCACACAGGATAAGAATGCCATCACTGCATTCTAAGCAGAAGATGTTCCTTCTCAAAGCATATTCAGATAAAGACATGTTTGCATAGACAAAGTATCTAAGCATGGGGTATATTTTACCCATATATCACCTATATACTTGTAACTTTTCTATAAAGAGAAAATGACAGATAGGGTGTGCAAATCTTTGCAGCATAACACATTTCTTATTTTCCTGAAGTAAGGTAAGAGCTCTTGAATATTTAAAGAGTTAATTAGATGTTCTTGTACTCTTTTTTTTTGTTTTCTTTTTTGCAGTGCCATGCAAAATTGAGACGATTCTACTTTCAGAAGTAACAAGCAACATCTTGTGCAGCTTAACAAGCTGAGTAAAAATTTCAGAAATACACATCTGACTTTGAAGCCCAAGTTGCATTAATGGTCAGAATAGAAAGGCTGCTGCTGCTCTGTCAGTATTTTTATCAGATTATTAGCTATTCATTCCCTATTTTGTCCTGAAAATTCATTTATTATCTGTGACAAAGTTGAAAACTAGTATCAAGTTTTGATTCTAAGAAAAAAATTAACTTGATGATGCCTAAATTTGATTGAAGTGTTTATTTGGACACTGTTCTTTGTAAACAGAGGCTCTGCTTTGTAGAGCAGTGTCTGAAGTTTTTTGCTATGACTTCTAAATACTCAGTTAATATGGTTGTAATTTATTTATAATACTTCTGTGCTTCAAATGCAAACTTCAAAATCTCTCACAGAATCAGAGTAAAAAACAGAACTGGTTACAGTTGTAGAAAAAGGTAAGTATCTTTAAAATATGATTAGGCAACCAACTTTGAGTCAAAAGTTACCATCTGTGTTTGCCCCTATCTTCAACACTAGGAAAAGCTCTTGGCCCCCTAGCAAAGATAATAATGAAAAAGAGAAGGGAAGATAATTACAGGAGAGGTATGCTTCCAAGCATAGAATGGCTAAGTAAACAAGGACTTTTCAGATAAGAAAAGAGATGACAGGTGCCAGGCTGAAAAGAAATGCTAAAAGATGGCACTTTATTATAAGGAATAACAGCCTTTTTGGACTCCTTGCCGGAGGACATAGAAGATTCTAAATTTTACATGGACTCTAGGGAAGACTGAAAGACCTAATGGAAAAGAAATCTATTTAGATTTGCTAAATGCATCTAGCTCAGTCCTGAGGCAGGGAAAGCGATCAGAGGAAGAACCCTATTTTTACCCTGTTTGTTCTCTTCCCTAAGCGTTCACATATGGCAACTGCTGGAAACAGCACACTGAGTTGAATGGTCCTTTGCTCCAGCCAAGTACAGCCTTTTTTATCTTTTTATAATCTTAAACTCACTCTTCCTTCCTTTGTATTCAGTGGAAAACTTATTTTGTCTGCACTGTTACATTAGGTGCTTAAACAAATTCATATCTTTACAATACTTGAAATCTTATTTCTTCCTAACTCATACCCTAATGGGATAATTTCATTCTGAAGGACAAGTCACTGATAGAAAACCAAGCATTTCTCCTTAACTCCTTTTTTTTTTTTTCCCCTTTTTTCCCCCCCTTCTTCAAGCTATTAGTTTGGAGGAGAAAAGCCAGTGGAAATGTGGTAGCTTTGGGACTCCAAAATGTCCAGTCCTAATTCATCTATGTTAGAGTATATGCTTGAGGAAAAATGGGCTAAGATCCATGTCCCTCAGACCTGTGAGGGACTTCTCTGTTTATCAAATGGGATTGAATTTACAACTGTAGAGATCTCAAGAGTAATCTTCTCATACCCACTCCTCTTCCTGGTGGCCTAATATTAGCTAGAAAAGGCTGGAGGCAAAAGAGCTATAAGCTGGCTTGTACACATTAAAACAGACATACATTAGCTTTAAGAGCCAGAGAAAAAATTCTGGTTTTAAAAACCACTTACTCTTTGAGTCTCTGGGGATTGGGTTTTAAAAAGCCAATATCAAATTTGGGCAGAACAGCAGAACACCTGTAATTCTGTTGCATTGTAATTTCTCTAACATCTGCTGCAGAAAACCTGCCAAGAATAAGGAAACCTCACTTTGGACGATTCAACTCAGAACCCTCTTTATAAGGTGACACTATCATAAAGACAGCCTGTGACAGGAGACCAACGAAGCATTACAGATGACACAGCTACAAATTCGAGAGATAGAAAGGATAGAAAGGATGCCTCTTGGAGAACATCTCAGCCCTCACATGCAGTTTTATGCAAGTATATCCTTTGCAGTTCCACCTGAAGGTTAGGCTAATTAATTCCTTCTTTTTTCTTGCTTGAAAGATCATTTCAAATCAAGTTCAGGGGGTTTTATTCACATTATTTTTGTCTATTTGGCTTACTTGGCTGGTCTTCATATAATATTTTCTAAATAAGTTTTAATCTCGTTGATCTTAACTTGATCTTCTTTTCAGATGGCCTGTGCCAAAACACAAGTAGCATTGAGCATTCATGCAGCAGAAAAGGCAGCCAAGGAGTGTCATGCACTTTAAAGAAAGAAGGAAATGAACCAATTAAAAAAAACAACAAACTCCTCTACCTTGTCAAACCACTTTACCTTTATTTCTAACATATTGGATGACAATCAACTCTGAAGATTCTCATTTAAACTTTTATTTCAATTTCACGTGCAGGTTTCAAATTCAAGGATATTATTTTTAAATGAAACTGAATTGAAATCACTGGGGCTTCTTGATTTCACCATATGAAAGCAGGGCAGGCATCATCCTTTGTTACTGTGCTCTGCAAAAAAAACCCAAAAAAAACCCAAAAAAACACTACACGGTTGGTAAGTCTCTTCAGAATGTGACTACATTATCAGATCTGGGACATGTACTGAGTTCCAGAATCCAGGTGCAGGATGTAGCCATGAGATAAGTCTGGTCATGTAGATTCAGAGCTCATATAAAAGTACCCTGAATAGAAACAAGCCCCAGGAATATGCTGCCAGGAGTTCAGCACATAGGTATGGACACAGTCCAAGATACCTGATTTCTCACAAAACCATAGCAGGCATGCTAAGCAAAAACCCTTTATCATTATGATTTCAGTCAGGTCTTCAAAGAGAGCTGTAAATCTAAAGCTTAGCAACCACCTGGCCTGTCTTTCAATCTTTTAAACATCTGTGATCTATTTTGCTATCAATAGGTTTTTCACTATTCAGGTGCCCAAAGCACAGAAATAGGTGCCCAGCTAGTTCTTGCACAGCTTTTAGATAGAGATTCAATATCTTTCTTTATTTATAATCAGAGAAGAGACTGCTATACTGCCTTGTAAGAGAACAAAGTAGTATGTAGTTCAAGTGCTAGTCAGTATTTTCCCTTTGTGTTTGTGATTGCAGGCTGATTACACAACAGTAATGAGAGCTTTTATTTATTTATCTAAATGAACAGAAGCCAACGTACAGAAACAAAGGAGGTTAAATCTTTAAAGAGATCTCTTTTCCCCGTTGTAATTGGACTGTGGACAGAGCTCCTTTTTCAACTACAGAAGGAAAGGAGGAGGGGCATATGGGGGGAACATAATGCATTGTACAGGATGAGTTTTACAGTAGCTGTCTTCCAGCTCACTTCCCAAATCTTATGCCACCCTGTCATCAAGATGAAGTCTCTGCCCCATACTGACATTTCTCCTGCAGAAAAAAGTCTATCTAACCTCAGCTGTTGCAGCCCTGCTCAGCTTCATTCTTGTCAGTGGTACTGTGCTAATTTACAGTGGTAAAGCAACTGGATTTTTGAGGATACAGACATATGGCTGTTCAGTGTTTATTCCCGGAAAACAAACAAACAAAAAAAATGCATAGAAGATATGTAAAAAAACCTGAAAATAAAGAATACAAGTGATGTGACATAGGATTTTGTTACACAAAATTATTTTACTGCACTCTAGTTTCAGAACACTGAAGCAGGAGACCTAGAGATTTTGCAAATGACATCTCAGTTTTAAAGTATTTCATTAGAAATACTTGGAAATAAAAAGCTCTCATATCCTTCATTCTTACATTTTATTTTTAGCAGTTCACAGAGGTACATATTTTATGAGTCTATACCTAATGCAAATCTGCGATTTAAAAAAAAACAAACCAAAACCAAAACAAAAACCCCTAAACCTCCAGATGTTACATTCTGAGACCTAGTTTGTCATTAAACAAACCACACATGATGCTAGTAGGTTTCACTTTTGTATAAAGTACTTAGTTATAAAATTAAATGAGGCTTCTTTACAGAATCAATTGTGCTGTTCTCCTTCACAGAAACCTGAAATGATAGCCACATTGCACAACAGCTAACGTAGACTGGTATCATTACAAGCATTACAGCACATGCTTGTTAACATGCCAAATTTTTACATCCTTGCAGATGTCTAGATTCTCCAGACCTCTACAAAGTATTCTTATCTCACCCCTTTTTTCTTCCTCTTGTTCATCTCAAGCTGCCACTGCCTTTTCATTCATACTAAATGCTTCCCTCCTCTCATCCCCACTGTCAGCCAAGTTCCTTGAATTTGGCCTTGTACATACCATGCCTTGCACTGGCATATTTCGCTGGTTCAGAACTAACATATGAAGTGTCTACAATGGCATCTTTCACCAACATAAGAAATTAAAGGGAGTGGAGTCTCTAGCCTCCTTATGACACCTGAATGAGGTCACATAACAGCATTTATTTTGATCAGTATCATCAGTGCCTAGCCTTTGTGCTGACTCTAGCCACAGCTACCAGCTGTGCGGAAGTCAGTTCTGTCAATTTACTTGTCTGCTCCCGAGTTCTGCTCTGTCATACATTTATAGTCTGATGACCTAAATTATTGTGTTTCTAACATTCCAGAAAATTACATTTTCATTTACAGGACTACATATCCCACATCTGGGCATTTTCAACCTTTTAAGAACATCAGTCAAGGTCATGGAAGTTGTGTGATTATCTCATATGTTATGAGGTCAAAAATACTTTAAAATGTTATTTTTTTAAATCCTTCTCATTTCTGAGTCTATAAGGTGCTCAGAAGTAAGAGATTTCCAAGATTTTATCCAAGAGTTAGGAAGAAGCAATAGGCTTCTAGTTTATACTTGTGGCTGCACAGCAAAGGTGACACTCCTGAGGGCCATCACATGGCAGGGACATTCTGGAATATATCTTCTCCTCCAGCTATGTCCTTTTGCTCTGCTGTGCTGGCAGCAGTGAAAAACATAGCAAGAAAAAAAATCTGCTAAGCCTTCTGATGAAAAAAGAGATCATTCATTCCACAGCTTAGAGTATGCCCTGTGAGCACAATAAAAATATTCTATTTACAGTGTATTTTTGGCAATACTAAACTGCAAAAATGAAAAACTCTAGGCTATAAGCTATCCTATATTGACTACTTCTTCTGTCAATGCATAATATGAGCTAGCATATCATCATGTTTTCCTATTACCAGCAGATACTGACTTCAGTTAGAAATATATACCCTAAAAAAATGTGATTCTATATACACTCAGGCAAGAGACATTGTTACATATTGATTAAAACTACTATTTTTTCTTCTTGACACAGCTTTTGTGTTGGTATCTGGACATCAAAGAACATCCTATCATTTCATCCTAAAAAGATGATCACATAACAGCAGGATAAGAAGTCATGTTGTGCCTTGGTATTCACAGTTCGAGTCAGAGTTCTCATTCTGATATGAAAACCAACCATTTTTGATATACTAATCTCCCGGGTAAAGATCTTAGGCCACTTTTACAATCAGTTTGCAATAAGAATCGAATGGTCCATTGCTGTAACATATATTCTCTGTGGGTACTGAGTGGAGAACATAAGGAGTGCCCATGAGTCCAGAGGAAATGTTTAATACAATCTGCTAATTTATAATACATTAGCACTTCCTGCAGGATCTCTAGGATGTCCATCACCCAGGAAATGTTTCTATTTAACAGAATTACAATGACATAGATTTGAGGTATCACTGAGGATTTCTTTTTGGAGAAGCACACTTGTAACTCAAAGTTAAAACAAATGTAACCAGTACAGACCATTTGCTAAAAACATTTAAAACAGTTTAACATTTCTTTATTTAAATTCAACACTCTCTAGTCAATTAAACAAACTTAGATTTCTAATAGGGCTAGTCTCTTCTTGCAGTAAATTTTGTCTCTCTCCAAATTTTGGAGAGATTCAGATAAAAAAAATGTACTTAGATGAGTGCATTTTTATGTCAAAATAAAAACAGAATACTCAACTTTCTCTTGTAAATAAGATCTACAAGAATAAAATATGATAAATTATTGTTAAAATAATTTTTCTTGATATGTTTGCCAGTGTTTTTAGTGCTATGAACAGATTTACCTCAGAGCAAGAAACCTATTAATTTGCGGGCAATTTTGTCACAGTTGAATTCACACAGGATGCAAAAGATATTGCAGATTTGGTTTACCACAGAATTCCAGCCATGAGCTTTTCACAGTAATAATGATTACAACTGTGAACTATATGTATTTGTTTTGATGAAGGTATTTTTTGTCTTATTTTAAATAAAAAGGGTGTATACAACTACAGCAATAAAGTTGCAGCAGAGAAAATAAGGTTAAATTCTTTTTGTTGGTATAAGATGACATTCTGAAGTGTCTGTTGGAGTTTGCAATCACAGTTATATTCTGACTACTTTCTCTAATTTGTGACTTTAAGAAATTCTGATGGATTCCTTCACAAAATGCCTGCAAGTACGATTTTTATTTTTAAAGCAGAAGGAAAATGTAATGAAACAGTTCATCAAATTCACTCTTGATAAACAAATATATCTTTCTAAAACAGATAAATAGAAGTCTTATATGGAAACTACAGAAGATAAAAAAGAAGAGGAGCATAGGATGGTCAGTCTCAGGAAACTTTCAGCTAAAATGCCACATGGAAAAAAAAAAAAAGAAGTGCTTGATTTGGAAGGAAAGCAAGCCACAACCTAGACATTTCCCAGTAAGCTTCCTATGTCAGAACCTGTTTTATGTTCTAAATTCAAAACAAATTCAGTGTATTTGTTGAGGGGCCTTCATCACCCTTAAATCTCTGTGCACTTCACTGCATATATTTTCAGTGTATGACTTAGTTCAACACTACAGACATTGCTTGATTTTCAGCATTTTGACTCCCAAAATTATCAGAATTTTAGGAAATGGGCGATATGCATGCACAACATTTATACTACACTAGACTATACTTGATTTTAGACAAAAGGCTGAGAAGCCCCTCACTACAAGAAAGACACTGAGATGCTGGAGTGTATCCAAAGAAGGGAATGAAGCCAGTGAAGGGTCCGGAGCACAAGTCTGAGGCGGCTCAGCTGAGGAAGCTGGGGTTGTTTAGTTTGACGAAAAAAAGGCTGTGGGGGGAATTTTATCATTCTTTATAGCTACCTGAACGGATGTTTTAGCAAGGTGGGGGTCAGTCACTTCTCCCAAATAACAAATGACAGAACAAGAGGAAATGGCCTCAAGTTGTATCAGGCAAGGACACTAGGAAAAATTTCTTCACCAAGGCGATTGTCAAGCACTGGAGAGGTCTGCCCAGGGAAGTGATTGAGCCACAGTCCCTGGAGGTATTTAAAAAATATGAGAGCATGGCACTTGGGGACAAGGTTTAATGGTGGACTTGGCAGTGTTGGGTTGGCGTCGATGATCTCAAGGGTCTTTTTCAACCTAAATGATTCTATGACTGTACCACAAATGATTATGTTTAAGGATAAATTGCAAGAGATTCATGGAATCAGACTGAGATTTGAGCTATTTAAATTCAACTTCCATTACACCCATAGAATCATCTATAAGACTTATGTAAGTTACTGAATTTTAGTCTCTAAAATATAGATGTTAATAGAAATTTACCATTTAGACTATGAGATCTTTAAAGTTATAGACCATTTCTCCCACTATAAATAATACACCTGTAATAGTAACAAAAATTTAAATTAAAATGGAGTTATTAATTATTCACTGGAAATAAAAAATAAAAGTCTCTAAGTACAAGAAAAACTTCAAGGTATCTAAATATGGTTAAAATCACCTTTTCATGAGGTTATTGCATCTACTTTCAGTTAAAGATTGTTTGTGTATATAGCTGATTCTGTTTCAGAAGTCCAACAAAAGCAAATTGGTCATATTTGTACCTGTTTTGCAGGATACATTATAGAGCACGAGTAGTAATAACTTAATAACACACTTAATAGCAGTTTTGCTAAACTGACCTTATAGATTTTTTCCTAAACTTTAATAACATTTAAACACCTTTTTATATAAACTGTATATTTACATTTAACTTTCAAGGAAATGTAATTTTTTTTCCTTTCATTTTCCCTGCACCTTTAAATCAAAAAGAAAATTTTATCTTTATTAACTTAAGAGGCACTAAAGCAATGATAAATACATTAGCTGTTTAAAACTGTACCTTTAACTTCTAAACTTCTCAAGGGAGATTCTTCAAAGGGTGTTATGAGTCTGTTGCTATGCAGAGCAAACTGAGCTAAATGCAGATAAAGCAGATTGCTGGCAAACAGTTTCAACAAACTGTGAACAATGAAAACTAGAAATCTTTGTATATTGTCTAGACTGGCTCTTTACTAATCATTCCATTCACTTCACGTATTAAGAGTGCTAAGGCGTGGCTGTTATCAGAGAAAGATGGAATACAAATAAGTAAATTCCTACCCACTGAAATCAACAGGAGCATTCATTATGTAAGATTTACAAGTGTACCCTGGACAGATTTAGGGGTACAGACATACATTTACGTGACAGCAACTTAAAAAAATCCTAGTATATCAATAAAGCCAGGGTATTTTAATGTGTGTTTGCTCTTTTCTTTCAGCAAATAGAAGAAAATTCATCTTAGCCTAGCCTGCAATTAAAGAGTGTTACGAAGGTTAGTAATTATGCTTGAGGAATAGATGTGGGATACACCCCTACTTTTAAAAGTATGACTGACTGATAGTATTTTGTCTATAATACCCAGGTTTTCATATCACCTCTATTTTGCTTAGCAACAATGCAGTCCATTCTTTAACATGAAAAATTTATTATTGCAGAAGTAAATTATTCTTTCAAATGTCACCAAAGGATGAGGGCAGTTGAGAAATCATCAATATTGAATCTATAACCAGCAGGCAAAGCTACATCCTATCATTGAAAAGCATCCTTTGGTGGCAACAATTTTGTTACAGAGCTAGTTGGTTAATAGCTATCCTGCTACAAATTAACACAGCTTGGGAATATGAAACAATAACACCACTTTGAAGAAAAAATCAAAATAAATACAAACAAAACTTCCTTTTAACTTCTCTTTCCATCAGTATTCATTTGGTATTTTGAAACCATGTTCAGCTGATCAGTTAAAGTGAATAATAAAGTCTATTATTCAGGTATTGACAGTGCATGATATGTCAGCTCATTAAGACCTAAATATTCCAACACACATTTTAAAGTCTGTTCTCCTCAGCAGCTGAATGTTTTGTTTCTCCTGTTTCCCAGTTCATTTCTCTGTACCTATCATAGTCCTCACCACCCCTGAGATTATGTTACTTGAAATCAAGTGGCAGCTGTAGGATGTAATTTATGAAGAGAACAGACTCGAAGATCTTGAAACACAGAAGAAGGTTCATAAAGTAACAAAATTAACATTTCAAAATAAGGTTCAGAAAACATGGGGAAAAAGTCTATTTCAAGGCAAGCCGTAGGACGAAAACACAAAAAGGTTTTAAAAAGAGTCCAAAGAAAATGTAAGCCATTGCTCTCTTCGAAAAGCAATTAAGAGGGAAAATATTAATGGTTTCACAGATAGAAGTATGCATTATTGTTTCTGACAGCCCACCTTTTATCATGTTCCTAGTATTACTTTCCTTAGTTTTGTATATAGCATTTATTCCCTGTGAACAACCTTTCAGAAAATAGCTGGAGAAAAATATTGTCAAAGAATTTGCAATAGACAGTAACATTTTTTTTTACAACACACCTTGTTGTTCCTATCATAACAGATATTTTCCATGCAACTCTCCCAAAAGCCAAAAATGGGTTCAAGAATCAGAAGGCCAAAAAAAAAAAAAAAAAAACTTGTGCGAGTACAGTGACGTGACCTAGGATGACCTACAAAGCAAAATACATACTGCACAATCATTCAGCAGCCACTAACAGGGCCAACACAGGGATAACACCCTCCAGAAGAAAACAAAACCGCACACAACAAACAAACAAAAAAACACAAAACCAAACCAGAAAAAAAAATCACCAAAAAAACCCTAATAAACAAAAGCCAACACTAAACCTATTTCACAGTTAAATATCACATCAAAAAGCCTCAAAACCATGCAAATTTCTGCTTTACAACATGCTGAAGTCCACAGGAGAGATAAAATTAGGTCTTATTCTTGCTATATTTAAGGTATATCCCAAGCATATCCTTCTAAGTTAAAGAAACAAACAAACAAAATTAATTAAACCTGCAAAACTCTGCTGCAGAACTAGATGCAACTGAGACGCACCTGCAGTCTATTATAGATCTTTGCAGCAATAAAGATGCTGAACTACCTGTGCCTCTGAATCTGACAGATGCTGCCTGTGCCAGCCCACATTCAGCAAAAGAGATCCAGAAGGCTTGTTATTCCAATTATCTTGACTATGAGTCTTGAAAAAAAAAAAAAAAAAAAATCACACTAGAGGACATTCATGGTCACTGCAACTTGCTTATCTACACTTAAATTTAAGAATGGTCTCTGAAAAAATTCCTGGGTATAGTTCAGGAACTAGAAGAGGCACTATTGTAAATACACAGTTTGCATATAGCTACATGTTTATAGACTAAGGGACTTCAAAATTATGGATTGAAACAACTGTCCCAAGAACTGAATGGGAAATTATCCTATCTGTTCTAGGAATACAGCTATTTTGTGGTCCTTTACTTAACACCAAATGTACTTACTGTGGATACAAGGGCAGAAAATTCAGGTCTTGCTATCAATACTTTCTGAAAGGTAACTGGTTTCCATATTCAAAGCAAACAAAAATACCAGTATTTTTGAATTTTAAATACATACACTTGACCACATCACAAAGTTTTGTGATATCCTAAGTGGTGAAATAATTTGGGGGAAAAAAGAAAGAATAACACAAACTTATTATTTTACTAACAATAGCTTTATTTTATGCAGGATGTTTCACAAAATTTTGTTTGGACAGTGTATGCACTAGAACTGCTCAGACACAGAAATATACTTACATGTAAGACAGAACACATATAAATCTAAATTCATCCTACCTCATTTGAAGTCTGTCAGTGGGCATCTAAATTAAAAGTTTCATCATTCTTGGTTGTTGAGTATTTAAAAAGATGAAAGCAGTATCTGATTTACCTTTGAAGGCAGCATTCACTTTCCATTGATTCTAGGGTGACAAAGCTCCTTATTTAGGTAAGAAAGTTAAATTACCTAATGTGAAATAGATTATTTCAGGTCATGTTCATAAACTCCACAATAAACTTCACATAAACTCCACACTTTCTCAGTAAAGGCAGTAAACAAAGTGCTGAATTTATACCATCATAAATTAAGAGCCTTTCAGAAATTATTCTCTTATAGACAACTGTGAATGAAATCAGACTGTCCTTGTTTTCCTCCATCACACATAACTCTCAGCATATTGTCAGCTCAAAAGATGTATAGTTTAATTTAAAACAGTATCATTTCAGCAACATGAAATAGTACTTTCCCATTCTAAGTATGTTCTGAGACAGCACAAGATTACCCATCCACATATTTTATGAGAACAGTGTTGATCACATATCAGCAAATTTCTCCTCACTGAAGAAAATCAAAGTCCTTACATTTGAAAATTGTACTTCGTAGACTAATTTGAATATCTCTTTGTTTCTACACCTCCTTCAGTGAGCTTATAAATTTATCAGACAGCCTACAAGTAGTTTCGATTAGAGTTACAGAACAATTTTATTTTTTTACATTATTAAAATACACTTCCTTTTGTCATCACATAACAAGAACAATAATATTTCATGATCATTTGAGGTATTTACTTCCTTTAATTTCTTCTGTTTTGGAATATTCAAGCCAACTAGATGATAACAGTTTGATAATAGTAGATGACAGTATTTTTTTCCTGTTGAAATTGATAGCACAACATTAATTGAGGTCAGCATGGTAGCATTCCACTTACGTTCCAAATCTGAGCAGTTCTCAATTTAGTTTTGACTCATAACTCAGAATCAATAATATTCCACAATATGTAAATACGGAATTTGAGACTGTGTCTCCAGACAGACTCTTCATTTGGAAGACAGCCCATCCATTATGTGATTTAAACAAAGGTTTCAGTCTGAACCAAAGCTAAAGGGGAGTCTAGAGAAAGGAATGAAAGTTTATGTTGCTCTGATCACTCTGACCACAGAACTGTTAAGGTCCAGCACTTATCCTCTTGAAAATTTGTGTAAATAAAAAGAAATAATTTTGATAAATTACTAAGTCACCTAAAGAAATATGACAGTTTCTAACTACAAAATATTACAATATACAGAACCCAGAATATGGGCCACTTGCAAAATGGGTAACTTTTTTAACTTACAGAAATATTGATATCACATGTTTTCACCCTTACTCTTGAACTGTACACTTCAAATGTTTTCAGGAAATGCAGTATTATATTCCAGTTAATGTATGTTTATGTTCATCAAATAAATAATGTCTCTAATAATGAAAATAATTGACTGTAGGATGGACAAAGTTTGTTAGGAGTCATACCATTTTTACAACAGCAAGTGAAACAAATAAAAAAAAAATTCTGACCCATGACTGCAGCTTTACAAATCAGTTAACAAAAATTTTATAAAACTGGAAATTTTTGTTTAAATTGCATTTTAACACTATCAGAATGGTATTACACTGTCAAACGAGTTGTGACATTTATTTTACATAATAGAGGATCTTGTACAGAAATTTAACTCCAAATCTGGCAAATTAACTGTTCAAACATAAATCTGATGAGGACTGCATGGCTACTGTGTGTTAAGAGGGTGAAAAGAATGAATCTGACCATGATACTAAGGCTCATCTACACAGATGTTGCTCTTGGAAAAAGCCTACTGGGAGCAAGAGAGGCATTTAGATGTGCTCAGAGATTACAGATTTAAGCTATTTGATAGAACTCTGAATGCCAAGACCTATGTGCATCTCCCCAGGGCCAATGTCACTTAGTTACAAAGTAAGTAAATAACTGACATGTTTTCCTTGGTTTTTATTTTTCTTATGCTTCCAAATATGATTCAGAGATAAGCATTTAAATAAAGCCTGCCTTTTAAAAAAAATACATAAAAATCTTAGCTGTGTCATAATTGGACAATTCAAACCACAATATAATACAAATAAGCATCAACATTTAACAGAGGGAGAAACAGGAAGTAAAGTTAAGATAAAGTACCAAGATCAGTTTTCATAAGCAGAACACTTTTCAATACAGTATACCTAAACAGGCATGCTTTTCAAAAAGGCCGAACAATTCTCAAAGTTTACTGACAGTCTTAAACATTACTACATCGAGAAAGGGGAAGTTACTGTCCATGTCTATCTAGTGACCATTCTTCCTCCGGGTTCTACTGACAAGAGAATAACTCTGTATACCCACAAAATCTTACCTTCAGTTGCCCTAAAACATCTGAGAGAACAAAGCCTTTTTATTTGTTCTGGTTCTAGAGTGTAAATCATGGAAATAGAAGGTGAATGCTGAAATTTATTCTGTCAAGTACAAACTGTACAGACATCAGTACTTTTTTTTTTAACATACAATCAAAAATGGCTTCAGAGAGAAGTCAGTTTGAAAGAATGATACTTGGAAACCAAAGTTTCACTAAAACATCAATGTATATTTACTTTTAATATTTCTTTTAACATGGCATTCCACCTAGCCAAGGGTGAAACATAGGTTTGAAGGGGAAAACACAACTATCCCTAGTAAAGGACAGGTAAATTATTGTAAGTGAGATGACAAATTATCAATAGTTTTATCATGTTAGAGGCCTCTTTTGGCATATTAATGACTGCCTGAGAAAGAGATATTTTTATCTAGGTCATGATGAAATATCCCAATGTGCTCCAAAGGATGTGAAATGTACATATGGGAGGGACAAAATAGTGGAGTAAGACAGGGACATAATACTAAGAGTAGAAGAAAAGACAAGAACTTCTATACATTAAAAATCAGCAAGGGTACCTGTAATCTGTGTAAAGAAACTCACTGCACTTTTGACATTGCCTAATGTTTACCACCCAAATAAATAGCACTTACACACATATTTGAATATAATAAGCCAAAGCTCTGATTCTAGCTCCCACAAACCGAAGCATATTTCAAGACAATTCCATTTGCAATGAAAAACAGGTGGTGAAAGAAATAGATGTCTTTGTGATATGATTTACACATCTGCAGACATTTACAATATGCATGCATTTCCAGGGAATGCTGAGCAAGTTAAATTGGGAAATGGGAATTTTTTTTTTTTTTAATGGGCATGTGAAACAAAGAATGTGACTCAAGAAGAAAATAAGCTGTGACAAATACACATCTATCTTATCAGGCCTATCTGTTTCCAAACCAAAATCACAGTACAGCATCATGTTAAAGAAACACCAATCATTATAAAAATCAGACAACTTTGGAAATAGTTTACTGCAGGGAAACATCACTCAAATGTGAGGTGGCTGAGGGATGGGTGATTTTCAGATCTCTCCCCTTGCTGAAAGAAGACCTGAGGTTAGCAATGGCTATCCTTCAGAAATTCATTATACAGACAAGCAAAACATCCCTCAGCAACACAGACCTAAAGGTTTATCTGAGGTCTTCTAAATCTCAGACAGCCACTTTATGCAAACATCAGTAATAAACCATGGACAATGACATCAAATATTTGCACTGGTCCCAGAGAAATTATGCACAAGAATCACCAGAGAAATGTGTTACAACAAAGAAGGATGGAAGAGTCTCACTCAAAAAGAGAAAATCTGTGCAGTACCTCTCAGACAAGAGGTACAAGATAAAGCAGTGCAAGAAGCCAATATGTTAATTACCTTCAAAATTAGGTTATGTTGAGGCAGGCCAAAACTACACAAAATCTTCTCCAAATTTAACTGCTCATTTGGGGAATCTTGCTAGTTTCTTAGATTTTGTCCCATTTCTTTTCCTACTTCAAAACCCAGTTTAAGTACCACATCTCTGAGCTGAAGGAACCATATCCTACAATGAGATTTCATATCCACATCAATGTCAACCCCAGGCCTCTCTGCTCAGATTGTAAATAAGGAACTAGATTTATTCAAACGTTCTGTTTCCTCCTGCTGAAGGGATGCTGAACAACCCTAAATCTTAGCTTATATTTATTTTGCACCACTATAGTGACCAGTGAGACACAGACAGAATGCATCAGTAAACCCATTCAAGGGGGTCAACAGGACCAGTTTAACAAGTATAATTTCATATAAGCCATCATACAATCATCAAATGATAAGTACTATCAGGAACTAACCACTTGGGCTGGAATCAGACTGGTGAGTTGGAGGTGAAAAGCTCTCTGATCTATTACTAAACCCCTGAGCTACAGTGGTCCCAGATGGTAGTTCTGCAAAGGTTCACACAGCTTTTTTTGAAAGGCAGCAAAAGTAGTTACAATTTCTTTTTAAAGAAAAACAAATCAAAATAAAACAAACAAAAAATCCTCCAGTTTCAAGAACAGTGAAAAAAAGTTTTCTTTTTTCTTAAAATAATCTCTCTGAAAGTCGCAGACTGTACACATTTTACAAGAATAAACAAACTTCTATAGTATTTATTCACAAATTGGGAGTCAGAGATCATTAGTGCAAATTTCTGCTGACCAGCAGCATTTATTCTATAAACTTTGGGTATCCTAAGTGGTCCATCAGTGAATAACAGATATCCTCAATTTGTTTAATCTCTTCATGGGGCATGTTTTTTTTCCAGGCATGAATGCTACTTGGTGAAATTTCCCCTTCATAAGGAAGATAGAAAAGACTGGTGGAGGTGGCAAATAATATTTGGTTTAAGCTAGCAGGAGAAAGAGGAACACCAAGAAAGGCAAAAATTGTTTCAGCTGTCTTCTGAGGAAAGTTCACAATATCTTCAAACTTGATCAGCTGATAATTTGTTGGGAGCAAGTCCCCGTTTATTCTCATTGCTGCTGCTGTGTTTGCTAGCCATAAATAGGACAAGACAGAAACAGGATTTGAATTAGAATTTGAAAATTCTTTTCTCAGTGATTCATATTCGGAGGCATAGCCTTCATTTAAACTACATTTTTCTTTACCATTCTCCCCTTTAAACATGGCAGCCAAGTGTTGTGGAACATTTTTCAAGGAGTAAAGGCTTGGCTTATTTTTGTATAACATTGAATAGACCCATGCCCGTGGGTCCCTCACTACATATAAAGCTTTCATCGATGGTCCTAGGATCTCCTGAAAGAAGGGAAGCTTTAATGTCCAGCTCCCACTGTTTAAACTAAGCACAGGCCGTGCATTAGGGTAATAGATGAGATGTCTTCTCAATTCCCTGATATATTCAGCATCTTTTTCTTGACTCCCTCTTGCCCTGCTTTTTTGCTCTGACAGGGATTCTCTCTTTCTGGATCTTTTCTTTTTGTCCTTGCTTAATGCAGAATGCTGAGCAACTTTACTTCTGCTAGCTTCATATAAATGAATGTTTTGTAAATGCAACTTTGTATCTCGAACTAGAGACTGGAGCCACCCTTGGATAAGACGAAAATTACCATTCTGAACATCAGAAACCTTCCATTCACATGGATCTACAAAGGAATCAATTTCAAATTCAGTCTCGGGAATTTCAAGATAGGGTGTAGGTATTCTGATGTATAAAAAGTCACTGGTATTGAAAAACAGCTGTTTTAAAATTTCTGCACCAGAAGTGGGAAGTGAAGTAATGATAACGTCTGGCAAAACAACAGGGTTTCCTTCTAATTGTTTGGCTTTATTGCCTTTGTCATGTTCTAGCCTTGTCATGTCACTGCTCCATTTTGCACAGATGGGCTGAGTACACATGCTCCACACATCCACCAATTCAATAAGCCACAGTGTGACAACCAGTATCAGAATCCAGCGCAACATTTTACCGAAGGATATGTAAAACCGCCACTGAAAAGCCAATATGACCAAACTGACACCCAAAATTAACCCTGCAATTATGTTCACTTTGAATCCAAATGGGAAGACCACTCTACTATTTTTTATCTCTTTTTTCACAGATTCAGTACCAAGACCAAACTTGGTCACTTTATTTTCATGGATTACTTTGGCAAAACCACCAAATCCCAAGTAATCAAACCTTGCCTTTAAATTCTGATACTCGGTCACAACAGAGATGGTATTTTCAGTGTGGTTGACACTGAGTGAAATCTGAAATCCAGATTTTGCATTATCTATGAGTCTACAGTCAGAAACATTGACATATGGGCCATAGAAAAGGTAAACAATCCTTGTAAGCGTATTTTTCATTGGAAAGGTAACATTTACAAACTGAGTCCATCGCTTTTTGAATTCAGCTGCTTGTTCAGCCTCCTGTATCCTAGCAACAGGGCTACTCCCACGATGATCAAACCAAAACATCTTGTAGTGGGCATCCCACACATCCATCATAGCTCCACTGTACTTGTTCTTAAACTTATAGGGTATGTACTTAAAATCAATGTCAAGATTATGAAAAAAGGCACTGACAGAATTAACAGGAGAGTCTTCCTCCTTCTCAATATGGTCTACTACTAATAGTGTCTGAGAATTTAGGAGCAGCAAAACACGATACACACTTTTCAGTTTCATAGCTGATGTGTAAGCAGATACCGCCTCACCACTCACAAACATCATGTCTCCAGCCTGAGAGGCTGTAATAATTTCTCCAGTTGAGTCTCCAACCTCATCACCAATCCACTTCAGCCACTGGGCACATTCGCCAAGCTGTCCTTCCCAAGGTTGGTTGCACTGGCTCGTAGGAGATGGAGCAAAGACCAAGACATTGTTTAGGTGGCTCAGTTTAGGTCCATAAAGAGCCTCAGATACAAACACCTGTCCATTGGGAGCAAAAGTGAAAGAGTTCTGATCAGGATGTTCATGTCCTGGATTGAAACTTCTCCACCCATCAATCCAGGTATAGGGCTGAAAGTGAACAATATCATAAACAGCACGTCCACCGAGTTTTCCAGACTTAAAGGACACAAAGGTGTTTGTCTGACTGTTTGGCAATCCAGCCCCGTAAGTAACAACTCCCCAGTTAGGAAACACATGCATTTTAGCAGTACCATAGTCAGGAGGAGGCTGAGGAGTGATTTCAGCAGCATACCATATAAATTCAGTATGTAATGTGCTCCACCTCTGTGCAGTGGATGGCACCATTGGCCCATCCTTGGGTCTGTGTTTTCTAATCTGCTGTGCCAGCCAGTTGCCGGCTCCATTCTTCATTATAAACTTGTCCAAGAAAACCAGTTGGCTTTCAGGACCATAAAACCAGTTGTAATTAGAATCCGCTACTCCCACAGTCCTCTGAAAGCCTGGTAATAGGGTGGCATAGTAAAACCAAAAGTGCATTTTGAGCCAGTTGTTATCCAAGTTGTTAATACCAAAGTGGCGCTGGGCCAGGAATACATACTGTGTTACTGACTTGGCGGTGTAACTCCCATAAGCTACTCCCTCATCTAGAGACCCATCTACAATATGATTGAGCAGAAACATGGTTTTCTCCATCACATCAACAACAGTGTGCTTCCAAATATTTGCCCGAGATCCTTTGTCCACTCCTGCAACCAAAGCCCCAATAAGCAAAGCGAGCATATTAGTTGCCTGGTGATTATGGAGAAGCTGCTTTCCCCAGGAACGAACCTTGGAATACTCATACATTTCCTCGCTTACAGACCATATCTTCTCCAGATATTTTTGCCTTCTCTCATTTCCCAGTGAATTATACAAGAAATCAAAAGCAGTGGCAAATCCTGTTAGGGAATGACCAAGCGGCACTTCATCTCCAGGTGCATTCTCAACCAACCAGTTTTTGTAGCCAGCCATTCTATCCATATATTCTATGGCAAAATCAAATGCAGCTTTATCTTCGGGGCACAGCAGACAATAAAATGCTAGAGGTGGTAGATTGTTACCATAAATCTCATTCCACTTTGCAGCAAAATCAGCGTACTTGGGTGGAGGTAGATAGTATAAAGGGTTGGAGAGCATAACCGTCACAGCACTTCTGATGACTCTAAAGAGATGCAAATGGCTTGTGTGAGCCTTCTGCCTCAGTGCTTGAACATCTTGAGCATCAAAATACAAACTTGGATGAAGGACTGTTTTTTTCAGCTTCTGCTCAGCTCTAAGGCCTTCAAGTTGCTGTTTCTCATATTGATCTACATTTTCTATGAAAGTCACCCAATCAGAGTAATTGCTTACAGATTCTTCAAAAGCAAAGACATCAAACATCATTAATGCTAGAAATAAAGTATGCCCTGCAAACATCAGAGCCATGATCCATTAGGTAGCTCCTCTTTCCCAGACATGCATTTCCTTGCAAAACACAATGTCCAGATATAAAAAATTCACCCAGTTAGTAAAAAAATCTATTATCTTAAGGCATATTTTTAGGAGAAAAGATTTAGTGTATACTGTGCATTATAACAGAGGCTGAGATTACTTGCAATCTGAGATACAACATTGAAATGACACGGCTCTTGAAAACTTAAATCTCAAGTGCCTTATCTGTTCACACTTTTCTTAAACACAACACAACATAAACACTAAAATCAGGTTAAAAATAAAATCTCTAAGATATGCATATAAAACACAGGTCAACAATGCACAGGATACAGAGTGAAATGTTATCTCTTGATAACTTGAAAAACTTCATCTGATAAAAGGAATCAGAGTCATAGGTTTGCTTTTTTAAAAAGCTTTCAATCAGGTTAGATTCCACTTTTAGAATTGACAAAAACTCCACTGATCAAAAAAAGATATAATTTATTCAAAACAGTGTGTTAGATTTGATAAAATAGGGAATTTACAGCACTTGGAAAACAAACTCCAAACCTGAAGTTATTGTCGTCAGTTTTTGTTTTAGCTCAATTTCCATACACATTCTTTCCATCTTTCTCTTTTGGGATTCATGGAGGGGCAAGAAGGAAAATCAACAAAGATCCTCCATTAGATCCTTCTGATGAAACTGCAGTGCTTTTAATCGCTATTCTTCTCTTTGCGAAAAGTGCATCTGAATTAATAGTCACAGAGTACTGACATATTTTCAAGTCTTCTTTCATCTTATCTTCAGCCAGTGATGCCCAAATTTGGCCTCAATGATTCAAAAAATCCTGCTCCTTCCATTATGATGCAAAAGAAAAACATGTGAAAGAGGCAGAAAGCCAATACTTTCTTGTCGAAAGAGCAGTTTCAGATTTCCTTCCACTTGGCATGTTGGTCCTTTCTGTGGAAATAGAAACAAAAGTTCTCTGAAGCTGTGCAGGTGTCGTCAGAACATATTTAAAGTACTTTGAATAACAAAGTCAAAGATGAGTTAGTTAATCTTTCCTTTTAGAGAAATAAATAAATAAATAAATAATAATAATAATTTAAAAAAGCATTTTCAAAGTTCCCCAAAATTTATCCTTGGCAAAAGAACAATTCAGATTGGCTACTCAAGCTTGCTTTACTTCACCTTTTCCTGCGTGAACAGGAGGTCTCAGGGCATCTTTTGCCGTTATGCTACCAGGAGCTACCCGAGGAGGAAATAAATCTGACCGCCCGCCCCCGAAATTCAACGGAGCTCAAATTAAAAACAAAATAAAAAAAAAAAAATTATACGCGTATACAAAACCACGCGGTGGCCCTCCCGGCGAGAGGACGGCGGGAGGAGGGTCCCCCGTCAGCCCGACCCTCGGCGGCCGCCCCGGGGCCGCCCCCGCCCCGCGGGCCCTGCACGGAGCCCGCCCGCGGCCAGCAGGGGGCGCCCCCCGCCGCCACCGCCGCCTCCGCGCCCGCCCCGGGGCCGCACAACTTGCACAAGTTTCGGCGCGGCCCCGCGGGCGCGCCCCGCGCTCCCCGCCCCGCCCGGGCACCGCCAGCCCCCGGCTCCCGACGCCCCCCAAGCGCAACCCCGTCTTACCGCGGCGGGTCCCGGGCGGCTCCTGCGGAGCTCGGCTCCGAGCGGCGCGGCCCGGGGCGCGGGGCCATCCCCGGCCAGGGGCTGCGGGTGGCGGCCGCCGCGCCGGCCCCTCTCGGCTGGGCCGGGCTGCGCTGGGCTCCGGCCCTTTCCGCGCTGCCGCTACTTTCCCCTTTCCGGGCTGGCCGCAACTTCAGGTCCCTGCCCGCCGCTGGCGGCTTCCAGGAGTTGATGGAGGGGAAGATACGGTTCCAGCTGCCCAGCGACGGGCACGGGCAGACAGGCAAACTCGCAGGGATGTCGCTACGGAGGGGCGTGGAGGGAAGGGAGGAGGGAGGGAGGGAGGCGGGGAGGCGGCGGTGGGGGTTGGCAGAGCCACCCCCAGCGGAGCGGCGATGTGCCGATCCTCCGCGCCGTGTTCGGCGGCCGGTCCCGCGGCCGCTCCCGGCGGATCCTCTTCCCTGCGGCTGCGTGAGCTGCTGCTGCTCCTGGCGCCGAGCCCTGCCTCGCTCCCGGCGGCGGATGCCACCGCCGCCCCTGCTCCCGGAGCTCGGCGGGGGCGCCTGGGGGCAGGGCCGTGGCTGGGGGGCAGCGCCCGGGAGCGGCGGAGGCGGCGGGGGGAGGCCAGAGCCCGCGGGGACCCGGTGCGGGGAGCGGGGAGCAGGGAGCAGAGGCAAGTAGGAGGGAGCTGGTGGAAGGAAAGCTGCCGCGGTGGGACGCCTCCGCCGACCGAACCCCGCGGCTCCCGGCCGGGGCACTGCCAGGGGTGGGCACGGCGGCAACCCGGGGACCGGCGAGCAGGGCAGAGCTGGGTTGGGCTAGGCAGGACAGCAGGACCCGCCGCTCCTGCGGGTGACAACTTTGTGAGCGCGGAATAACTACCTAACAGTGCCCGCGTCTCAGGAACCACGGGGATGCGCAGCATCTGCCTGTTGGAGCAGTCCCACTTCTTCATAACTACATTCTTGCGCACGCACTTTGTCTTGTGTAGTGCATTGAAATGGTCCTCATTCACCTTTAGCTGTAGGCTTCTGAAGTGACTATAAAGCCATAATGATGTGTAAAATCCTCTGCCCCTCGACTCGGTCACAGTCAGTGATGCGGTGAAGGGCCAGCAGGAAACGGTGGTCTGCCCGCCTGATGCTGAGGTCCACCCGCGAAATCCCCGAGGTACAGCACCGTTCTCGTCTTTGAATCACAATTTGGATTGCCGGTGAGGACTTTAAGAGTCTGATTTTGTAACATGATGTGATACCAAGCTGTTATTTGGTAGTCGAGTGCAGTCTACAAAAACAGTGAGAGATTTTGGATATGTTACCACTTACTATGTTTATAATCTATACTTCAGAGAATGTGAATTTTGATGATCTCAAAAAACATGACTTTTTCTCAGGCATAGCCTATATTCTTTTTAATTCCCCCACTAGAAAATACATATTTATGAAATGCATATTTAAATATTTCTTAAGCTACTTAATGTGTAACTATCTTGAAATGAATATATGAATATATAAAGGCCATACATTATGGATACTGATTATGTTTCTTTGTACTAGAGTGTGCACCTTAGAAGGATTAAATTATTAAATTATACCTATTTACAGCAATGAATAAGTATGGCTGGAACCATCCACATCTTTCAGATGTGCCCTTTAGATTTGGCTTAAAAGGGAAAAATACTGATTATTGCCTGGATCATATCCTCCCATCAGTAGAAATTTGCATAACGAACAAATATCAGCACATAATTCCCTGACTGTGAATCTTTTACAATGATGCCTTTCCATACTACTAGGGAAGTTATTCCAGGAGGAGAGCAAGGGGAATTGTAAAGCAACAATAGAGGCCACCTTCCCCTTTAAGTCTGTAGAAACTGAGTGGAATACATTACAAATGAAAACCTCCCAAATCTTTTTCCTTCTATTCCCATTGTTGTCATTACATTTTTCCCAAGGATGGCACATTCTGGAATATAATAAAGTCTCAGAGAATGACTTCTCCCTTAAAGTGTCAGGCAATTCAGAATGAGCAGAATATAAGGAGGACTTGTGTTAGGTTAAAAGCAAGAGTAAAACTCTCCCAAGAGCCCTTCTCACTCCCTGGGACCTGTGGTGAGACCATTACATATATAGTGTTCATTTGTAATGTGATATTTCTGGAGAAACATGAAAATGATATTAACTGGCCCCATACATTCACAAAGAGTACCATTTTAAAAAGTCTTACTTATCAGGCAACAAAGGCATTTGTAAGGCATTCCGCTTTTTCTCTGACAACTCTTTCCTGTTATCCGAGGTGCACTGGCAAAATAGTTAAGGCTGATTTTCTGCTAAGCCAATTGCAAAACAAGAGTGTCTTTAACCTCCAGTGATTTCAAACAGTACAAGCTACTTTCTGTCATTTTCAAGTCATTTTGCTTCAAACACCATCTCCCCCAAAACCCCCAAATAAAGAACAACAACAACAACAAAACCCCAAATAAAACAACCTGTAGTGGTATAACTAGTATTCATTTATTTTTTCTATTAGTAGTTTTCAATAGTCAGCAAAGGCCCATTGTTACTAAACTACAACTCAAGAACGAAACCAAAAGCTCATATATACAACTGGTATCAAGGATAAACAATTAAGTGAAGCAAACTTCAAAGGATTTGGATTAAGGTAATTAGAAATAGTGACTCTGGGTTGTAACCAACTCTTTTGCCTAAAATGAGCCTGAATTACATTGACATTCTGCTGTTTAAAGAGTGACCACTAAAATCGAGATTACTTTCAGAATAACTGTTAATTGTGAAAGTAACTATTAAAAGTTACCACTTTTTGTATTTGTAGAAACACTGACCATCTGGGAACTAATTGCATTATATTACTACATTTTCAAATATTCTTCATAACTATGAATAGTTGAAAAGCAAGGCTTGTGGGCTATCAGCAAGAAAAATATACTGTAAAATATCTACCAAGATATGAGTTTTGACTTATGGGAAAGTGACCTCACTGTCAGTTCAAATTCTTAGTGTAAGAAATCATGGGTCGTTGTTGGTGATGTGCTGTGGTATACTGCTTTGGGGATAGCATTCTGCACTGATATCAAAATCAGCCATCTGAATGATCTTGAAAATTATAGTAGTGTTATTCTGCTTGAGTACAGGCCAAGTGCTAACAGGTAGACGTGAAGAGTATAATAGTCAGCTGGACTGCAGCAAAATACTTGCTAGTGTCAAAGAGATAATAATTCAAAATTTCTTACGTGAATGAGATACTGTCGTCAAATATGAGACATTGATTCACATTCAAAAAAAGAGCCAGGTATTTAGGAATTATCTGGACTGAGGTAATTGTAATAATAATGAGGACACTTGAAACTTCTACCTAGCTCCTCAAGTAGCAAAAGTACATAAATTCCTAAGTAGGAGTTTTATTTCAGAATCATCACAAGTTTAGGGGAGAGTCCTTTACCACTTAGAAATCTTTCCATATTGGTAGGGCTTGGTGCTTATTTCATGACTCAGTCTAACCGTGGACTGAAAGATAATCTGAATTCACTTGAAGGCTTAATTCATTGTGAGTTCTTGAAACACGCCTCATGAACAACTCCTTTTACAGCAAAGGAGAAGACATTGGAGGAAAGATAATGCAGTGGTGATGAGGATCCACTTTGAAACAATAACTTATTCGTCAAAAGCACCTACCTTTCACAGAGAGAACATGGTTGCAACGGACTTTTCTACTTTAAAGGATGCTAACCACAATCTCTCAACTCTCAAATGACCTAATTTCTTGCATACAGCATCTCTTTGTTCCAAACTGGGGGCATCACATGCCTCATTAGAGAAATACCTTTCATTAATGTAACCATACTTAGAAACTTACACACATAAATGAACTGTATTAGAGGGAAGGAATTAAACCTTATGCCATCCAAGAATAGCTCACACATTTTACGATAAACAGGTATTGGAATGAAGTGTGTACCACATTCTCAGAGAAGGGAACATTCCTTCAAATCATATCTCCTGCTCTGAATATGACACTGCTTTTTGCAATACTCAAATTCATTTCCTCTCTGTATAACCCCACGTGACAGGAACACACACAAACTCCATGCTGTTTGCTAGTGAACTACTTTTGGAGGGAGAAATCTGATGTTACAGACATGATGTTTTGACAGATAAAGGGGGTGAAAGGCAAAGTCTATAAATAATTGATATAAAAGTTTCTGTCTTTTGAGGGTCAAATGATTTCAGGGGAAATGAAATTACCCTGTAGAATACACAGAGAAAAACATCATGTGATGATGCTCTTTTTATTTTTGTTATATATTGTTATTATTTATTTAAAGATGTTTTTAATTTAGGAATTCTAGCTAACTAAAAGCTAACAGCAAAAAACCACAAAAATCAGGCAAGAATATAGTGAGTTTATTAAAAATAAAAATTAACATACTGCAAAGACTCTTATTAGTGAGGTTCTCTATTGCTGCATGACTAGAGAGGCTGAAAAGTGCTTGGTGTTCCTGTCAGCAGAGAAAGGTAGGATGGAACGACTTCCAAAAGCTGTGGTGCTGCATTCCCTCCATCCCAGCTGTGAGCTCCTGTCAGCCCCTTTGTGTCTGAGCAGTTGGCAGTCTCATTGCTACATAACTGGTCCTGCAGACTCAACGGGGCAGCACAGTTTTGGACAAGCTTAAGTAGATTGCTAACCTGCACCTTAAAAAGGTCAGCTGCATAAAGGGGTAATTTTAAATCCATTTGTGAGTTACTCAGACACTGCATGTGAAGGAAACGGGATTATTTGTACTTCGGTAGCATTTTAATCAGTCTTTGGTGGAAGTGGTTTAAAAACATCAGGATATACAATGATGGGATTTCAGGAAGATTCTCAGCAGTTGGTCAGAACAGTGTAGGTCCAAGTTCTTAGGGTTTCAAATTCATCAGAGTAACTTTTGTGCAGGTCTACACCAGAACACATTTTTCACTATGGAAACTCATCACCAAGTGGAGAAAGAAGACTAATGCTACAATTGTTGTATTTATGGAAGCATTGAAGTGTTTAAGGCTTGCTGATTGTGTTTTGCAACCTGCCCCTAGATGTTGCCATATTAAGTACAATATTTTGGCAAATTAGTCGTAACATAAAACCAAAAGAGTGGAAGAGGAAGCGTTTTTCTTTCCTTGACCCAGTCAGTGTCTTGCAATATAAGAAATTCTTGACTTTAAACTGTCCACCCCCAAAGAACACCCAGAAAAACAAACCACCAATAAAACGCGGCACTAAGTTCACCAAGCATTAAGTCTGAACCAGGACATGGTACATTCAATGGATTTGAACAAGAGAAGAACTTAACATCAGAATCTTGTGAAGTAGATAAGCTTTATATAATATCAGTGTAAACAATGTTTTACCCATGGACTGCAGGTAAAGATCACACATGAAGAGTAAATGCATGGAGGCATACGTGTCCTTTGATTTTGGTATCGAAGTAACAAATTTTGGTAAAAAAACCTGTTTATTCATTTTATCAGAGGCATTTCAACTGTAGTTTTGTGATCTTAATGTAAGGTTCCTGTTGTAATTTCAATGAGGTGCGTGCTTTTCTAATGTCTTCATAAGGCTTTTATTTGGCCCTGAATCCCAGTACCCAGTCACTGGTGACCTTTCACCAGCATTTTTTAATACAGTATTCGTACTTGCTAGCAACCATAAATTAGAATTAGCTTAAAGATTTTTAAATATATTCTCCAGCCCATGAGAAATGGATATGAAAAATGTTCTTACTGGACAAGCAGAACTTACGGAGGCAGCAATTAAATCATAAGACTGAAAATAAAAACTCTTATGATCTACACCATTGTCTCCAAATTGTATGATTAAGGAGATACTAAATTATGCATTAGAGTGGAGGAGTACAACTACAAATCTTAACTAAGCATATTTTTTGTAGTTCTATTCATTATACTAATGTACAGGCTTATATTTAGCAGCTTTATGAGCATTACAAAACAGGAAAGCTACAGATTACAACCCTTACGGGTATGCTCAGGTTGGCAACAGTGATTAATAGTATCTCCTGGGTTTGCCTTTTTTAACGAAACAATATTTAAGACTTATTAAGATGATTTAGGTCACAAGGAATTCAAACACTGTACTTACTTTAACAAAGCCTACTGCATTAAAAGGAGTGTCAGATGGACTAACATGTATTAGTTCAGTCATTATCACAGGGAAACATGCAAGGTCTCAGGTTAAAATGGAATATCTCAGTTTGCTGCACAGCACCCTGAGTTAAAATTACACTTAACCCATTCTACCTAAATATCCTAAGTAATTTCCTGTCAATAAAGGCCACATTCATCCAGGTCAGTGGGACATCTTACTTTGCACAGTCCTATTAGATTTAATAAAGTGACTGTGAAGTACCACTTAATGGAAAAGTGTGGTTCTGCAAGAATTTTTACATTAATGAGGGCTCCTTGGAAAGGAGTGATCTACCACTTGTAGTATCTGATTGCCTATTCCCATCTCCTCCTTTTCCAAGTATGATACAGGTGTGATGAATCAGGTAAGGGAAGTGATTTTGCAGAAATCTTACCTGACAAAATGAATACTAGTTTCCAGCTAGATAATTCCCCTCAGCCTAGTTCACCTGGCATAAGGCAATAATATATATCTGGAGGTAGGTAATAGTAAACAACACTTTTTTTTTGAGACTATTTTAAGGTAAACAAACTTTTTAAAGCTGGTTGAGTTGTTTCATGCCTTACTCTAATGTTTTGCTCTGTAGTAGCAGAGGTCATGAATGCCAACTGTATTTAATCATCCAAGTAGACCTAACAATTTGAGTATCAGGCATGTAAGAATGTTGAAAGACTATCAAGCCTTTCAAGTAAGAGCTCATTGTTGCGAATATTTTTCAATGTTATTGTAAAAAATACATTCTCAAGCACTCGAAGCTACCAGTCAATTTTAACATTTGCTATGCTAAATGTTAAGGAGATTGCCACTGGACTTCTTTTATTCATGTAAGGAAAACAGTGCAGAAATATTAACAGCATAACAATATACCAATAAGTTGCGATTTGCTTGTGCTGGATTATAGACAACACAGCGCATCTCTTAAACTGGAGTACAGGGTTTGTATTAAATTCCTTTGTATCTCACCTGGATCATTCAAAGGATAAATTTTTGGAAGTTTCCACTTTACTATATTTTTTTTCTGTTAATACATTTTGGCCTGTAGGTTTCTATTTTAAAGGATTATCTCCATCTGCACTCTGTTATTTGGAGTACCTTTGTTGTCATTTTTTTTAACTTGTAAATACTTCCAGAGAGACCGATTATGTTTACATAACACTGTGTTGCTTTGCACGCAGGTACCCAAGTTAGTTGTAACAAGCTTAGCTAATTGGAATAGATAACATACTCTATTAATGAAGCTGTTCCTTCTGGGATCTAAGCTGATACATTAAAAATTAGCCTGAATATTACTTCAGGGCAGTGGATGGTTTTTAGCTGACCCATGTTAAAAAGAAGAATCTCTTGAAATTTTAGAGGATAAAGATGGGATGCAAGTTAATCAGTCTGCAGATCTCTACACAGAGAGGTCACACTGCAGGGTTTATATATTAACAGCAAGAGGTATGAAATGATCAAATAGCTGAAACCTGAAGATCAAAATTTAATGATTTATAAGTTGTACATTATTAACAGTGTTTGTAATTAAAACTGGAAGAGCTTTTCAAAGAATATGATGGATTGTCTGTAATTTGAAGTCTTTAATTAAGACCAAATGTACCTCTGAAAAGATATTGTCAAATCTGATAATAAAAAAACTATCAGGAGAAATTCAAAGGTCTTAAACTTTATGAATTTTTCATCACATCAGACTTTCTTTTATGGAATTAATTCATCTAGAAAAGTGGAAAAATACAGTGGACATTTATAAAGGTCATATAAATATGGTTTCTTATAATGGCAATTGAATTGCTTTCTGTTTTACCAACATAATGGATTTGGGAAACAGCTCGAGACCTCTTGGGAGCATAGACAAAAATTAATTTTGCTATTCTAAGCTTGGGGCAAAAGTCTGGAAGTAAAAGAAGACATAGGGAGAAGAAGTAGGGCTGAAATGGGATGACAGAATTTCGTGTCATGCTTACTGCCTCTTTTCTCCTGTCCTGGTTCCACAAAGCAGTAACTCCTAGCCCATACAGCCTGATCTTTCTGGAAGTACTAGTCAACCAAAGGGTCTTTCCAGACATGTAACATAGCTACATGAAGATGGTTAAACTATGGATATTTTCTTGTCCTTTTCAGTTTACTGTCTTGGCAACTGCCTCTACTACCAATGCCTGGAATTGGCCCTAACCACACGAGTGATTCATTTATCTGTTTTGGGCTTATTCAGAATCCCACCTTAGTAACCATTACAAGGGCAGCTATAATAATCTGCAGTACAGCTTTTAAATCAAAAATTCATATATTGCATAAAGACTTGGTTTTGTTTATGAGGCTTTATGAAGTTAGGAACATCTATACAGAGGTGTTGTGTGTCAACTATGTTTTTTCCTGTGCTCCTATACAAACAATAGATATCCTTGGCACATGCGAACAGTATTATTTTGACTCACAGGAATGAAGTATTCACAGAAAGATAAATGCACTCAAATGTGCTTTCTAAATAGCACTACTGAAAAGCATTAAATATAAGAACAAAAAATATTCATCCATTTAACATCTGATGCTTGCCATCATAAATGCCTCAGAGAACACTTCATCAGTTAGCGTATATCTAACATTTTTCATTTCCAGAAGACATGGCAATTGATGGATCTCTTTTCTATCTAATTGTCAGCAAACACGGAGCCCTCAGTTTCAAATATTTT
Organism: Empidonax traillii; assembly: GCF_003031625.1. Lineage (NCBI taxonomy): Eukaryota > Metazoa > Chordata > Aves > Passeriformes > Tyrannidae > Empidonax > Empidonax traillii. Next base: position 302,842 of record NW_020955306.1, read on the forward strand.
TCCCCTTTGCTTTTCTAACACCCAAAAATGAATCCATCTCCATCTCCAGATCCTGTGTAATACATTTACAGTCACAAGAGCAGCAAGCAAACAAATATACAGACAAAGCCTTTCAAAAACCAAGATGAGTTTAATTGCCTGTGCTGAACTATGCCTGTTCCACAAACACAGGATTACCTTTGGAAGCCAGGAAGGCAGGAAAGTATCCCTAATAAGCTCTGTAGCCCTCCTTCTTGCTCCCAGATCCATATGGTTTTGCATTATGCCCTGAAAACTATCCAAGTTTCAGCTAGTACAACTCAGAGCTCATTAGACTTGTGACAGATATGCACTGCTGCTGCCTAGAGTTGCAAAGAAATTACTGACAATTGTTCAGAATTTTCCTGACACTTCTCTGTAAAATGAAATGATTTATTGATATCGCTGATTGATTGGATCAAAACATTCAAGGTGACACATGAAATCTTTTGAAACTGTGGCAATAACTGAGCAAATTTCTAGTCATTCATATCTCTATATTCCTCAACCCCTTGGCAGTTCAATTTTCAGGAGCAAGGTGTCCATCCAACCTTCTCTTAACCTCTGATTCCTTAGCAACCTAATGAATAAGAAAATAAGGAATTTCAGTCTGCTGCTAAATTAGCTTGAGTGTTTTGAATATAGTAGAAAATAGCATGAACCTGTTCAAGCGGTTTTTCTATCTTTGTTCTACTGCAGAATAAACCTTTTCTTCAGGCTTCAACACATTAGGTTGCCTGGGAACATCAAAGAGGACAAATTAAATAAAAAGATGTATTATCTCCATAATTAGAACACCTATTATTAAGAATATTTAAAATCAAAAGGCTTGCCTTCAAAATATAAAGCATAGGAACACAGTGAGAAAAAAAAGTTTAAAGTATCAGCAGTTACATATTTAATTATGTCAAACATTAAACAATTTAAATATTTCAAAGCAAATTCGGCTTTTGTTTTAAACTTGAAAAGTTTCCTCAAATGCTGATGTTTTAAAATGTCCTTCTGTGTCTGAATGCCTGCCCTAAAAGAAATCCCCCCAAAAAGTAGGAGGGGTGCTGAGAGGTATGTTTCCTAAGCCTTCTATCTTAGAATACGTTAAACAGTATACAATAAGCACCTCTTTTTCTCCAAGCTATGGAAGAAATCTGGATAACGAGTTGAGATATAGGTTACTGGTTTAGATATGTGGGTGTAGATGGAGATGTCTAATGTCCAGTCCAGCACTATCTGAAGTCAAGACGAATCTATTGTCTACTTTTCAGTCATTAAAGTTATCTGTTGGTCATCAACAGTAAAGCAAATCAGTATCTATTTCAATCTTGTGATATTATTTTTTAGTTGTACAACATCCTTGGAGAAAATCTGTGTAAAAGATACGAGCTAGTCCATAGCAATGGAGATTATGTAGCGCCAGAGATTTGGTGAAATAATGCAGTACATCAGTCATACACTGTGCAATATTTTAAAGGTTTTCTCAACATGCTGCAGCAAATTTATTTTAAAAATGGAACATTAAAATAAATGTCCTGCTATGAGAATAGCTTGTTTTCATCCTAACAATGACACGAGACTGCAGTCAAAAGAGTAAATATTGTGATGAGGTAATGTATGACTATCATCATTATTTTAAAACAGAGCTTTTTTGGGGACTGTGAGATTTGCTATGTACCTTTCAGTGACAGCTCTATAAACCTGTATGAGGCAAAGGCAAGAAGAGAAGGAGGGAAAAATGTTCAAAATAATTCTTTAATTAAAAAAAAGCTGAACTGTAGGCAAGATACATTAAAAATTAGTTGTAACTTATGTACAAGCAAAGACTTATGCAGTTAAATTTATCAGTTGATTGCTTTAAATATAGGACATTTTTGTTCACAAAAGTGTAGGTGGCAAATCTGCATTAGCTATGGATTTTGTTTGACTCAAATTAAGTAGCAAGGGTAAATCCTAGTTCTTTCAGTATATGTGGAAAAAACCAAAAACAAAACAACCAAAACAAAGAAACAAACAAAAAACCAAACAAACAACCTCAGCCTTCTTCACAAGCAGGTTTCTCTTAGGATTGTTTTAAAATTGAGTGCCGCTGAGTAAAGGAAAAGTGAGATAGGGTACTCTTCTAGAACAAGAAGGATCTGGATCACAAATACTCAACAAAATATTGTTGTTAATTACCCTGTCTTTTCTAATCAGCTATCTGAAGAGCACTTTTACATTTCTTATTCTAAAATCCAACCAAAGGGCAAAAGCAAACAGTTTACTATAATGTTCTAAAGGTGGATTGCAATGGCTTTCTTGAAGAGGAGCTTGTTTCCTCTTGTGATATCCACTCATGTGGAGACCTTAGTATCACAGGACCTTTGTCTTAGTAAGTATTTTTTAACTATTCTGAAGTTTTATAGTGGACTTTGAAGCTTACTAATTTAACACAGAATTAATCAAATTCAGTCTGTTACTGAAATGATGAGTGAATTTCCAGAGGGTTTGTACTGTGTGGAAGTAAGGGCACAAAGCCAAGTTTCTTTCTTCCTGAAGAGGGATACTGTTGAGAGATAGCCTTTCTCTAGCCTTCATAGCAAATCCACCAACAGATATTGAAGAAATTGTCAGCAATTTTATAATTATTTTTGCAAACAATTGTTTTCTGCCATTGCAGTCAAAGTAATGAAGAATATGCCTAAATATGTACATCAAATTTAGAATTTTTCATGTCAATTTTTTCCCCCATATTTTTCTTTAGAACCAAACGTGCCCTGCTGTTCCAAAATGACTTTTGAAATATCCCAGATAAAGTATGGCCATACGGTAACATGAAGAGACTATAATAATCATTTTCAAGAAAACAAAGTCAACAATAAAAGAGGTCACTGTAAATATATCTATTTAAATTAACTCACCAAAGTATAAACTACTACAAACAGATTTCATACTTTTTTCCTGCCATGTGAATTCTCTGTCAGACTAATTACTCTATTACTTCCTTAGACATTTCCCAATTTTGTTTGCACAGTTAGTAATAGAGAGAAGGTACCTCAGAGCTGTCAGTCTAAAGGTTAGGATCTACATTCAAACAATAAGCACAAGACCAAAACAGTGGCATTAACAAGCATAAGGAAAAAGGTCTGAGATGCTGACAAAATACTCCATCTTAAAATTAATGTATTTTAAGTTTTCCTCTTGCATGGATAGTTTTTTTTCTTTTCCTTCCCCCCATTCCTCTCCTGCCCCCCCTACTAGAGAGAAAAAAAATTGCAGTGGCATGGTGTGAAGATAAAGTAGTTTTTATTCCAATTTCATAGATTTTACCTAACCTTCTTGTCTTCTATTCCTCAGGAGTCCTATTTTCCAACATCATAACATCTGCTTTTTGTTTCTTGACCTTGCACTTTCCCTCTTTCCCTCCAGGCTATTCACTTATTTCCATTCCACTTCCTCCTCCTCACCAGGACATCGGCAGGGGGAAGTGCAGGTTAAGCAGAAGACAGAAACTCTGTGTTTATAGTCTTGATTTTTACTTGGCATTCCAGACAAACTTCTACCTTCCCTCCTCCTCCTACAGAAACCAAATGCTATGTAGTTTCAACTCAATATGTGAAAAATGCATTTTTTGACAGTTGTTCTTTTGCTCTTGTTTTTCCCTTGACCCCTCTAGGCTTGGTCCAACCTTTTAATTCCCATGTTAAATGACACACTCTTGATACTAAACAGAGAGCACCATCTCAGTCCTGATGAATTCCTTTTCTTTGCTTAAAAGAAAGAAAATGCTAGAGCTTTGTAATGGACTTTTTAGCATCAACTATTTTTTTTTTAAGAAAATATAATATTTTAGCTTAAAATTCACCCCAAATACTCAGCCTGAGGCAGACACCTCACATAGACACCTTTCAGCTCTGTGGTTTCATTTCAGTGATTATGAAAAAATGCAGATAGAGTTTTTATAGAGACGGTAGCCTCACAACCATTAAATACAGTGGAGATGTAACTATATTAGTTTAATGAATTAATTTCAACTTTTGTCCACTATTCTTTTTCTGCAGATTAAATTGCATGTCAGTTTAGGGTCCTCCAACTTCAATAGCTATAGGGATAAAGCTGGGACCTAATTGATTTTTACTTGGCATGTTTTACTTTTTAAAATGCAGATGCAAGACAATAAAAACTTGTCAGCTGTCTACAGAGAAAATACAGATTTACAGGAAAGTCCATACAAGAAACTCTCATTTTCTTTCACAAGAAAAAAAGAAACCAAAACCTAAAGAAAACAAAGTTCTCCCAGCCAGCTGTAGATCAAGTTTTTCTCATTTAAAGGTGATTCCTTTCTACCTGACAACTTCTAATAGCAGAATAAGTGTAATTTATTTCAGCTTGCTTTGAAGGGTATAGGTGTTAGTTAGAACATATGTTCTATTGTAGTTGTTTTGCATTATCAAGTTCATATCTAATTTTTGCTACTATATGTGAAAATAAAAGGAATGTATTTAAAAAAACATTTAGTGAACAGGGAGGATAAGGCAGGAAATTGCATGATAGATAAAGACAAAAGTAAACATTTAATTTACTTTCTTCCTTCTCTTCCATTAACCTTGCTGGATATTTTGTCTCTTGTTCCAAGGTAAACACATATCTGACAAAGCAACATTTTCAGAATTTCTGTTTAAATTTTTATTCCTAAATGAAAGGAAGATGATAAACATAAATTCAACTGTCAATCAATGCATTTTATGAAAAAATATTTATTTCTAATAATTTGGGAACTGCTTGGAAGACCTTTTCTGATTATGAAGAAAATAATTCATAGCTGAGAATTTGTGTCTCAATCTGTTGTTGATTGATTGGTTGATAAACTGATTTTTAAACAAGAAAGGGGAAACTTTTACCTAGTACTTACTAGTAGTTAAAATTGGTATAGTCTGTATAAAAATATTGCATCATATTTATACTTAAATATGCATTTTTATACTTTGAGAGGCAGATGTATGCTCAAAATACAATCCAGTTATTCTTCGGAAAACTACGAGAATACCTCGACATAAATAGGAAAAACCCCACTTTTAAAATGCTAGCAAATTTTTATTTTATTCTTTAAGGAACATAAATATTAGTTTAACAGACATTGAGAAATTAAGTGTCTTTGCCATTCATTGAGTAATACAACTTAATTGGTTATGAGTCAGATGTAAACATAAAATTTTTAAAATCTTGCTAATAGTGGAATCAGGAACTCTCCAATTTAGGATGAATTTCTACAACCCTCTGTCATCTTTAGAAATTGAAAGACCATGTTTATGTTCCAAACAAATTTAACTTATGACCACTGGCACTACATTATGTTGGCAATGCTGATAGGAAATGGATGGTTTTGTCAGTTCTTTTTGACTGTGTATCTCAGTTTCCTTAAGAACTTTGGAAAGTCAGCCTTGCTCCTGTTATTACCATTACTGAAGCAAATGTCGTCGCATTCAGGAGTACTCACTGTATGTACTCAGGCAGCCAAACCAGTAGGACCACTCCCCTCTCATATGACAACCACTGGCAATATTCCTTACAGCATCCCTAGAAATCCATTCCCAAGTGGCTACAGGAGAATGAAGCCTGGGTCTCCAAGGATCTTTTCCCAGATCACTCACTCCAGCTTTGCCCTTTTCCTCTGCCCTTTAGCTTCCCTGTGGCAGAAGCAGCAAAATTCAATTTTGTCTGCCCTGCTGAGAATTCATAGTCTGCTCTGAGTGCTAAACACATTCATGAAGAATAGCACCAAAGTATTGAACCAGTGCATAATGAGCCATTCTAATCATGCCCTTGCCCTTCATTTCCAATAGTCAACAGCTCTCAGAAGTGTGAAGTGTACAAACACAATGAAGAGCTTTCCATAATTTATTTGTGTTTACTGTGAATAAAAAAAATAATTTGGCATCTGCCTGGTGAACTTATATTTTTTATTAATAAAATATTTCCAAAAGGTTAATCATACAAAAAAGAAAAAGAAACGCAGTTCAGCATTTAGACTCTGTACTAATACATTAATTAAGTCTTAATGATCAGCGTCTATAGCACTTCTGGGGGATTAATGACCAGCTGGGAGAGTTCATGACCCAAGTCTTTTCCGCAAGTCATTTTTTCCATCTATTTATTTATTTTCTAATAAATGTCAAGGTCATTACTGATAAGTCACTTTATTATAAAGATGAATTGTAATAACAACAACCCCCACCATGTTTCGTTTTTATTAGTATGGAATATTTATCCAAAGCAAAATATATACTCTCTCTTTATCCATGCTACTTCTTCTGATAGTAAATATTTTAAATGGTAGGAAAACTATTACATATTTTAAACTCATTTTTGTTGTCGCATAAAGAAGACAACATATCTTTTTTCTTCCTGCTCATTCTGAGAAAGAGTGGAAAAAAAGTCAAAATTTAGTCTTACATTTTTTACAGTAAACTATCTTGTCTTTTTTTATATGTAGAAATTATTCAAAAAGCTACGATTCATAAACTGATTAACAAAATTAAGTCACGTGAAAACAAACAAGCAAAAATCTATCAATAGATCTTTCCAAATTATTTTTTCTCCCATTTGGCTATTTTGCAAATGCATCCTGTGATATGAAAATCAGTTATGGTTTTCTTGATTGAATGAATGAATATCAAGCTGCAACCTTTACTCAGAGCTATGGGGTCACAAAGTCCACTATCAGGAAGTTATATCAAAAGGAGAGGAAGGAAAAGCAGTATACACCATCTAAAAATTTTCAGTCTGTCAGAGAGACGACTCAACACACCTAGCGACCTTGTCAATTTGTAATTTCAGCTCCTTTCTTAGGTAAAAAGCTAACGTGATTTTTTTTCAGTTCCCGTAGTCATCATAAACTTTTGTTGAAATCACCTAGTTTTTGGATCCTACTTGACAGTGAGTAAGATCAAGAGACTTGATGTTGCCTTGATAAATGGAAGCAGCAGCATGGTTTGGGTATTTTTATCAAGCAAAGAGCACTGACTAAATTGATTTGCAGATATAAAACTCAATATGACATTGCATCTTAGGAATACCATTTCAAAATGTTTTGATGTTTTTCTTGGGGTTTTTTAGATTTAATTTTGGCCTCTCATAATTCCTAATTATTACACGGAGCTTTACATTTTTACTTTCCAGAGACTGTACTAACTTCCCATTCATTTCTGGAGGTAAATCTATGCAATTGTTTTCCTCTGTAGTAATATGTGACTCAGGACCTGTGTTTCCTCCTTCTATTTTTAAGGTTATGTCTGCATCATGACAGCAGGGATTTCTGAGCCTTCCTGTGCTAGCTGCAAAAGTGGAAGCTTGGAGTAGGAAGATGATGGGATTTGTAAGACACCATTTATTTGGCCAAAGCTTTCTCAACTTTCACAACTAAGCTGTCTGTCTGATCATGTGGTGGTCATGATTTGAGAACCTCTGCACTGCATACTGTTCCCTAATTCAGACTTGGCAATGGCCATTCCTGTTAGGTAAGAAGATTCAATGATATTTAGATCTATGTGTAGATGCTGCTAATAACACTGGGCCCAAAATCGTCCACATGTGATTAACTATTGTTTAATAATTTACTATTGTTTTAATAATTGATCAGAACTAATGATTTCAGCAAAAAGAATAATATGTGAACAACAGTGGAAAGAAACAAATGTCCTTTGACTGTAGCCAGTGTTAGGGTCTATGACAGTGCTTGAATGTGGGCTTATTTTCTTTATTTGTTTTCTTTTGTGTTTCTTAAAAGGCTTTCCAAGAATACAAAATCAGCTTCCTTCTGAAGCTGAAATATTTTCCATCTAAAAATGTTTTAAAAATGAGTTGACAGAGCTCAGATCTCCTCAGAGGCTGATATATTTTGACTTCAGAGAGATGCTAGAAATGGAGCTTGAAATGCAAACACGGCATTAAAATATTGTGGAGAGTCTCCCACCTTTGCTAGGTTTTCTTCATCTCTGTTTTACACAGAAGCTTCCTCTGCTGTGATTCCAAGTCTCTTTGCCGGCAAGGCTTTGTTTCTGTAAGCTGCTATTATAGTCTGACAAGCTAAGGGAAGCTGTCAGATATTTTACTTTGATGTCACCCAGATCCAAACAGAGAAGCCTTTGGTACAAACATATCATTATCATTTCCTTGCTGCCCTTTGCCAGTGATCGGTACATATACTAGTGGAACTGCACAAGCAGAATCTCATCTAGTTTTCTCTGTGTTTGGGTATTTTTATTTTCCTTTATTCTGCAATAGATGTTTCAGTGACAAAATTGTTACACTATTTTGCACATTGGGCCTAATGATGAGTCTTCTAACAGTCAAATATTACTATGTTAATAATTTTCTCACACTTGTCTGAGTTTTTAGAATATATTTGCAGAAATTGTATATTCAACCATGTTTAGTTTCTGGGCTGAAGACGAGACACATTTTCTTCTAATTGCTCAGTGCTTTCTGCTTAGTTTTTGTCTTCTGTCTATATATTTAGGACTCCTGGTTGTATGCTAAATCCAGATTTGGCACAGAATTGTATTTAGTGTCTTCTTATGATATTTTCATGTACATATATATTTCCATATATGTTTTGTTGTTCCCATTCCATTTTAATTCTTTCCACAAAGCTCTTCTTAAAAATAAAATTAACAGAATCAACAACCAGCACTGATAACTTTTCAAATTATTTTCAAATAAAAGTGTGAAATCGAAGCAATGGAATTTGACATTTTGCATCCCACTGCTTTGTGTCCTAGATGCTCTTCTGAAACATACATCTACACTAGATTAAAAAACCCCAAAATAAAAATATACAACCAACCAACCAACCAAATAAAAACCCACAAATAGCAGGTTGAAAGACTGTTACTTTAGATTTATAGTTGAACACAGAGTCAGGAAATGCAGTTGGATGTTTGTTTCTGCAGTCTCCATTCAGTCTATATTTGCATCCCATCTTAGGTATGATTCATGGGTTCCAATAAGAAAATATCCTACACAGTGGTGTCAATAGAAAGTGCATACTGTACTTCTACACAGAGAGGTGTATTCAGTCAGTGTAAAGAATATGAAGTAAAATATTTTTTAATTTCGAATGCTTCTTTTGCAGCCTGAATTACAACAATCCAAGTGTTGCATCATAAACCCATAGGAATCTTCCCCATCTGTCTTTTCCCCACAGTAAGGAAAATCTCTGTTAAGGAAGAAGTACTGTGCAAAGAGTCAGACGGCCTGCTCTCCATCTACTAATAACTCTCCTTAGAGACAGAGGTTACTACTGCTTTTATCACACTGGAAGGAGCGGTGAAGGAATCTCTGACCTAACAAAATCCCTTTGAGTCACTCAGAGCAGCTCACTGCTGCTTCTGCCTTCTGGAAGGCAGAACTGAAGGGAGTTGTGGCACTTACAAAACTCTTGACTGTTCCTGAAGCTGGGAGCCAAATCTGATGTAAATAATATCCTCTGGCATGAATATTGTTCAGTTTATTAGAAAAATATGAGCAGAAAAATCTGTATCATATCCTGTAAGAATAACCTCTTAGGTGTATAGCACAGGCTTTTATAATATAAGATACATGACTTACTATATTAGTTGACATTCAGATACTGTCACAGGAGGAAGGGATTCTGCTTAAGCCACAGGCACTGAGCTGCTTTTTTCACATCATTGTTCCATATCTCCTGGCTCTTCCTGAAATGACATGTGCTGCCACAGCTTTATTGGTTGACCAGATAGTCCTGTCAAAAGCGGGTATGGTTTTTGTCATTTTCATATCTGCCAGAATGTTTGGGATAAATGCAGGTTACAGAAAGGCCATAACACATTTCAACCATTCACATCACAACAAAAAAACAGGCAGAAACATCTTTAGTGGGAAAAAAATCCCATTTGATTTTGGCTGGGATAGAATTAATTTTCTTATTATAGTAATGGGTACACTGCTATGTTTTGGATTCAGGATGAGAATAATGTTGATAATACACTGATGTTTTGTTTGTTACTAGGTAGGGCTCACATTAAGTCAAGGACTTTTCAGTGTCTCATGCTCTGTCAGTGAAGAGGTGCACGAGAAGCTGTGAGGGTGCATGGCCTGGACAGCTGACCCAAACTTGCCAATGGGAAATTGCACACCATAGAATGTTGTGTTCAGTGTATAAAACGGGTAGAGCTGGCCAAGAGCCACTGATTTCTTCTCAGGGCCAGGGTGGGCTTTGGTCACTGGGTAGTAAGCAACTGTATTGTGCATCACTTGATTGTTTTTTTGTTTTTTGTTTTTTTTTTTTTTTAAACTTAGTTTTATTTCTCTCTTTTTTTAATCTCAATTTTAAATATAACTATTTCTAGCATCAGAAGTAGTATTAATATTATATCTTACTTTATTTAAATTATTAAAATGTTCTTATCTCCAGCCATAGGTTTTACCTTTTTCCGATTCTGCTCCCACCAGCAAGGGGAGAGTGAGTGCATGTCTGTATGGTACTTAGTTGCTGACTGGGGTTAAGACATGACATAGAGGAACTCCATGTTGCATCAAAGCCAATAGATAAGATATCTTTAGATAAAGTTTTTGTAACCAAAAGGGTTTCTTCCTAAACAAAGGAGTTGTCTCTATGTTCCATTATCAATTATGATGTAAGCACTGCAAACCAAATATTTTCTTGTTTACTCTTAAAGAAATGTCTCGTCAAAAGTTTTCACTAGGTCATTATTTTAGAGATAGCAATGAAGAGTCATTTGTTTCCTGGTAAAAAAACTGGCATAAAAATTGCCTCTTGATCCCATTGGTGCTAGTTTTTTTAATGCATCAGGATAAATAAAACAGTAAGGTTAAAATGTTACAATATAACAGTTCCAAATGAGAGTACAAGAGATCTTTAATATCCGTCTACAGTTTACTATCAATTAATATCTCTAAACTGTGGTATGAGCCAATGTTCCTCATTAGAAAGCTGAAGATATGTACCTTGTCTTTCTGAAAGGCATCATCTGTTTGTCTGGGAAAGAACAGCTCTGACTCTGAAGCTGTAGTGCATAAAGGGAAAAAAATATGAAAAACATCCACATGAAGAAAGAGAAAATCTACCTTCTCTATGTTTTTCTAATATTTATGCATTTTCCAAAAATATTTACATTAGGAAATACTGTGAATGATAAGTCCTGCAAGACACAATTAAACAATATAAGAAGATAACACTTGCAAAATGGAAAAATATATGTAGCTGCTGACAGCTAAAGTGGTAGGAAACATTTCATCTGGCAGTGGCTGATGCCAAAGAATCTGACCTTGCATGTTGACTAAAATTTCAACATTTCATATATTTCTGTGGCGGTTCATTTTTTTAAAAAGAATGCTATTTTACCAGATGTACACAATCACTTGTTTTCCCCTTATTGTTGGAAGATGGATATTGAGATCTGTAGTAGCTCCTTCTCTCAAATCACTTCAAATCACAAATCCCTTAGAGCGTGGAGAGACTATATGAAATACGCAGAGCCCAGACAATGCTGTGAGTTAGTTCTGGGAAGCAGCCAAATCTTTGACGTTGATTCTGCATTAATAGAACTCTGCGCTGTGTTGAACATATGCTTCTCAACAGGCAGTATAGTACTGTTTACAGCAAAGACATGGTGCAATTATTTGCAGAAATTTACTTTTGCCCAGAAGAAAACATACGATCTTTCTGTTGATAGCCAAAAGAATTCTGATGTTCCAATACTTTGAAAATCAAGCTGTTAAACATTCCTAGTACAGGGCAGAATAGTACAGATTTAGAATCTTAATTTTAGGTACTATTAAAGCATTCTAGCTTCCTTTATTTGTCCCAGCTCCTGAAGGTTTTCAAATGCTTTCTAGAAACTAGAATACCAAGTTTCTGAAAGGTCTTACCAACTTATTGTAAGGTCTAAATAACCCAAAACCCATTAATCCATTTAAAATATATCAAGTACACAGAGGCATAATCTAAGTGAAATTTGTAGTTTAATCTATAAAGTAAGTTCAATTCATCATAGCAAGCAAAATACTGACGATTCTAACTGGCTGCAGTTATGAAATCCATATTGCCAAAGTAGACACTTGGCTTCCTATATATTGCATATCAATATTAGTACGACTTTTCTCCTCTGCATTCTCTTTCAAAGACTTTTGTTTTTGTTTTTACAGGTTTGTTTTTGTTTGTTTGCTTGTTTGTAATTATTTTTAATTAATATTCCCATCACAACCTCTGATAGCTGTACCTGCCTTAGAAAAAACTGCAGATATTAAAATGCATCACAACACATAGCCTGCTGTGTACAATCTCTGTGGCAAAGGATTTGGCTTAAATGAATTCTTTCTTTTCCTGATGACAGAAGTGCCTTACTTTGCGATGTGTCTGAAGATGTGATGTGTCACTGAGGATTTAGAGACCTCATTTGGATTCTGGAATCTTAACTTCCTTTAGAAAAAGGTAGCGAATCCAATCTTACTTTCTTTCAAAATAGCATGGTGAGATGTCTTCTTAAAGGATAAAAACACTCATTTGGAATGTTGTAAACACTGACTATAGATCTTTCCTTTATCTAAAGAGATACAGATCTGTAGTTATACCCTCTCCTGAGAGTATTCTAATCATTAAATAATGGGCTCTCAAGCCTTTCTGTTCAGGTTTCACTTTCTTTAAGAAAGAAGAGGAAAAAAATACCTAATTTAATAGTTGAGAAATTTACACTTGAATAGAGAAACTTCAGTTTTGCTTCCTACTATAATGACTGTTAATAGATAGGATTCTCAGGTACAAGTATATCATGCTTTTTCACATATAGTAACCGGATTCTTGCACCATCTGCTTTTGATTTCCTGTCTCCTTCCAATGGTCAGTTTTAGTGCAATTAATTAAAACTCCTTTTTATATCTTTCAGTTTAAACTCTCCTCATAGCTCTGCTCCTATCCATGAAACGAGTGAAAGCTTCTAGACTTTTCATGATAGGCAATGGAGAAGCAGAAAATGACTGACATTTGAGCCAGGATATCCTGCCCAAATCCCTGATGAGTGGTAATAGAGAGTGATTTCAAACAATCGGCTTGACTGAAAATTGAGATATAATCATGAAAAAAGCTCAACAGCAGCAACTCAAATGCCATTACCACAGTCTTACTGGGCTGATCTACAGAAAGTGACAGAGCAGTTTGTATAAAAAGAAATAGCAATTGTTTGTGCAATTTGCTCTCCTTTCCCTCTACATTTGTTTTTCTTTGTTTGGTTATAGTTCAGAATTCCAAGTCACATTCTCCACTGATTCTCCAATGCCAGTGCGCATTAATTTCTGTATGTTTGAACACAGTGATTGTTACTGGGACAATGCTGATTTCATGTTTCAGAAGTCCAGATGCTTGCAATTTTCCAGACATTTGCAAATTTCTGTAAGTCTATCAAAATATCAAATGCCTTAGATTGTGAAAACATATTTTCTCTTTGGTCCTTTTTTTGAATATAAAAGATCAAGCAATACATAAGGCAAAAGGTCTAGATCCTGGGAGCACTCAGGCATGGGTTAGAGACTGAGTTACTGTGACGGTTTGGACTTCCTTGGTTACAAACTAGTCACCAAGAAAGCCTAGACTAAAACCATCACATTCACTCATCACTTTCAAGACTGAAGTGATTCTGAATATTCAGGATTTTTGTTACTTCAGAAACTTTCATGTAAAAATACAAACTATGAAATGTTTTCCAAAAGAGTTAGGAGAGTTCCAAAAAGGGTTAAAATAATGAAAATATAGAGTCAAGAGAAACTTTCTGTCTAGCCTATGTTCTTTGGGGTCTGAGTCCTTCTGTCTTGACACTGAGCAAATGCCTAAGTTTATTTTCAACTTTAGAAGGTGTTAATAGTTTAATCTAATTTCCATTACATTTTCTTATCTATCTGTAAAAATTTCATTTAAAGCTTTTTTTTTCCTTCCAACTATAGAATAATGATCACACCATTTAGAAGATAAAAAGTAATTTTTTAACTTCTTTTTTTTAACTTTTTTAACTTCATTTTTTTCTTATCTTTCCATTTAAACCATTCTCTATAGTATTTAGGTAGGAAGTATGCAATGATTTAATATGCTTTATTTTAATAATCTCTCTTTTTAACTAATTTATCAATAAATTAGCAGTTGAGAAACTCTAGTGAACTTTCTATCTTTATCAGTTTCAGAATAGTTTCAGCAGGCTCTAGACCATGGAGAACTGCTGATTACTAGAATCATATTAAGTCTTACAAAGCTACAGTGGATCTCATCTACTTGTCCATTCATGTGTACTTCTAAAATTAAAAAATAAATTAGCTTCCAATTTTATTTCCAGGTCCTGGTCTCCAGGCCATTTTACAACTCAGGTGGTGAAGTCTGTGCACAGACTCTTTTTTTGGAGTTCCATTCGAATGTAGGAGTAATTCTGGGAAGAGTTTTGTTTATGGAGAAATCCTGACAGATATTGTAAACATGATCCCACAATGTATAGCAGCCTACATATGAAGTAATCTTTTAGAACCTTAGCCTATGTGGTGCCTTTCATGTCATGCACCTTCATGCCTTACATCAGGAAAGATATGTAAGTTCATAAGCTTGAAGGGTTTAAAATGTAACCCTTGGTAGGGCCATGCATTATTTCAGACGTTGTGAACTGGACAAAAAAAAACCCCACAAAACCCAACAAAACGAAAATAAACAAACAAACAAAACCCACAAACCCGAACTAAAACACCTCTTACAGAAACAAGAGCACCACACGTAAGTCCAGACCACAAGCTATGCTATGAGGACATAGCTGCCTCCTCCAGGTAGATGTAGCTGTCAGCTGAGGAATGAGGACGAGTTACTTTGTACCACCGAGTCTTGAAAACTAGGAATCTCTTTGTGGGGTGATATTTTAGCAGTACTAATGTAGCTTGCTATTCCTAGACATGTTTCTATTCCTAGCAGAATTTGGATGACCCCTTATAATAAACAGGACTATATTCTACAAAGTTGTTTTCTTTAATTATTTTCATTAAATTACATGGTAACAATAAAGTTATATTGGCTACTTTTTGGTTGTTTTGGTTTTCAGGTTTTCATAAGACAATGAAAGTAATCAGTATTTCAGTCAGCCTTTATTCTATTTTTTTCCTTGTGGGAAGGAAAGTACACTTCAATGACAACATTATGTTTTTATGTAATCATGTTTTCACCTTTGGGGGGTTTGTTTTTGTTTGTTTATTTGTGGTTGTTGGTTTGGGTTTTTTTTTGCCAGACCTGAAAGACAATAAAAATGGCATATTAGAAATAAAAAAAAATATATTATATCCATGCTCAATTGCATATAAACAGGAGAAAAGCTCATAAGAGTGAGTTATCACATTTAATCAGGAGAGATTTGTGTTTAAAGTCACCTCATGTTTCCTTTTTTGTTAAAAATTATTGTAAAGGACCATTTGCTAACAAACATGCCTCTATTTATTCCCACCAAAGCTGCAGGAACAACAAAATCAACAACAAATCTTTTGACTAATACATTGAAATTCAGAACTTTGAAGAACATAGCTCAGCTTCCTACAAATTAGTTTTCCTGTGACTGCATTCAGCATTTGGTTCATTTGAGATCCTCTTCAGGCTTATATTATTAGAAAATTTAATTTTTTTCAATAAAAAGAAATTTTTATCCCAATATTTTTCTCTAAATGCTGTTATGCTGGGTAGATGAGACGCCTCTTTCAGGTGTAGTTTTTTTTTGTTTATTTGGGGTTTTTTTGGTGTTGTTTTTTTTGTTTTGGTTTGGTTTGTTTTTTTGGTTTTTTAAAGAAAAGGAAGATACCCATTAAGTGTATGGATCACTTGCTGTGGTTTACTCAGACCTTAGCTTGCTTGCTAGGGCTGCCAGAGCAAATGTATACATATTGCTGTAACGTATTTGCTATATTAATAACGTTTCTGTGAGAAATCAGCTGTAATACCACATTTGGTGTTTTTAGTCTACTTTATAATTGTATCTGCCGAAACTTGAACTGTGGATTAAAATCTAAAAGAGAAAAAAATAAGTGTTGAAAATGATCACATCTAATGCCTAGGCATTTTTCCATGGAAAATAAGGCAATTAAACACTTTTTTTCTCTCTATTCTTTTTTATTTTCTCCATTCTGTTAATGGGTTTAGGTCAAAAATCTCAATATGATGTATGAATGCTCATATTTTTTAACAATACAGTAGCTTTTTTCTTTTCTCCCTCCAGCATGAGAAGCCTCCTTCATAGAAAGTTCTGAAAATTCTTTCCAAATATGTTTAATTACTTTCAAGAAAGTCACATGCACGACTTTCTTATATAATGGATAATTTTCCTCCAGGCTTTAAATTATTTACTTTTTCCACTCATCCAAATTGAGGTGAGGAACCAAAAAAGCAGGAACCAAAAAAACAAACAAAAAAACCCTACCAGGCAGAAATACATTAGATCAAATGGAAGAACAATAGTTCTCAAGAGATGTTTCATTGACATTTACTCTCGAAGTGAAGGTTGAAAATTTTAAGGGGAAAGAATCCCTAGGTCAGTATATTCTTTAGGGAAATGTGTTTCTATTCTTAAAATACTAAATACATGTTCAGAATAGTCAACCAAAAAAAAAAAAACAAAAAACCCCACTTACTCTATGTGATTCTTCAGAAATATGCTGCTGATGCCTTAGGCCTTATGTGTTCACTAATTTAAAACCTATTTGCAAAATCCAGCCTCCTGGCATTTGTTCAGATCATATTAATTATGTCTATTGACATTTAGGTGAGAGATTAGGAGAGCAAAATTCTGCACTGCTCTTTGTGCACCACCTTTTATTTTTAACTGGTACCCTGAGCATTATTGAAGAGGACAGTCTGTCACAGATTTGTACTGTTCAGTAAGTAATGTATCTCAGCTTCACATTCTTTGCTGAAATACAAATAATACATCAAAAAGGCATTTTTTTTGTTGCCATTTAGTCTTTTGATCCTTCCTAGTCAAAGACTAATACTAAAGAACACATCACTTGGCTGTGTTAGTAAGATTAAAATAAAAAAGAGAGAGTTTTTAAGATAAGAAAATGGGGGGGAAAAAGAATTGGAAAACAGAAAACTTGAAAAACAATACTTCTACTAGCATATTGAGCACAGTTCAAAATAACCAGCTGATCCCCCCAACCACCAGATGGGTCCAACCAACCAGCTACGTTTCAATTATCCGATGATGATTCTCTATGGAATCTAGTAAGTACGAAAGAAATCTTTGCTTGTTTCCCTTCCTTATTTTCTCTGAGCATAAACCACACCCAAATTAATTTTGAAACCTGCTTCACTGGGCAAAATTGTAAGTTTGAGGGGTAAGATATTTTCAGTCTTTTAAGATCATTCATATTTATACATACAGGTATATTTTAAAAAAATATATATATATAAAATGTATATTATATTCACTTGTCTTCTCCTCCTCTTTCCCCAAATTCACAAAAGCTTCATCAGACCTTTAGTGGTGCTTTGTAGGATTAGAGGGTCTGTTCATGAGCATCATTAAAGAACCATTCCTACCTGGAATATTCTTATTAAAATTTATTCAATTATTTGTGCCTGCCAAAAAGTCCCAGTTATGACAAGAAAGTGAAAATGAAATCCAGATGAAGTAAAAAGAATAATTGGTTAAGATTCAAAAAATGTTAAGTTCATATTTTAGGAAGTTATAATAGATAGTATAATGGAAAATTACCATATGTCAGCATTAATCTAATATTTCTTGGGAACCTTATAACTGTGGAATATTCATAGGCTTTTTCATTCTCTGGATCTTTTTCTTCTTACAGCATGCAAGTATGATTAGAAAGAAACAGAAGTACTGAAAATCAGAGCCAGCTTCATCATGGTGTGCTGACCAAAGTGCTTTGGAGCAAAGAATGTAGAGAAATGAAAGGGGAAAAGAAAATCTGTTTTATTTAGAAATTCAGGAAAGGAATTTGGAGGCTGTGTGGTTTTGCATAGATTCTCTTAAACTGTAGTTTTATGGTGAGGAAGTGAGGTGTATTTTGGAGAATGGAATGAAGAAATTCAGTGGTCAGTGATAAAGGCTGAGTAGGCCCAAAGATCTGCAGGTACAGGGTTAGCATGTTTTATGCAAGAAATAGTCCAACCCCATCTAAGTTCATTTTTGTGATCTGTAGTATGTGTCATTATTGTATGTGTAGTAAATCTTATAACACAAATTATACTCAAGGTTAAATGATTAAAGATCCTTGAAAAGCACAAAAACAACAGACAAGAAAGAAGGATTGAATATTACAACCTAAGATAAAAATTCAGGAAAATTTGGGATTTTTCTTATAGAATGTTCTTTTCCTTTTGGAAATTGCTTTATTTGCTTTTGTTTGTTTGTTTTTTTATAAAATCATAAATTTTTGTTTTTAGAGGAAAGATAAAATTTTAATATTTCCATTCAAGCTCAACCTGATGATGAATATGTTGTTGAACAAAGGAGTAAAGATGCTCAATTTTTGCTTCATAGTTGCAGTACTTCTGTAGTCTAGTTTAAAACCAAGTATTTCTCCTTGCTTATTGGACTCTATCAGATGAGAATGGAATTCTTTTTAAGAGCTGGAAAAATCAATCTGTAAAAACATCTTGAGAATATTTTGGCAGAACACACTGAAATAAGAATATTAATAAAAAATAGGTAAAATGAAAAACCCATCAGGATTAAGGATATCCTTTTCTGCTGTTAAACAATTTGAAATTCAGCATAGCAATATATGTGTGGTGATATGTGGCATCCATGACTCATATGTGATTATGAGTCTAAAAATCAGTTAGCACACTTTCTGAGTGCTTTTCTTCTTTTTTCTGTTCCCAGATTCCAGTTGACTAGGAGGTAGTTTTCAAAGAACCTACAGGACACAACTTCCAGTTGCAGAAAATAGAGAAAATAGACCCCTAAAGCCTCCTTGTTCTGCATAGGAAAAGTCTCTAATTGCTCTACAAAAGCCAGTCATTTATGTTAGGAAACCTAATCTTATATATAATTTGCTTTTCCTCTCAAAAACAGCTATTTGGCAATGAGGTAATAATATACCCTTTAATAATGTAAATTTAGACAAAGAATGAAAAAAATAGTTTTGATCAACATTTCCTATGTATTATTCTCACACAAATTATTCTCAAAGTACAAATAGTTTGCCTTTACACTGCCTTTTTTAACTAAGAATAAAATTAAACCAAAATGTTTTGTGTGGAAAGTCAAGAAGAAATACAACTGGAAAATTATCTCAGACAACACAAAAAGGTGCTCCAGCAGACCTGGAAGAAAGATGATAATATTGTATTTTTATGATACTCAGAACAAAGCTTGAAGAACCAGAAAATTCTCTTATGAAGTGTGTCCAGTGGCAAAAAGGTCAGTGTTTCCTTCCAATTGAATCAAAAACTCTCACTTAACATTTTGAGTAAAAAATACTTAAAGTAGCATTTTCTTCATTCTGTAAGTATACACTGTAAGGAAAAGTGTGTTGTTAACTAATGTAAAGCCATGTGTAATTGTCTTGTACGCTTTTTTATGGAGGTGACCATCCCACTTTCTGGAAGTACTGTACAAAAGACACCACTTCAGTCCAATTAAATCTTAGCAGAAGATGAGTTTATTAAAAGAAAAGGACTCTTTCCTCAGTGCTAGTAATACAAAAGGGTCATTACTACTAGCATGTTAAATCCACATTTTTAAAACAGCAAACAACAAAACAACAGCAACATAAACAAAAGATTTGAGGAAAAGAAATAAATATTAATGTACTGTTTCAAAAAATGCTTCACCCTCGGAGTCTTGAAAAAATTGTTTTTCAGCAGTGACATTTCATAGTATGTTGTCTTGTGGCTAATTATGATATTCATTTAGCCTGAGACAATAAACCTTTTTCTGTAAAATGTTTAGATTCCCATGAGAATTCTGAACTCAGGAAATGCCTTTGCATTACTTTGTTAAGCTTTAACTAAATAAATGAAAAAAATGTTCTCTTTTGTATTATTTCATATCTCTCCTCATTCCCATGTATTTATATTTGTTCTAATCATGAAGTTATTTAAAAATATTTACCCTCAACTAATGAACATTATAGTCACAGTTTAATAGACATCTGTTTCTGTGACATGGTACGTTTTTAAGTGAATTAATTTTGCTTTGAGTGGACTTTTTTTTTTTTTAATTGTACCCAGTTCAAGGCTAATAAGCAAAATATTAAATATTCTCTTTTTTTTATGCATCATGAGCAAGGTATGGCAGGGAGAAGTACACCTCAGACCTCACAGTCAGTGGTTGCCCACAGTACTGTAAGCACAACTGCCACAAAGCAGACATTACCATCGTTTTCTCATTCTCATAGCACCTTTTTTCTGATAATATGACCTGGGACAGTGATCCAGTACTGGCTATTACATTCATCATTTCCAGAAGCAAAAAATCACAGAACGGGTCAGGTTGGAAGGGACCATGGTGGGTCATCTGATCCAACCTCCCTTCTCAAGCAGAGTCATCCCAGAGGACCCTGGCAGAGACTGAAACTGCCAGATGGTTCTTGAATATCTCCAGTGAGGGAGACTCCGCAGCCTCTCTGGGCTCTGCCCCAGTGTTTGGTCACCCGCAGAGTAAAGTTCTTCCTTGTGTTCAGATGGAATTTCCTGTGCATCAGTTTCTGTCCATTGCCTCTTGTCCTATTGCTTGGCACCAGCAAGAAGAGCCTGGCTCCATCTTCTTGGCAATCCCCCTTTAGATACTTATATGTATACTTACATAGGTTCTGATGTATATTGGTATATAATATATATATATATATATATATATACACCTATATGTATAGGTTCTGGATTCTTCATCTCCAAATTCTGGTAAAACATAATGAAAGCAAGGTGTGGCTAGAGTTACCAAAAGAGAAAGCCACAACTCTTGAAAAAGCATCACCAAAGGGAAAATTATATATAAGTCAGGTAGTTGATCTGGGACAACTGGTAGGCAAGATGCAATATAAGATTTGACAGGTGCCCCATCCACAGCTTGTGTCAGAAGTCTGGCCCCTTTCCTAGCAGCATCACAAACCCCTTGCCCTGGAAGTCACTTCAGACATAATTTATTGCTTACATTTCTTATAAAGTAATACGATCAATAAAGGTTGGATGAAACCATGGAAGTTCAGTTCTTGTAAATAAAAACAAGAAGCACTTCAGAAAAAGCACAATTACATACAGAGCAAATCAACCCTTCAAACTAATACTTAGCTTGGTGATGCATTTCCTTGAATGCCTGGAAAAAGAGTTTTTTGAGATTTTGGGTTTAGAAAATCAATATGATACCAGATTAAAAAGAAATAAAGAAAAGTAATTCCTGTTATGGGTTTGAAAAATTATGAGGCTAAAAAAATAAATTTATTTTCTTCCACATCTACTGTATGAAAAAACAGTATACCCTGAGCAAAAACAAGCAATAATGGATATTAAAAATGGACAGCTAAAGCACTATATATTCAGTAACTACCAACACAGCCAAGCTTTCCGTGGGAATCTTGACTATAACCAAAAGCTCATTCTGAAAGTTCTAAGTCCTATTTCACTAAAAAAAATTCAGAAGGTTATTTAATTAAAATATGAATAATTTAATAGAATGCAACACTTGATGTCTGGTCTGTTTTATATATGATTAAAAGTGATGGTAATTTTAAATTACTGAAAGAAGTGGCAGTGATAGTTTCTTTCCTAGGAACAAGTGTGGCTCAAATTCTTTTGAAAATGATAATTTGCAAAAAAACCAATTTTCTTCTTTAAATAATTAAAGGGTACAGAAGCTGAATTTAAAATTATCTGTTACTGCTAATCTAAATTTCTTAAAAATCAACTGTGATATATATATATTCAGTCTACTTCAAGAAATGTTCAATGCCTCTCCATTTGGAAACAAAGTCTCTTTCACAGTAGTTTCTTTTTCAAAAGACTTGGTTCTCCAGCTCTAACATTACAAAATGAATCTGATTCAGTGAATACTTGAATACGATTCAATGAAATCTGAACAGTGTTGGAGCCAAGAAATTACAAGAATAAAGACTGCAGAAAGTGTGTTGTGTGTTTGCACTTGAAAATAAATATACTACTAAAGTACTAGTGGTACATGTTACTGTGTATTTACGCATACATCTGAGATGTCACACATATATTTGCAAAGTCAAAACAAAAATGAAATGAAAAATAACAAAAATGATCTTTTTCACAGTAGTTGTACTTAAATATTAATTAAGAATAAGAGGGACCACATATCAGTAAGACACATTAAATACAGAATTTGGAGAATGTATTGAAAAAAATTAGTTATGTTTACTACCCAGCTACATTTGCTTAACACTTTTAAGGGTATGATGACTAGTAAAGGTCAAAAACACCATCAGGAATCTCTGATTCATGAATTATTTGTGGAAATTCCCATTTCAGGGCAAAAATGGGGACATAAACACTTACTCAAGCCAGAAAAATGAGTGGTAAGATTTATACTTAACTGGAAATTACTCTTGAGAGGAAAATTGTTGTCATGTCTAAAAAATATTGGATCTCAAATTTCTGTTTTCTGATTCCAAAGAGGTTGGGTTATAGAGTCATCTGGAAACTGAATTTCCATTCCGTAATTGTAACAGAATGTTAAACAACAATAACATGCGGCTAAAAAACTAGTTCTCATTCAGCTACATTCAGAAACTTCGTATGTGAGTTTGAAGTAGGAAATTACTCCAAAGCAAAACAAATGACTATAACCAAGATTATTTATAAACTCAAAGCCCTATACTGTTTGGAAACAGTGGTGTAGGATCACCACTTTCAGCAATAAAAAGATTTCTGTTTCACTCAGCAGCTACTGGGTGCTTCCGGTGTTGAGACAGACTATCCGTGCAACTGCCTTTGAGGTAGGTTTTCAGGCTTAACTGGGCTTCTACTCAAACCGATTTGTTTTCTTCAGCTGTGCTGCCAGTTTTCCTACATTTTAAAAAGCCACTGTTGACATCATTCAGACATTTTATTTTTTTTCATAAATGGAAGCAGGGAAATTTGTGTATGGAATTTGACATAAGCAAATAAATTTTGGAAATGCTGATAAAGGCTAAAATATATAGCAGCTACCCTCCTACATAAAATTGTTGCAACAAACACACTTTTTATCCAAAAGGAAAAAATAAGTATGTGATTTTTCTGCATTCAGAATGTCTATGCTATTTTGTGGAATTATTTAACTCAATAAATAAATATAAAATTAAAATGTAATAATATATAGCAATAACACTACAATTCTAAAGTAGTGAGGTAAAATTGACTAAATGACTTCAAGAAAAAGTATGCCCTGGGCAATTAACTAAAATGGTTAAAAGATTCTTATGAAAGGAAATATATTAATTAGGTAAAAACAAAGCTTAGATCAATCAACTAGAAAGTCTATTTCCATGTAAAAGAACCTAAAATATTTTATAAACATAAATTTAATAAAGCATTGCATAAATGAAACACATATATGCAAAACTATGTATTTGTAACTATTAAATACATAACGATTTGTTTCCTAAATAACCTTTCTCTGAGTGTGCTTAAAATAGAGATACCACTGTCATTAGATTTCACATAAAAACTTCAGTCTTATAGGAACTTATTAACTCAAGCATTTTTCACACATAAGAAAGGATACAATAAAACAAAACCAAACCACTGCCTGTATCCAAAGCTCCCAGACTTCACCAGTGCAAGATACTGCACCTCCAGTTAGGATGCCTAGAGACATAAATTTGCTGCCCTCGCCTTTACAAACATAAACTTGATTATTATGGTAATCTTAAGTAAGAAAATCCTTTATAGTGTTTCTAAAGAGAATTACCCTCAAATTGTGCAAAGTGGACTGAGGCCTCAATGAGGTCCTGTACCTGTCAGTAGAGACCTCTTCCTGCGTGAGCTGCCAGTTTGTCTCAAAGGGGTACAGATCTTCTCTACACATACCATGACAAGGGAAAACTGAAAATATTTGCACCTTTCAAGCCATCTGAGTAATAGTTAAAGGGAAACAACCTTTTAGAAACTTAATAAATAGACTGGATAACGGAGATGATGCGAGGTTTCTGTTAAGGGTAATTTATACAGTGATTTTATGCCTATGTCCTTGAATTTGATGGGACTTGATTTTTAAAAGAAGTTTAAATGGAAAACTCTTTTGATTTGAGGGTTTTTTTTGTTGTTTTGTGGGGTTTTTCCCTCACATTAAGGCCAAGATGTTAAATCAACAAATAAAATTATATATTTCTTTCCCAATTCTTCATAATTTTCTTTCTAACAGCATCACTGGAGGACTGACCTCTAAAATAACTTCTCCCTGTGTCTACGTTTAGGGTACCTGTTCTCTCAGAGCCAGCCATCCTACACCAGCTTTAGTGAGCTTCACGTGATGGAACTTCTCTAATCACTAGGATCCTCAACTCGAAGGAAACTTAGGAAAAGTTAGACATTTCTGAAAAATATTCTTATTTTGATATTTGCATTTGGAAATGTGCTATTATGAAAAGTTTCTGAGAGAGACACTGGGATTTTGATATGTGCATCCATACACTAAACAAATAATAATAACACCATGGGTGAATATATATGCCACTACAAATTACTTAATGTTATTTTATTTCTTTCTGTAATTTAACTAATCTGAGATAATACCTGTAGCTAATTGTTGTTTTTAATGATTTCTTATTTAATTAATACTGTCTTTGCCTAGACTAATTCTTATTTCTTCCCTTGGGAAGCATATTGTATCAGGAATATTATAATAAGTCTGGAACTTTTTACAACACAGTAGATTTATTAGGTAGCTTTTGAGAACTTTATTCTCTGTTTTGGGGTTTTTTTACCTTGTTAAAAGACAAAAGTAAGTTATCAGTCACAGAATGATGGAATGCTGTTAACAGTGTGTTTAGAACAGAATAGCAGCTTTGTATTGACTGTGGTACCTGGTAAATGGGCTTGACAGACCCCTGTCCATCCCACTGCAGTGTCTCCGACAGCAGCCAGTAGAAGCAAATGCTTAAAAAAATAATATTATAAACAGAGAACACAGAGGATAATCCTTTCCTTAGTATAGTTTTTATTACTCCAGCAATATCCAGTATTTCCCTGAGCCTGCAGCTGAATTCAGACTGTTATAATTAATAGTTATCAAAGTATATACAGTTCCTGTATTTGCATAATACATTTTTAACCTCTGTAAGTCTGTGCAGACTCAGCTATCTAAGTATTTGGAAGTATAAGGGAAGAGAGAGATTTGTTCTCTGCTTTTCACCTTTGTTTCTAGATGATGTATGCTTGCTTGAAAACATCTGCATTGGATTTCTAGGAGAGTTATTACAGGTTTATATCATATAATTTCAGAATTTATGCATATAAATAATTTTTTTAAAAGGTTATATTTAGTAAAAAGTTCAAGTATAGTGTGCAGATTGCCAAAATTGTATCTCAGATTCATTGCAACACAAAGTAACAAGGTGTATATGTAACAAAAAATTAACATTTTGCAAGAAATGACCATCTATTGTCGAAGTTCATGTTCTAAGGTTAAATTTAAAGTTTCAGATCAGTAGGCTAACTTCATTGATGCAAATAAGCAAGAATTTCCACTATGATGTTTGCTTTTTGTGCCAGACAAACTTATTTATGTAGTCACTAAGGAACAGCTCCCATTCTTTGTTTTCCACTTCCCTATTATTGCCGTGGTTTTTTCTCATTTAAAAGAAAGTTTAAATGGGAGTTACAAGAGAGAAGGGTAATAACTTAGGAGTTAGGCACACTCAAATCAGTTAAAGCACTGATGGCAGATTCTGTGCTGCAATTCTTTCCCCAAACTGAACCACAGAGAGTGTGGAATGAGATCAGTGCTAACTTTTTTGTTTCTTTTATTCCTCAGGATTTCCTGGAGTTCATTCTATGGCTTTAGGTCTGGAGGATATTTCTGTCAGTTCAAAGATAATATCTTATGAAAATATGTTTTATTTTTATGAGACATGCCACTACCATGCTGTTTGAAGACAGATTTTAGACTATAGCAAGTGGTATTTAAATGCATTGTGCCAGTGAGATTTGAGGTGTTCAGTTCACTGGATTTTATGCTCTTTTTATATGAAGAAGTTATTTTATCTCCAGTTCAAAGTGGATTTTTCTTTTTCTGATTGTTTTTGTTGCCTTTGAAATATTCTGTGACATGGATAGCAATATTATAGTCAGGACTGGCTAGGATTTTGTTGATGCCTGCTACATAACAGCCTGTTCTTGAAGCATTTTAAAATCCTTAGAAGACTCACAGTCTGATAATAGTTTCCAACAAACATTACAGAGTATTAAAATTTTGTTTAAAAAAAAATTTATCAATGTCAACCTAAACCAGTAATTTAAAATAAAATATGTTTTCCAGTAATACCCTTTGTAAACTGGATTAAGCAAGAAGATAACAACAAAACAAAACAAAAGAAACAAACAAAAAAATCCTAAAAATCTTTGAGTCAAAGCTGTATTTCATCACCATTGCTGAAAACATTATGAATTTTTTTTTGTTTGTTTTTTTTTTTGTTCAGTACTCTCATTGGAGAAAAATTCACAGATATTAGTGGCTTTTCAGTTCAGTTTTGATAGATGAACCTTTTAAAATAGGAACACATTTAGAAAAGTATTTACTTGTTTTTAATGCCCTCCTTTCCCTGTCATGGAGCAGCAAAAATTACAGGAATCAGAACCAAAATCTTAAATTGTTACCATCAGTTTAAGTTAAATTATTTCTGATATTTTATAGTCATGGCAATAGTCAGTTGTTTTTCATGTTGGTCAAAATCTGTACATTCATATCCCAGGAGAAGTGTTTTGTATTTCAGCTGACCTATGTTTCACATCTCTTTTCAACATTGTTAAAAAAAAAAAAACAAAAAAACATTGTTTTGGTATATAAATGTTGTCTCACACCATCAGTCAAGTCCAAAACACACCACCTCCTCTGCTCTTGAGAGTGTTAAATGCCTGGTGTAATGCTAATTACCAAATTACCTTGGTATCACACTACAACAGTGGTAAACAACCTTGTAGCCTCAGGGATAACTGTGTCTACTATATAATTTGGCATGCTGGCCTAGTTTCTCTTAGAAAAAAGTAGATGTTAATTTACAACACCGAAAAAAAGAACCAGTGCAAATCCAACCCAGGATTTTATGGAGATCATGCAACATCCATAGCAGAAGTTACAGAGAAATATACTTTATGTTACACATAAAAATTGTATTGACTGGATATTTAACAAGAACTGGAACTATTTGCTGATGAACACAGTTTTGGGCTGGCCTAAGCAGAGGGAGATGGAATGGAGTTAATTAAGGTGGAATCTGTCCTAAGGTGAGTCACTGACTCTTCACCATGTACTAGTTACTGGAAAGCAGACATGAAGGAAAAGTTAAAGAAGAAGCATAAAAATATGATTTGTAGATCACGCAAGCATTTGAGTTTTTGCCCTCTGAGACACAAAGCAGGTACCTGCCTGCCTGTCCATAAACAGTTGAAGTGAACAGGAAGAGTTAATGCTATGTTTTCTCCTGAAAAACCTGGCAGTCCATGGCTTGGACAGGGGCACTCTGTGTTGGGTCAGGAACTGGCTCGAGGGCCGGGCCCAGAGAGTGCTGGTGAACGGGGCTGCATCCAGTTGGCAGCCGGTCACCAGTGGTGTTCCCCAGGGATTAGTGCTGGGCCCAGTCCTGTTTAATATCTTTATCGATGATTTAGGTGAGGGGGTTGAGTGTAAATTTGCAGATGACACCAAGCTGGGGGGAGTGACGATCAGTTGGAAGGAGCGAGGGCTCTGCAGAGGGACCTGAACAGACTGGAGAGTTGGGCTGATTCCAACGGGATGAAGTTCAACAAGGCCAAGTGCCGGGTCCTGCACTTTGGCCACAACAACCCCCTGCAGCGCTACAGGCCGGGCACAGAGTGGCTGGAGAGCAGCCAGGTGGAAAGGGATCTGGGGGTGCTGATTGACAGGAAGCTGAACATGAGCCAGCAGTGTGCCCAGGTGGCCAAGAAGGCCAATGGCATCCTGGCTTGCATCAAGAACAGTGTGGCCAGCAGGAGCAGGGAAGTGATCCTTCCCCTGTACTCTGCGTTGGTGAGGCCACACCTTGAGTATTGTGTCCAGTTCTGGGCCCCTCAGTTCAGGAAGGAAGTTGAGGTGCTGGAACACCTTCCAGAGAAGAGCAATGAGGCTGATGAAGGGACTTGAGCACAAGTCCTGTGAGGAGAGGCTGAGGGAGCTGGGGTTGTTTAGTCTGGAGAAGAGGAGGCTCAGGGTGACCTCATCACTCTCTACAACTACTTGAAAGGAGGTTGTAGCCAGGTGGGGGTCGGTCTCTTCTCTCAGGCAACTATCAGTAAGACAAGAGGGCATGATCTTAGGCTGTTCCAGGTGAGGTTCAGATTATATATTAGGAAGAAATTCTTTACAGAGAGGGTAATCCAATATTGGAATGGGCTGCCCAGGAAAGTGGTGGATTCTCCATTCCTGGAGGTTTTTAAGAAGAGACTGGATGTGCCACTTAGTGCCATGGTCTAGTAACTGTCGTGGTAGTGGATCAAGGGTTGGACTTGATGATCTCAGAGGTCCTTTCCAACTCGACCGATTCCATGATTCTAAAAGCATGTCCACCATTGTCTAGAAGAAAGTCTTATAGCTGCAACAGAGGTGTTAAATCTTGTTAAGCTTGTTGTCATTTGATAGCATCAGCAAACAGAGTATGCATTCTTGGAGAAATGTGCCCCTAGGTTTGTTGCAACCTAGTTGCAACACAAGTTTTAGGTGGCAACCTTTGTAGTAAACTAGCCTGGAATTAGCCTTGAAATGAAATGTTATTACAATGACACTGAAAACGAGAAGCATGGATAAAAGACTCAGATTTGACCAAGGGTTGAAGAGAAAATAAAAAGACCTGAAGATATTTACTCTTCTAATTAGTCATTGTATACTGAATAGACCAAATGGAGCAATGGATACCTTTATGTAGCAAATATTTATACATAAATTTGGGTTCTGTCCTTTCAGCTTGGTACCAGGTGTCTGTGCCATCCATGCCAGATCTCTGTAGCCAGAGACAAAAAGTACCAACACAGGTAAAAGTTTCCTGGGAAGCAATTGATTCACTCACTGATAACAGCTGTAAAATAGGTGTAAGCAACAAAGTTATATTTTCACTCCGGCTTCTCTCCATAATTATGTTCTGCTTGATATAAACTAATGTATACAGTGTAAGCACAATACCTTGTCTCCCATTATTTAACATTTATCCTACATTGCTCCTTCTTGTGGAACCTTTCTGATACAGCTCAGGGAGTGGTGGAGTCACGGCCCCTCGAGGTATTTAAGGAAAGATTGGATGTGGCACTTAATGCCATGGTCTAGTTGACATGGTGGTGTTCTGTTATAGGTTGGTTGATCTCAGGAGCCTTTTCCAACCAAATTAATTCTGTGATTCTGTTTTTGCTGAAGTTTAAAAGTTGAGAAAGGCATTTCAAAACATTAAACCAAATTGATGTATACTAATAATTGTGAAGGAACCTAAAAACATTTTGGGGCTTTGCATTCTCAGACTGACCTGCATTTCACTGAGAGTTAAAAATACTTGTGTTGTGAATGATTCAAAAAAGTATACAAATCACAAACAAAGCTAATGCTTGAGAAAAACTGACTGAAGTGTCTTGAATAGAATAAACAATCAGAAATAACAACATAAACTATAAATAGCTGGATCTCAGGCAAAAAAAAGGTGAGGAAACTGCACGTCATGTGTCATTTATTGCTTTTTTACACTAAGATATTTAATGCTTGATAATGGAGTGCATAAGAGATAGACAAGCATTTCTATTTCCACATCCTTTTTCTCTTCGGTCTTAATAAAAAGTCACTTCACTGATTGTAAACACACTGTTCCTAGTTTGTGAGTATGTATGTAGAAATTTGTATGGGCAGATAGTTCTAGCCACTACATTCTCTGGGCAGCAGAAGTCAAATAAGTGGTCACAGAATACATTTGGAATTCCCAGAGCATTTTAAATTTCCTTGCTTTAAACATTAATCAACACTTTCTTTTCTCATATCTTATGTCTCCATCCTAATAAGTAGAAATATGACTGAAGATTACTTCTGGTTCAGCCAGGCCAAGAGAAATATGGGCTCTTAAATTAATGGTAGGATCAGTAGTCAAAACACTTCATAATAATATACTATCCTACTTTTTAACATCAAAACTTTATTTTTACAGAAAAGACTTAATGGCAGATTTCCTCAATATTCATACTGGGACTATTCCTCAATATTCATACTGGGACTTTTTCCATACTATTTCAACTAGAACAGACAACAGGGACACTTTTACATTTAAATGTACAGTATCTTATTGTTATTTATTGTCACATTTGACTTATTCCCCTAAAGAGAAGAGACTCAAAGACCATTTAGCTTTCTATAGATTAAGATAGGTTTTCCAGGGCTCCAGATATCCATTATCTACCCTGACAGGAGCTCAGCTGTGAAAGTTTTTTTAGGAAGATGAGAATGACATGTTAGGTTACTGTAAGAAATCTTTTTAACAGAGCTTCCTTACAAAAATTCTGTTGAGAAGTTCATAAGCATAGTGTGAATAAATAAGCTATATCAGTCTGCATCGATAGAACTAAGAAGGCCAAAACACTTCTGCTTCTTGATTTGCTTTGGCAGTCAGAGATCATTAATGATATCAATCACTGAAGTAGGTAGTGCAATAAATAAAATCTGAATTTTCTCTCATTTTACCTTTCAGTAAAAATACCATTCCCATCAGTGTCAGTATTATTAGGGGGAGGAGTGATTAATTGCAATACCAGTGAACAGAATTATCAATGGTATGTAGAACATAGTAAAGAAACATCTTCCTTTTCCAAGAAAAAAAAAGTGGGAATTTACACCTATACCAAAATATATATGAAATTAAAGACCTGAAATAAATCACTGTAAAAACAACAGAAAAACCCTTTATGTATCAGCAATATTAGGTACCCTGGAAATAACTGATAACAAAGACAGAAATGTCAGATATTAGTATTCACATGAAAATCACTTCAGATTTAATTCATAACATAAAAGCCAAATTTAACTTAAAGGTTATTATCCTTATGTTTTTCAAACCCACAATAACAAAACATAAAGGCAAAATATAATCATACATTCCAAAGATTCACTTACATATTGGGAAAAAAGGATGATTCACTTGGAATGGAATCAAAACCTACTACTATGGCCTAATGATTGCAAGTAGCAGCATACAGCACACAGGTTTCCTGTAGGAAAGGGCAATCACTTAAATAAGCACAGTAATTGCAGTCTTTTCAGTCTCAGGATACAACTGGTTTTTAAACAGAATGGTAGGTACAAAAAAAAAATTCTATTAGAAAGGTACTATGGCACTACAATAGGAACAAAAGGAGGGAACATTCCTTGATTTGTTCATCTCCTCTGCTGAGATGACATTTTTGTCCCTAGCATGAGTCCTAAGACATACTACAAAAATTCTACCCTGGGCAAGGTAAAATAAAAAAAAATCCAGAACAGTTGTGCGATCAAATTTGCATTCATTAAGGCCTGGGAGAATACTGCCTTCAGAGAGTGTGTTGAGCAGACTATTGTTCAAGACTGGGGGAAGAGCATACTATTTATCACATACTTGATGGCTTAACTCAAATGAAAATATATAAAGTCATCATTAAAATTTTTTTTCAACTTGCAATGGATATAAAATTTCTTTGAGGCCAGTCTGCATGTCTAATAGAAAATGTCTGAAACATAGGCATTCCAACTGCCTATATTAGTAAAGCAGAAAAAAATAAATAAAAAAAATCAATTAGGAATCTATTGGAGTCTTTCAGTATAAAAAACCCACTAAGTTATATAGTTCACATTTTCTCAATACAAGTAAATAAAATACTAAAACTATAAATACAATTTTAAAAAAGATTTAGTTAAGCTTTTAGTAAATAGAAAAAAAAAGGCTAGGGAATCTTTCTTGCACTTAAATGTTATAAACCATTTGAAGATATATTGTCATCTTGAAGTAATTGCATTAGGAAATTAGTGTCTCTGAGTTTCACTCATAGCTGTTACACTTCTCAGGAGTCTTTTCTCAGTCAGTATAATGGAGAATTAAATCTGTCTAAGCAGGAAGTCTTTCACGGGATTTCTTCTGACTTTATATTCCTCTGATTTCAAATGCAGAACAGTCAAACTCAATTGCTATTTAAAAAGATTGTTGAAAAATTGATCTAACATGACCTATACTGTAGTTTCTCAGCAGGTTTTCATAAAGAAAGGAATAATAATACTTTCATCTTGAAAAAAATACAGAAGATAATGTTGAAACAAATGGAAACTTGAAGTCAGTGTAATAAATGGTTCAAATACTAGAATGAAAATTATGGGGGAAAAAACCTACAAAGAAATAATAAATTAAAAAATATCTGCAATGAAGAAACTGATAATAGAACTAAACTCCTATACCAGAACTAATTTGATAAATATTTATTACCATTATTATGGAGTATTTTTATCATAAATTATAAACTTTATGAGAGCATTGTTCAGTTTCAAAGGGAACTCTGTAATAGACTGGCACTGATAAACAGAACAGTGTGCTTCTTCAACAAATGTAGCATTGAAAGTAAAAGCTTTTAAAGACTGAGACTTCCTCAATAAGCTTTTACTCATGGGAAAATTACTTTATTTATTTTAAATATTCTTCTCATCAGGGATACAGAAAATTAATGTGTTCAAAAGTGGAAACTGTATGCTAGGGAGGGACATTCATATCTTTATGAAATGTTGAATTTGAAAGATATTTATTTCAAAATAGCCCAGTAACAACAGGTAATTGTTAGAACACTATCTGATCACACATTCTATGTAAAGAATAAAGAACAAAAAAGGAATAAGCACAAAGAAAATAACAATGCTGTGGCCAGGCTTCAGATTAGTAAATGATCATTGGTAATGTTGACTGAGAAAAGGAATCCAAGCAATTTTCCATTAATCTTTCTTGAGCAAGGAGAAGTCATATTTGGTCTACAAAGATGAATGAATAATTAAATAGGCGACTTTTCCAGCAAGGTTCTAAACACAATTTAAAAAGCCAGAGGTTTCTAAATTGAATGTAGGAAGGTATTCATCACACTATGCTTTGCGTCTTTCACAGAGAATTTTTTTCCTTTGCATTTTCCACATAAAAAATTGAAGGTGGAAGGAAGGAAGGAAGGAAGGAAGGAAGGAAGGAAGGAAGGAAGGAAGGAAGGAAGGAAGGAAGGAAGGAAGGAAGGAAGGAAGGAAGAAAAGAAAGAAAGAAAAGAAAGAAAAGAAAGAAAAGAAAGAAAAGAAAGAAAAGAAAGAAAAGAAAGAAAGAAAGAAGATCTAGAGTTTAATCAGCTTACTAAGAACAGTGTTGCCTTTGATCTATCC
This sequence comes from Empidonax traillii, assembly GCF_003031625.1. NCBI lineage: Eukaryota > Metazoa > Chordata > Aves > Passeriformes > Tyrannidae > Empidonax > Empidonax traillii. The sequence goes on from NW_020955306.1 coordinate 336,414, forward strand.
CTTTACTCCAAGCTAACAAAATTTGCTCTAAAATTGACCACTGCTTTTTGAATTTTGGGCTGTGCTCAATTTTTTTTTTTTGGTTCCTGTGCCTGAATATTTGCTTGATTTTACAAACATTAACAGCAACATAAATTTTCTGCATTGGAGAACTATTTGTCTCGCTCCGCACAAAACAAACCGAGAAGCAGCGTATAGACACTGCAAATGATTAGGAAATTTAGACTCAGTTATGAATTTGAATCTGGATCCCAGGCCTCCACTTATTTCACCTTATGTCTTGATTTTTCTTGCTGTTTATCTCGGACAAATAAAAACACAGAGAGAGAATAGGAATGTTATGAAGCAAATATCAGAATATGAGTGTAGCATCTGCTGTAAAATAAAACTAAAGAACAGCATGACAGTGTAGTAGCCTGTAACTATTAGAATGTGCTTTACCACACAGTCTCATTTGGAAGGTAAAAGCAAAACTACAGGACCTGAAAACATTTGCCAAAATTTTCAGTCAGAAATAATAGGATGACAGTAACATTCAGTATCAAAGGAAGCATCTTTTTCTCCCCAAGTTTTCATTATAGAAAAAACCTAAAACCATAGCAAAGAATCAATTTAATCTTGTAGGGTCAAAAGTCAGATTCTTCCCTTTCTGTAGCTCTCTACTAGTTCATAGTCCTTTAAGATGTTTTTTGCCAGAATTTTATGCTTATTTTTTTCTTTTTATACTGCACCAAGCCATTTTGTCAAAAAAATGTAACAAAGGGAAATACTTATTTCTTCCTCTTAGGTCATGGGTTTGCACCACAGGGATATAAAAACATAATTAACTTTTGTGTGTCTGCTTATCTCTTACTTGTAAGTGCATCTGACCCTCAAAAATGAAATATTACAGAAACTACCAGTCTGCAGTACCATCCTCTGTACACTCTTTTTAGACTGTGCTGCAGACCTTGCAGTCATTAGTGGAACCTTGTGCAAACCTGTTTTTTTTCGCTGGGTAAAAAAACAAAACCAAAAAAACCTCTCAAAGAAAATGCTATAGAAAAAGTATAGCGAGAACATTCCAGTATATAACCTCCTGACTTTCTGTGTCTAATGTACTGAAATTAAATAAAATATATTAAAAATACACACACTATAAATATAAAACCAGTATTATTTTGTGTTTTACATTAATGTTTGCTATATGTAAAGTTTTTAAAAATCATCTGACATTTTCTTTCTCATTGTTCATTAACAACAATATTCTGATATTATCTTTATATAAATATATTGAATTCAAGTAAAACTGAAAGTAATTTTGTTCTTTCTTTCTAACCGTTTAAGCACACCAACTCTTCTCCTTTTTTAGTTTTAACTTATTTTCTAATTATGACATGTGACATAACCAAAAGAAAAATTTTACTCCCATGCAGATCTAGATGCTGATCCAGACTATGAAAAAATCATGGACTCTAATGTGCTTTCATTAAGTAGTCCATTCTTGTATTGTCTTTCAATGACTGGCACTCAAATAAAAGTTTTCTTCAAATGGTTTCTCAGTTTCATTTCTCTCTTCTCTGACGATCAACTTGCTTATGATACCACAGTCTTATTGACACTACATAAACTGTTCTGGCTAGATGCTCATATTGGAAACCTAATCCTTCTTGGGTGGGCAGTGAATAATTCAGTTCAGCAGCATCATCCTTGTCTTGGATCTTGCTAAGTACCTTGGGTAGTATTCCAAACGTATTCTGAAATAAAGAGTTGAGTAAGTCCACACATGTCAAATAGACATACCAGTGAGAGATGTCTGAGCATATTCACATGGGTTCAAGGCTTTTATTCTCAAATCACTAATTCCCCCTGACTTGGGGAAGGAGCATCCCTTCAAACAAGGAGGCAATTTTTTTTTTTTTTCAAATGTAAGGAATGCAATTGGATTTAGAATACAAAAAGAGTCAGAAAAGAACAGAAATGCAGGGATGTGTCTATTGTGTCTATATTCTCTTGAATCTCTATCAATAACACTGTTATGTCTTTTTTATACCAAGGACTTTATTATGGATCTCTTATATTGGAATTATGCCCTAGCTCTTAGAAATACATTTTTAGGGGATTTTTTCCTGATTTTTAACACTGATCATGAGGATATAAATGAGTAGAAAATTTTAATAATTGTCATACGCTCTACTAATGCAGTAAAAAGCCTCTTTGGCCGTCCAATAAACAGATAAGAAATTACAGACATAAAAATAGTGGCAATATTGGTTCTAAATTAGTATTTTTCTTTTCTATGTAGGTATGTAATATCTTTATTTAGACTTTTAATCTCTCTGTGCCCAATACATGTTTATAGAGATGGATATATTAAAAGCTTAGTTATAACTCACAAGTCTTAAAAGTGGACCTTTTCTCATAGGAAGCACATCTATAATTTCAGCTAAAACAACTAACCCTGATGGAGGACTGAGTGCAAGTTAAGCGAGTCATCCAGCTAAGAGTGACTGTAGTATTCTTAAACACTTTAGTATAGAAATAAAATTTTAGGTATCTTTCGTGGTAAAATTAGTTGTTAGAAGTGTATAGAGATTAAAAGAAAACAGAATGACAACTTTAGGTACAGAATATAACAGTTAACAAGAAAGAGAGAGATTGAGGGTTTAAAAGTGATTTAAAAGCCTCAGAGCAAGATTTTTGTACTATCATTGCATAGCTGTTTATGAGACACAATGAAACTAATAATTAGCATATAATGAACGTAATGGGAAGTTTATATCCATTAAAGTTTCTTAACACCATTTGAACTTGAATAAATTGAAAATATGTTAGATGAGGCGTTGTGAAAGTTTCCCTTTTGTAATTTGCCCATAGGAATTCATAGCACTAGAGAAATTTTTTGTCATCTTTATCAGACTTAATGGAGGAAAAAATTCGATATCACATACACATAATACACTTAATGAACAATGTCTTTTTCTTTCCTGGTAGGAAGAAGATGAAAGAGGAGAAGTGAATAAAGAAGATGAAAAAAACAGAATTATTTTATTGTAAAGCAGAAAAATTACTTCATTTGAAGGACTCATTGTCTTTCCTGACAATATTCCAAATCCTCACATATTTGCTCTCCTAAAAATGGATCTAAGTACAAGTGCTGAAATAAAAAACACTAGTAAGACATGCTACCCCTCCAGCAGGCTTAATTCTAGAATTTTTTGTTTTCAAAAATCTTGGATAATAATTTAAAACAGGAAGAATGATTATCAAGAGGCAAATGACTGGGAGGATCAGTTTTTTACTGGATTTTGCTGAGGTTGAACAGGCATCTTTTTTTTTCTCTCACAATGTGAGAGTGAGTCCTTCAGCCTCACACTATGGGACTATACATTTCTGTCTCTTTTAATGCACAGAGCTTTCTAGGATAAGGGGGAGATCCATGAGAGTAGGAAAAACAATGTATTACCCCATCACAAGCAAAGCACTGCCAAGTATGTACACTACCTCTCCATCAGATCCTTTAACATGTTCAGGATATTCCAGCTTTTTACATCCACACTATTTGTGAATAAGGAGGGGTGTGTCATCTATTGGAGAGCTTTACAGGATCATTAAGGCACTGTGTTCATGGTCAGGGAGGCACAAATAGCTTTTTTGTATCTTTAAGCAAACATAAGAGCCAAATGTATATTTTCCCTGAATGACTGAGAGAATCTGATTAAGATAACCTAATGGCTTTTAGCTAATTATGATACGCATTATCTGGGGACTAGCTAATATTTCAATAGTCTGAGCAAATGTTCTATGTTCACAGACTGTAAAAGTGTTTTTGTGGCTTATATTACTGACTCTTCAGAGGATGATTTTAGTCAAGACTATGTTATACTTTAGCAGAGAGTATTCTAGAGAATAGAACTGCAAGACTGTATTTCAACTGAATTTATACATTTCTTTATATCCCCCCCCCCCATATGCTGTAAAATATGTGGTTTGTTTCTGTAGTTGGAAAAAGACAAAATGTACATGGCTAGCATAGACAACACCCAGAAGTGCAAATAGACAAATCTTCAAGGTTTTTATACACATTTGTTTCCCTTCCAGTTCCTCTTCCTATCAGCCATACAGCTATAACGTTATCAACCCTGGCACACTCACCCAACACATTCCTGAAGTTTTCAAGTATCTCCCATCTTTTCCGGCAGCTATTTCAAATGCAAAAAATCAGTGCTTTACTATGCTTCATAAGTTTTTCTCATCTAAGCAGTCTCTCTTAACAAGAATTTGAGAATATTACTTCTTCTATACAATGTGAATGATGAAATATTCCTTTCTTTCCACAAATTGAGACAGAGCTGAGGACTGCTGTGACACTGTTATGCTGCTATCATACTTAACATACTCCATCTTATGTCAATGTTTCCTTATAGGTCATATTTCATGCAGGATTGATCATTCCTTTTTTTAGGAAACTTAACTCAGGGTTTAAAATGTAAATACTGTCTCAATATTTACAAATGTTCAATGAAACACTGAAATATGTTATCAGTAACACTGAAAATATTGATACTTCCTGTGTACAGAGTGCAAGTGGGGGTGGCTGCAGAAATGTTCTCTGTGAAGAGCCACTGGGGCCGCCTTGACCCATGCTGGGCACAGACCCCCTGCAGGGCACAACTAAGCCCCTCAGCCAAGATAGTATATTTCTGTGAAAGTTTGTGCAATAAAGGGTAAAAAAAATCTTAAGACAAATTTTGTGTGAGAAAGCAGTAAAAAAAATGTAAGAGAATCAGCCCTGCAGACACTAAGACCAGAGAAGAAGAAGTGTTCCAGGCACCTGTAATGAAGAACTTGGGGAGACAGGCTATCTCCCAGCAGCCCATGGAGGTTCATGCTGGACCAGATGCCTACCTGAGGCTCCAGGAGGATTCCACGCTGGAGCAGGTGAACATAACTTGAAGGAAGCTGCAGTCCCGGTGGGTCCATGCAGAAGCAGGTTCGAGGCAGGAACTGCAACTCATGGCACTTTATCCTGTGAAGAGGATCCACACTGGAGCAGTTCTTAAAAAGCTGCAGCCTATGGAGAGGACACATGACAGAGTAGTTCATGAGGGACTGTATCCCATTAGAGGGATCCAGTGCCAGAGCAGTGCTCAACTGCAGGGAAACAGTGTGAGGAGGAAGGAGCAACAGAGAAAAAATGTTATGGACTGACCACAACCCTGATTCCCCATCCCCTGTGTCACTCAACAAATACGGGGAGGAGATAGAATATTTGAGAAGAAAGGAGTGAAGTTGAACCTGGGAAGAAAAAGGTTGAGAGTAGAGTGATAGTGGGTTTTATTTTGGTTTTGTTTCTCACCATCCTGCTCTATTTTTAATTGGCAGTAAAATAAATTCATATTCCCCAAGCCAAGTCTCTTTTTGCTATGATGACAATTGGTGGGTGAACTATCTGTCTTTATATCAACCCATGAGCTTTCCATCTTACTTTCTCCTTTGCCTTCTGAGGATGGGGAGTGAAAGAGTAGCTTGGTGAAAATCTGTCAACCATCTAAGGTTAAACAACCACAAACTTTAGACTTTCTCCTTAATAAAATCATTTGTCATTTTACCAAACACTTATAAGCAATGTAATTTCTGCAGTGAGAGTAAATTTAACCAAGCAGACAATTATGTTTGAAGAAATATTTTCTAATCATAAACAAAACTTTAAAACATAAAAAATTGTTGATTAGTCAGATATATCTAGATAGCTAGCCCATTAAGACTGAACACATTCTAGCAATATCATGTATGTGGTTAAATACAAGAGAATTGCATCTTCTAATTATCAGAGGTATAGAAATCATTTTGTTCAAGAGCATTGATTTTGGACCTAGTAAGTTAATCAAACACCTTCAGAGACAAAATCAGTGATTAACAGTGACAATTTTCTAGATGAAGGTAATAAAAGTTTTTTGTTTCAAATAGCCAAATGAATGTTTATTTTATTCATCTTAGTGAAACCATTATGTGGCATGTCAAGAGCAGTGTCATAAGACCTAGTTGAAATGATTATTTGAAATTTTCAGAGCTAGTGTATATGATCTATTCCTACTGGCAAAATGAGGAAATAAGATTTAAAGACTGTTCGCAGTTAAGTATTATTAAATGGAGAAAAACCAGAATTTATTCTTTAATGTCAGAGTACTCATTATTGTCTGTTACAACAGTGGATAAATGCCCCAAAGATAAAAAATTAGCACCTTTTATGCTGTTTGCCATGCCTTAATTATGCTTTATTCTTCTCCATCTGAAATGGGTTGCTTGAATTCACAGTAAGTGTCAACAAATTAGTTAATGCTTATAGTTTTCAACAGAGAAGTATGAGTGAGTAAGAAGAGTCCTCAGTTAGTTGTATTTTTCAATAGAAAAATTATGTTCTTAAGTCTGACTAACAGCAACTTCAGATTATTCTTCAAGTGTTACTCTTCAACAAACTGTTTCTCTGTGGAAACTTGCAATTCAGTAACAACAATAGAAGGGGTGATGCAAGCCTCTTAAACTTCATTTTCTTGATGTTTTGTTCTCTCATTTTCTCCAATTAAGACCCACATACCTATGTTTTCAAAGGTGTTAGAATTTGTCGTACATGATTTTTCTTGATTTTCTTTGGTTACTGCTTCAAAATAATTGAGATTTTTTTAAGTAGAGTCATATTCTTTTTCCCTGGGACTCATTTTCTTCTTTTTACCCCCAGTACTCCATATTTCAGTAACTTTCTTCTCCAGCCTTCCAGTTTTCTCTATCTGAAAAATAATTTGAAGTTTATACATGTCACAGACAATTACAGTAGAGTGTATGTATATTTGGATCATTGTAAATGTGTGAGCATGTGTGTATTCCTGATATATTTGCAATGAAAAAAACTCCTAACCAAACAAGTGCATACTGGACAGTATACTCTGTTTCAGGAGAAATATTTCTTATAAAATTGAGGTGGATCAGCATTTGATCATACTGTGGATACCCAGTTTGCAGGTTATCACATCATCCCATACTAGCAAATGTTATTCAGAGGAAAAATGTCCATCCATATTCTCCTTCTATCATACCTTTTGACTTTTTCTCGGTTACATTGCCTAATAGAAAATTTTAGCTTCAGCTTTTGAAGCTTGATATTCAAGCTGTATTTGTTTTGTTGCAAGCAGTTATGAAAAGATTACTTTGGACAGTGACTACTGCAGGACTATGAAATAAAATGTGACGCTTGGCATTGCTGTTTGCATATCCTAATATTAGGACTAATTTCCTGTATTTTATGTAATGAAATGTAATGATTTGCTCTGCTATTGTGTCCCATGAATCAATAACAGATGATCCAGAATTAATACACTCTATAGTCTAGTGGAACACTTTAAAGAAGAAATAGGCCTTGAGCACTTTGGGACATAATCCAAATGACTGGACTTTAAATGTGAAATAATTAGTCTGTGAAAGCTATAATTGAGATAAGCCCATAACTACCCTTCAGTCTTATTATAAAACTATGCTCAAGAGGGGAAAAAAATGGTTGTGGTTAAATAACACTGTGCAATATGGATTTATAAAAAAGAAAATTGAAAATTGTCATTCAGCATAAAAAATTGAACAAGTGTTAAGTAAATGCCTCAATTTCAAATTAAGTGATCACCTTGTACGGGTCTGAGAATTCACCAGTGAATCCTCATTAATAGCAGGAAGGTGGAAGTGAAATTCATTAGCAAGCAGTCTCCCTCACAGTTCTTCATGGTATAGATGTAGGTCACAGCCTAATTGTGCAGTGTGAGAAGAAACTAAAACACACTTCTGAGGTCCTCATAAATGTATTGCAAGCAAACAATGTGGAAGAAACTTGATTGACCATGCATAAATTTAGCAAAAAGTGTGGAAATGGCAAACACTCCTTTTCATCAAAATATGCCCACTGATGGTGAAAACATGGGAATATAATTTTTAGAATAGGTGAAGGGCAAATATCATCATTCACACTGAATCTTATAGTGTCTTCTACGCATTTGTGTAGAAGTTGAACAGCAGTACACTTAAGGATTTCTGTATCCAAATGTATATTTTGGACTAATATTTTATGTTTGATTTTTCATATGGTCATGATATAACCATAAATGAGAAAGAATAACTACAAAGGTGAGTGCTTGCAAAGAATATTCTCCTAAAAGTTCTTTCAGAACTATTATAATGGAATTCTATAAATATTTGGTGAAGGGGGAAGAGGGAAGAGAAAGAAAACACAATGGTCTGGCAAATCACAACTATGTGATTCTTGCAAATAATTTGGGTGTTTTTAATGTTTCATTCAGGCTATTGGGATATTTATAGTAAATGGTTGTGTGAGTCATAAGCTTGTTTTTATGCTTCGAGTTTCAATAACAACTACTTCAAACATGAAAGTAATACCTACCTAATGACAGAAAATGTTGCACAGATTATTAACTTTCAAGTAAACATTTGGAAAAAAAACCCCAAACCTCAAGAAATTCAATACATAACAAATAACAGTTACATTTTTAGTAGGAGCTGTTTATTCAGAAATGGTCCATTTGTTCTTTCATTTGTCTAGCTCTATAAAGTAATATTTCACTGTCTGTTTTCTATGTAATAGCCAAATTTTATTTAAATAATCTGGTCCACATGGAATTGTAGAGTTAATTAATTAATTTATAAGTGACCTCGAAGGATTGACCACCTCAGAAAAACAAAGCTAAATCAAGTTGCTCAGGAGCTTTTCAGATTCTTTTAATTTTCTCTAAAGGGTAGGTTTTACCACCTTTCCAAGCCTCTGCTCCACTATCAGGTTTCACCAGCCTCAGGAAAAAATGAGTTATCTCTGCTTTCCTTGTTCAATATGTGTTCCAGCCCCAGTTGTCAGAGTGGTTCTCCACTGGAGTCACTTTAGTTTGACAGTGTGTTTTCTTGTATTGTGATCTCAAAAGTGAGAAAGGGCACCACTCTGGATGCTGGCAACATTCAGCTTGTTGTCTACCATGACTTTCAAGTCCTGCAAAGGTCTTTGTAAGTCTTGTAGAGTCTGTCTCCAGCCAGGGCCCACCCTATATGTGTGGGCATTTCAAGCCAGATGCAGAAATTTCCATCAGTTTCTGTTGAACTTCAGGAAGTGACTTCTATCAACCTGTTTCACCAGGGTCAAGGTAGCTGTGCAGCAGCTCTGCCCCTGCCTTGTCACTCTTTCTCAAACATCCCCAGTCCATATGCCATTTGGATCCCTAAAACTTTTTGAAGGTACACTCTGTCTCACCATCTATGTCATTAGAGACACTAAACAGTATTGGCCACTCATTAAGCCTCATCACTGAGTGGAGAAAGATTCCAGGAGCTCAGGGCTGACTGAATGAATAGATCTAAAGTTAGGAACTCCAATTATTTTTAAAAGCATTCTTTCTTCAGAAGTAAAGTAACATATATATATATATATGCCAAGTAAAGTATGGTGCAGGGTTGTTTGTTTGTTTGTTTTCTGCCCTATAACTTTTTCTTTGGAATTAGTAAATGTGAAAAAAAATACCATATTACATTTAGTTTAAAATGTAGGAATTACTCCTGTAGCATGTAAAGCACAAGATATTCTGCCAGAACAGCAGAGTGATATGAGAACCTTAGGTGGGGATTCAAGTGTTTTGTACTTAATTTTTGTTCTTCATTGATGTCTCAATCCTTGTTTGGATGAAGTGTATATTGAAATATATTGAAAGTAATTTTCATGCTGTTTGTGAGTCATACTTAATAATATTATGGAACCCAGTTTAGAATGCTGTTTCTCAAACTCCAGCTGATTCAACTGTAATCCTCTAAGTTCTACAAATCACTAAAGCTGATTCTGTCATTAGAATCAGCTGTGGACACCTAAATATTCAGAAAATTAGATTCACTCGCTTCAGCTTATAGGGAAAGTTTGAATTACTCTTATAACTCAGCTAGTAGTACAGTTAAGTTTATTAGCTCTTTTCAAAGACTTTGTTATAACCAAAAGGTTTTCCATCTATATACATACATATATTTTTTTTAGGTATATATATGACAGTTTTCTGCTCAGTCACATCTCTAGACACATTTATTACTATTTAAAACAATAATTATCAGAGACATTATAATCATGATACAACAAACATTACTGAAAAACTTGCAAAAATAATTTTAAATACAGCACACTGATGCTGTTTGAGGTCTCAAACCAGGAGGTTTCCCTTTAGGAGATCACAAGAAAGGCTTTTTGAATATACTTGTCTTGATATTATGAAAAGTATTAGGGGCTTGATATCAGGAGAAGGATTAAATAGCATTTGTCATTGGCCTATCTAATTTTTGATTGTGAAAATATGAAATTATATGATATAACAATGCTCATGATTCACCAGGTTCTAACTATAAGACTCCACTTTCCTACAGATTTTTCCAGAGTCATGATTCACTGAGTTACCTCATAGGCAGAGAATCTTAGGCATTCCTTTATTTTGATGTGTGGGAACAGATCTACCAGATAGACTGCTGTAGGGCACAAAACTCAGACCCTCCATATCCTGAACAGCTCAAAGAGAAACAAAAAATTTTTTCTCTAAGTTTAAACCTGGATTATTGTAACTGAAATGCTTTAGACTCCACCAAAAGGCTTTTTATGATTAAACTCTTCTAAATAGAAAACTATCAAATTTCCCTATAAGATTTGTTCCTGCTTAGTTTTTCTGGCATCACTCTTGCACCTTAGAGGCAGAACATTAGCTTTTTCTTTGTCTATTTACATTTGTGAAGTGAATTGACTGTCTTCCTCCAGTCAGTGAGAAGGCTTAATGGGCATGTTGGTTCTGTACTGATCCTATGTAAAACCTGGAAGTTTGCACATATTCTTCTGACCGCCAGTGGCTTGTAGTGTCATGGCAAGGCAAGCATTTCCACATATTAATGATTCTGCTGTATCTGTCACTTTAATGATAAATCTGAAATCCATATGTTAGCAGTGCAATGTTTTGAGTAATATTACAAAATTTTTCAATATTTCTAAACTTGAAATTTTGGCATATGCTCCAGGATTTAATTCCTGGTTAAGGCTATTTCCAATATTTGCAATTTCGTGAACTGCAGCATATTTTAGTGTGGTAGTACTTCCCCTTCTTTGAATGTAGTTCAAATCCGAAATTAGGTTTCAAGTGCAAATAAAGAAGAACAGAAATTAGAACATTAAACTAATGTTCATTACAAGATCTTCCCACAAATCAGTACCACTGACAATTTTTGAGCAGAGTGAGAATGACAGGACTTTTGAAAGTCAGACAATTAAGTTAACTGGAAGAGGTTACCCAGGAATTTACAGAACCCTTTCCAGTAATTTTCAACCTCAAATGCTCAGTTCTATCATAAAAATTCCAGTTCACTTAGTTTACTTCAAAATCTTACGTTTATTTTATACAAAGCTAAAATGCAGAGTAGTTAATTTAAAATGTGTAATTTATTTGTTGACAGAGTCAGTCTTGTAGAAAGGTTCTAATTTAAACAAGCTTATAATAGTTGTAGACAAGTAAAAGTGACCATGATCTTAGTAGCTTGTGTAGAATATCTCACTGATTTTTCTGCCCACAAATATAATTACAGAAGATGATTAGATAACTACTTATATAGTAGAAATAGCAAAACTGATTTTTTAATACAAGGGATCAAAACCTGAAACAATCTTGAGATTTATTATTGCTTTTTGTCAACTGAGTAGAATTACTATATTAAAATTTCACTAATGAGTAACTGTATTGCAAAATAAAAAATGTTGTAGTTATATGCCTTTAGATTTGCAAAGAGCTATTGCTGTTATTAGGGCTTAACTTACAACTTTTCCTCTAAAAAGATTTTTTTTCCGCACATAAAATTGATGCCTCACACAGAGCTCAGTAGCACTCTGTAGTGGCAGATATAATAAGATCTACTTTACTGTGGCTGTTGATGGTACCCAGAACACCCACTAAACTTTCTCCAGGTAGCTGTTCACATGCCTTGTTGACTGCCTACTGATAATGACTGGACTGCTTGTCCTTACTTTACTGATTACATCACTCTCCGGAGAATTAATTTATTGATTCATTGATGGCTTCTTTAATAATGCAATTACCTTTCATCCTGCTTAACTGATTCACTGCTTCTGTTGATTGTCCACTTATTGATTTCATTTGCTCGGCTAATTTTTAATCCTTAAACTTTGCCTGTTTAATTTCACTCCATTACCTATGTATTTTACTTATAATGAGTTTTACAACATCATTGACTTTGCACCTACATGATTTTCTGACTTAATTAATTGTGTGTTTATACAATTAATTGCATGGATTATACACCCTTAATTAATTGATTACTGCTTAATCACATGATTTTCTGGCGCTGACTTGCAAAAACATTTGGTGGCCATAGTGACATTTTGCTAGTATTTGTCCATGGTAAATCATGTCTTCTTTTTCCTCCCTACTTTACTTCTTCTAACACTCTACCTTTTTAATGCCCCCACTGTTTTATTTTTACTTTTTCTTTGAATTACTACTCACTAGTCTTTAACACTGCCAGAACTTTTTATTAATTCCATGTTTTAATTAAATTTTTACTCAAATTTTGCTGCTTCTAGTTAGAAGTTAGAG
>NW_020955306.1:349111-438763 GCF_003031625.1 Empidonax traillii
ACCCAAAGAAAAAAGAAAAAGAAAACAGAAATAGATCCACAGAACACAGGAATTCAAGTATTTTTCCACACAGAACTAGCCACAGGGCTATAAAATACTGCTATTGAATTAGTCTTATGAAATTTATAAAGACTTAACATTACAGAAGTGCTTCACTAAAAGTAGTCTATACCACAGCTCTTCAAAAATTTCCTGACAAAATTAGATATACCTTTGAACGACTGGAGAATGCAGGAGCCAGGCTTTTAAATCTCTTATGAGTGCTTTCTTTTTTTTTTCTTTTTTCACCCTCTCTTCTTAAAGGATCATAACATCGATATTTCCTACTCAATTTCAGAGCTTTTCACAGTTATGCATCTCACTTCTAGACTGAGCCTAGTCTTTGAATCCCAAAAGGATGGAATCCCTTTATGTGCAGACAGAACTCTATGTGCAGACTGCTGTAAATAGGAAATGTCTTGATAATATGGATGGATTCTGCGGATCACCCTTTCAAGTAGTGTAGTGAACCCACTATAGGCACAATATTTCATGCTCTCTGAACCACTTTGCTGCAAGCAGGCAGAGGTTAAGAGCAACTAAGCAGACTTCTTGAGTGTCTCTGTAAAGAAAGATTTTACTGGGTTTAACTGAAGGGAAATTGAAATAGAATTGATGGACAGAAGAATAAAATTACTCCTCCAGAGAGAATACTGAGATGCAACTGTGTTTCAAACCCCCTTAAATTTCGCTCAACTTTATTTTTTTAATACTTATGAAAGAATAAAGCTCATAGTAATATTAGACAGCTAGCGGCATCTCTTCCAAGTTCCAAATTCTGATACCAAATCAAAACTTTTCTTTCTAATTTTTTTTGAAAAATACTCTGAAAAAATATAGCTGCATCAGCTGGTAACATATTGTTTCCCCCAAACATAGCATAGATAAAATAAACGCTAAGTTATAACATTGTACCAACAACAATACACACATAGATCTTAGGCTGTTAGACCAAAAAGGCTGAAATATTGAATTCCATTTTGTTTCAGTCTTCATTATCTGAAAAAAATTACAGTAATGTCGGCAAATAAAATAACGTCCCAATTTAACACTGAATAAATTAGACTGGGCTAAAAAAAAAAGGTTAGAAACTGTCCAAATACAATTTTTGGTGTCTGGTGAGTTCTGTGAAATTTAACTTAGAGTACTTAGGGATATGAAGTGGTTGAGTTAAGCTTAAAGTCATGTACTGTAATGTTTGAGAAAATGATGAGGACAGCTGAAGAATCAAGAAAAGCACAGATACAGTGTTTAACCCTAAAAGTGGAAAGCTGTAAATGTATAACATTAAATTTAACTTTCTTCATAGTGAAAGAAGAAATTTAGGGACATCTAGAAGGTAAAAAAGAGATGTGTGAAGGACAAAACATTTCAAAGAAACTATATTTCTATTTATAAGAATTTAAAAGCCTTTGAGGACAGGACAGTACAATGATAGATACTGTTATATCTAGTAATGTATAGTCTCCACAGTAACACTTTTAAAAGTGTTATCTCACATGACTGCATAAGCATATTAGAGAGATGTGGATTATTTGAAGCTAGTACTGACTAAATATAAATTTAAAAAAATAATTTTAAAATGGGTTTGTTGAATTTTTCCCCTGACCGGTTTTGAGGATACAAAAGGTGGAAGTTCTGGTATTCTAAATCTGATACTATTCAAAATGTCATTAAAGTTTTTAAAGACTTAGTGGATATTAAATCTGTAGATGACAGTAAATCCATGTAGGTGTAGTGACAGGTAGGACTAATTGTCAGAGAGATACATTGGAAAAATAACATCGAAAACATAATTACAATGACATTCATTGTCTTACACTTAATATAAAAATTTACATAAATGGAAAGACTGAAGTTGACTGATACCAGGTTGGCAGAAAACTAACTTCAGATCATAACAGAGTTAAGCTGAATATGGAACAACATCACCACAATGTTTTGAGGAAGACAAATAAAATTCTGGGTTATACAGAGGGCTGCTTATTTGTAAAATTTGCAGCAATCTTAGAATGTTTTTTTTCCACAAATAAAGATATAACTGAAATACTGTAACCAGCTTGAGGTATAAACTTTCTAAGAAGGTCCAGAATAAAATGATAAAAATTATTATATATCTATTAGAGCAGAATCAAGGAAAGCTTGTAAGACCTAAACTTACAAGTCTAGAGAGAGTAAATCGAGGCTCTTTGTTCTAGGTCACAGGCTGCTCCTCATGTGTTCAACTGATGGTTCAAGGAACTATGGTCTTTTATTACAGCCAAGAAAATTCAAATTAGATTCAGAAAAAGCTTTCTAAATTATAAGGCTGGCTAAGCCCTGATTATGATTCGTTTGACAGAGTGGAAAATTCAAATAATAGCCAGATGTGGTTATATGTCGAACAGGAAGACTATTGCCACAAGATTCCTCCTTGATCAGCTTGCTATACAAAATACCTGTATACCCTTTTGTCAGAGTACTTTTCAGTCTTGTATATGTTCATTTTTTGCCATCTATGTTCCAGTTTCACAGTTAGAAATACAGACAAAGGCATATTTCCAGTTTAATGCCAGAATATATTTATAGAAAATAAATTAAAAATCTCTGATCATGGATTTAGTTTAATGCAAGACATAGTTTTAGTCTCATTAACTCACTGAGAAAATTCTCACCATTTTCAGATGAAAAAGGGGCATTATAATGGAATTATAATGGCAAAAAATTGGAAGTGTTTTTTTGTCACGGAAATACTAGTCACTCATTGAGGCATTCTTCATTCTTCACTCACTTAAATGAAATAATAAAAACCTACTTTGCACTTCTAATTTAATTGAGATTATATGTGACAATATCTAGAACAGACAACCTTGTAAAATATTTGCCTCTAGGCCAAAAGTTGAAGGGCTTACTCTTTCCAGCTGACAACCAAATCAACATGATCTTTTGAAGAAATGGTCTTACAGAGAAAACCTGGACAGTAAACAAATGCTTTTTAGTCTTCCAAGATCAAATAGGATGGGCAATATATTCTGAATGCTTCACAAACCTGTCCATGTATTTTCTAGACCTGTCTGTCCCAAGTGTACATCTAGTAAAATCAACAAAACTTCATATTCTACAAAACTGAGTGGAGAAATGAAATGGCAATTCAAGGTCCGAGAATATAGCTGCTTAGGCAAGAGAGGGACTGTTTTTTTCCCTCAGTCTCATAGCAACTCTAGTTTCACAGAGGCTGTGAGTCCAAATGTAAGCTCAGAAAGCACAAGGACAACTACAAAGTCACAAAATGCATTTAAGAAAAATATGAAAATGTACTTGTATTTTCCCATCTAGCAACATTCCTTCCAGTACCTGCATGCAAATAAACACATTAAATACACTTATTTCTAGTTAATCCATAAAAGCTTGGAACTTGCCTTTGAACACTGCTGAAATCTTTGCTCAGAAAACAGAAAATCTTCAGGATCCCTTTATAACTGCTTAAAAAGTGCTAAGTGGTTTGGATGCAGAATGCAAATATGTGCAAGCTCATATGAAGTTTTGGTTCTTTGTAGATAGTAGAAAGTGTTGTCAGATTATAAGATGGAAACAGCCAGTGGAGTTTTCAGTACACAGAGACCTGAGATAAAAACAAAACACAGTATTGTCATTTTATAACAACTTTAATCAAGCATAACAGTTTGTTCTAATGAATATGTATGAGACACTGATGAACATGAATGATTGATATTTGCTATTCACAAAGTGAAGAAGCTTATCTATATGCAGATTAAATACCTCTGAGGAAACTATTCTTCCTCTTCTCCCTCCTGTTTTGGCAAAATTCCTGCACCACTGAATGTCAAAACTTGGATCTTTCTTGCAAAAACTGCTTTAAGCTCATAAGAAAAAATCTCATCTATTCTCTTCAAATAATATTTTATTTCAAGATTTCTTTGAGTAATTTAGAAGTAAATATATCAGCTGCTATGCAGAACATTATTTTAAGGTATTCAGGAAATATAGCAAGTAAGTGACAAAAAAAATCTATCTAGTCTATCTTTGTATTAATGTGAATATATTTAACAGAGCTAATATTGGAAATGGAAGTATTATGACAAAACATTGTGAATTCATTGTACCAGTTATGATAATGAGTACACAGATACGGGCTTAAAACAACTGGTTGAAGATACCTCAACTTGGAGAAAGTGAGTCTTTCTCAATGCAGACTGAAATTTCCCTTACACAGTTTCAATCCATATAAAGCATAAACACTGACCTCTGAAATAAAACTGAACTTTGCATACTGTTATATAGCACACAATGCCTAATGATTGAAAAAAATCTTGGGCACAGTTATGAAATTTGTTCATATTTTTTGTATGATTTAGATCTTCAGTTGCCTCTCACACAAATACTGTGATTAACATACAGTGCCAAGCTCCATCTATTATTGCATGTTGAAATAGAAAATGAGAAGTCTATTGTGTGATGGTTTTAGTCTAGGCCTTCCTGGTGACCAGTTTGTAAACAAGGAAGTAGCCAAGTACCCAGTATTCCATACAATTTTTACGTAAACCAGAGTATAAATAAGTCAGAGATTAGAGACCTCACTCTCTTCTCTTCCGGCGAGGTCTGGGAACAGTGGGTCCCTGCGTAGGTCTCGCTTATCTAAGGCTGAGGCCTGCAGAGTTCACCGTCCTACCACGTGGAGGTTTGGAGAGTGCTGGCTGTGACTGCCGATCCTGTTGTTCTAAGGGACGTGGTGAGATCTGTTTTGTTAGTTATTAGCATAGTTTGATCTAGTATACCTGTTCGGTGTCCCTTTTGTTCCTTTTTGTCCCCTTTTTTCCCCTTTCCCTATCCCTTTGGGGGGTGGACCCCCTTTTACTGTGTATATAGCATCTTAACTGTACATAATTGAAATTTACGTAAATATAGATATATTTTTATATAAGCAGCTTGACTTTGGGTTCTTTAATTTTTATAGTTTCTTTTTCCTTTAACTTAAGGGCAGAAAGGAAGGGGAAAGGGGGCTGCTGTCGTAACTTTCGGGCACTTGGCAGGGAAGCAAGTCCAAACCGTCACATATTGAAATATTAAAATCACAGGTTCGCACTGAATTTAATACACAGTACACAACAGAAAAACTACTAGAGTCAATAGTAAAATATATTCAACAATATCATGCTTTCATTTGGGAATGAAAGAGAAATTACACCTTGTCTATTCAAACAAGAAAGTATTCTTTAAATGGAAGATCATGTGCAATGATAATCCTACCTCTAAAATGATATCATAATAGTAGTTTACCATTTCTAGTAACTATCCTTAAGAATTTTAAACACCATTTCTTTCACTGCATCATCATTTCAAGCCATGTTCAGCTTTAGGAAGCTGGATTAGTAATATGATGATACAATTAAAATGAAAAGAAAGGAACCTGCTGTTCAGGTGATGATGCATGTGACTTTGCTGTACTAATATGTCTCTTAAGATGCACAAGTATTTGTAACAAAACATGCTATATCCTTTAAGGGGTATTTTACCATAACCTACAAATTCACCTTGCATTGATTTCCAAGGGCACTTGTCTTATGAATTATATACTTCTTTTACATATTCTAGTCCTGGTTTATGAATAAAATTTATAAAAATGAAATAATATACAAAGAAATTGGCCATTTATAGCTGTTAGTTTTGATGGGAAACATTACGGGTTTCTTCAAACATGCTCAACAGATATTCCTTCTAAATGTGGTGGGTGTTTATGCAAAATGGTTTTTATGGAATGAACAGCTTTTGATTAGCTTTTAGACCTCTGCGGTCCCCAGGTAAAAATTAAATATTGTTCCTGTAGGCTGTATATCTACATCTCAAAAAACCCACGATAGTCCCTTCTGAAAGGCACATTTCAACTCTTATGGTTTACCCTGATAACAGTCTAAAACCTCTTAAATTGATCATCAGTGACAAACATTGTAGTCTGAAGTAGAAAGGAAGGTCATTAGATACATAAAAGTAAAAAAACTGTGAATAAAAGTTAACAAAAAGCACCAGAGTAGTGGAAAACTACATTAGAGCAAGTTCAGCAGGAAGGAGAGCTGAAAAAGAGGGAAGCGAGAGGTTGTATTTGCTACTGGTAATGACAGAGTTAAAATTTCCTTACATTGTATTTAGTACAAGTTACAATATTCCAGTCTATTACTAGTACTTTCTTTAGTGTAAAAAAAAAATAAAAGCACCCCCCCACACACACAGAAAGGTTTTTAGACCAATACCTCTGATGTAGCATAATGAATTACCATTAATATAATCTAAATCTGATATTAAATTTATACACATTGCATTAACAGCACTTTAACATTCAAGACCTGGACGTTGCCACAGGAGTGACCTTCCCCAGGAATGGTCATTCAGTGTAAGAATGTTAAATATTAATATTAAATGAATTAATATTGAATGAATATTAAAGAAGGCATGTTTCCATCTTTAGGATGGGAAAATACTGATGGTTGATTTATGTTTTTTATTATAATTCAATTTTTTCATTACTTTCTGGAATAAATTGATTTATGTGGTAGATCTATGAGTTCAAGAAGTGTTTGGACAATGCTCTCAGGCACATGGTGTGATTCCAGCACAGGGATGGGAGTTAGACTTAATGATCCTGATGGGTCCCTTCCAACTCAGCATATTCTATGATTCCGTGATTCTATGATTTTATGATTCTATCATTCATAAAGTTAATTAGCACAACTACTATATCTAGTTTTAGTATAGAAATATGTTCTGCTGTATCAGTCAGAAATAGTAAACACTGATTCATGTTCTATAAAAGAAAGAGGATTACTGCTGATTACTTTTTATTAGATGAAAAAATTGTGTTGTATTGAAGATGTTAAGAAAGCTATGTATCAAAAGAAAACCAGTAGGAAGAATAAATATTTTATTAAATAGTTTTGGGTTTTCTTATTATTATATTTCTTATCATGATTAGAGATTATCCAAACATTCTAACTGCTAACTAGGGCAATACTGTCTGAATGGACTTTTGAGCCTCTGTGTTGTGCAGTTAGTTATTGCATAAAATGTTTCACATGCCTATATTCAGTTCCTATCAAGAATTAAATATACAGATATAGATATAGATACATATATAATCTCTTGCACTTTTGTGTTTTATGAAGAATGTAATAAGGGCAGGTGGAGTAAAATTGTAATAACAAATTGTCTTATGGTGAAGAGGGCAAAGATTTAGTATTTAATGAGATTCCAGTCAAAAAGCAGTTACTTTACAGAAGTCTGTCTTAAATTTTTACTCTGTCTTAATTTCTTCTTTTGACATAATTGCTTGTGAATATAATATATATAGATATTTAAAAAACATATATGAATATATGCAAAATCTCAACACTGTTCTTTTTACTTTTTTCCCCCTTTTGTTTACTGAAACAAAATCATCTATCATTTAAGTTTGGAAGTCTTCTAGTAAATTGGTCTGTTGCAAATACATTTAAACATTACAATAACTCACATCTTCAAGAGAACAATCTGAGTTAACAATTTCATTCTGCACTAGTGTATTGGTATTTATGCCCCACTCTCCTGTCAGCTGTTTTAAAACCAACCAGTTCCAGAAAAGTATTCTTCTATTTGTCATTTTGATGTCAAACTGTGAGCTTAAACATTCCCATATTCAAATGAATATAAAAGTTTTTGCTGACATAAATACAAATGGATAGATCATTCTTACTATTTTTGTTATTAAATGCCATTAGGTTTGAATTCACTAATTCTTGTAGATGGACAAAGAATGGGGTTCTCAATGACTTTTTTTTCCTATGAAAATTGAAGAATTGTTCACACACCTACATAAAACATAGGAAGTGAAGCAATTTGCTATTTCTTATCTACATTTCTTATACAAGGATTTCAAAGTGCTTTGTGTCGGTGAAATGATCAGGAAACCCAAGACTACTGTGGGGGACACAATACAGAATCTAATTTTTATTGGGGATAATGAGAGTAGTTACATTTCCTAGGATGAAGTTATATAGATTAGATTTAAAGATCCTGTTGCCTGATTTACATTTAACTCTGTAACTCTGGGAACTTTTGACCCAGATATAAGAAAAATGACAAGGGAGAATTTAACACCCAGATCCAGAGATGTTTCAACTTTAAAAAATGTCATTTTCACACACATATCAAGTTTAAAAAAATCCACTCAAGTCACAAAATTACAAATTTTTGAAAACATTTACATTACTAATTAACTGACACAGAATTTGTTTGACGAAATTAGGGGGGCACATGGTGAGTATTTTACTTTTTAAAAAGATGTTTTATTCAAGATTTTTGCTCTTAAAAGACAGTATTCTCTTTACTCAGCAGGTGATTGCATATACTGGAAGACTCGCAGATATCAGCCATTATCATGTATTTCTGTGTGATTAAGGGTCTTTGTCCTTAGCACATTTTAAGACAACCTTAACTCATAGATAGCATAGTATAAATTAGAGGATTCACCAAGTGTGAACAATAGGTCTTAAAAAGCTTAAACGACCTATCCTTCACACCAAACTTGCTAGCAGTATTCATTTAAAACTTAGAAGAATAATGCACATATATAATAAGGCTAATAACTTCAGTGAACAACTGGGAAGAAAAAAAAAAAGGAGAAAAAAATTTATTTCCTCTTTTCCCTGTCTCAGTGCGGAATACGAAACCAGTAGAATAATAACTTCCTCATCATGTCACCTGCATAACAAGAGTCCATATTAAATCTTCCTTAGACAGTTAGCTTGAAAATTAATGCATTAGTATGGAAACATCAGGAAGATATTGTCATGAATGGTGCTAAAATTGTATAACTTTCAGTTAGATGTCCTTGATTTGCTTCAGCGAACATATTTTATTTTAATATCAACTTTTAAATCAACCTCCAAGTACATCTCATGATAATAAAGATGGTTATAAATTAATTTGCATAATAAAACAATAATCCTGGTGCACATTCAGAATTACGGTGCATATTTTAATACCATTATACCTGTTGATTTAAAACTTATCATTTCTTAGTCTTTCTAAACAGATTAGTTACCTAAATTGATATGACAATTTGAGAGCAAAGTGATGCTTTCCCAGGATTTCAATGATCTAACACATTTTACAAAGAAGTCAACGGTGACTTCAAGTAGGGTATAGTAATATGAATCATATATACAATGTAGATAAATATTTTAAATATTATAAATTAATGAGAAACGGATGATGAGCAGTGCCTATATTAAAACTTTCAATAAGTAAAGCTATTAAATAGAACTAAAACTCAGCTTTTCTTTATTTTTCTTCTATATTTCTTAATCCTATTAAAAATTCACAAAACTCCCTGTCTTAAAAACAAAATTATAACCCATAAAGTTCACATACACTGTGGCATATCTTATCTCTAATATTTGCTATGACAAAGCTCACTCACTCTATAATACGTTGCTTTGTAAATAGATTTGACTCCAACTTTGCCTTTGATGACTCTAAAAAACCAGTCACTTACAAATTAAATATAGTGAGGTGTTATAGATTATTATTTTCTTAATTGATTGGAAATAATTCCAGTAAGGTTTCCAGATGCTTTTATTTAATTAATTCCCCATGTATCTCAAAATACCAAGCAACTACTTAGTGTGTTATGCCCTTAAGGAGATTACTGATTCTTCAGCCAAGCAAATAAGCTATTGAAACAATTTATTTATTTGGTCAGCTAATAAATCTCTTTGAACTCTTCTAAATATTCCTGGAGTTATCATAACCAGTGAAACTCTGGGAAAAACAGTACTTATCTCCCACTTCCCCTACCTGAAGCTGGTTCATTTTTCTGCCTTATCTAATTTTTTTTTCAGGTGAAGTGTTAATTGTTAATTTTATTTTATATTTGTGTTTTTACACAATCAGCAAACTTGATAACATCAGTATCAGTGACAGTGAGCAAAGCAGTTGTATTTGATGTTTGTTTGAAATGTTTTCTGCTAATACTTCTTCCAGTAAAACAAATCCAGATTAATAAATTGAAATAAGCATTAAACAATTGAAATATGTCTGAAAATACGTTTTAAACATAGCACAAGAGCCATAATATTTTCCAGTCAAAATGAAATATTTCGAGAAAAACAGATGTGCATCCAGTTCTCAGATAGAAATGCACTATTGCTATTAAAAACAATGACTCTAAATTAAAGTGGATTAGGTGATTAGGCAAATTAGACTAATTTGAAAGATGAGATGGCTATTACCTATGGATCTGAGGTTGGGGAGGATGATGTGGAAGTAGAGAGAGAAGTGGTAAGGTTGTTAACTCTCACAGGACAGAGACAAGCAGAAAATTATCACTCCTGGAACATCAAACTATTAGGGAAATAGTGTGGGGTGTCTCTACTTGAGGCTATGAAGCTAAGATGTTTATAGATTTTCTAAGGCTACTCTTTTGAATTGGCCTAAGTGGTCAGAGATGGAAAAGTTATCTGTCAAAAATATTTTATCATTAACTTCATGTTTCCATTATTTTCTTCCACTGTAGGCATGAAATCATTTTGACATGATTCAATTTCACCTATATAATCACCAGGTAACATCAATTTTATCCTGGTAAGTGCCTGTATGACAAAACCAGCAATTCAAATTCTTCTGTTTCTTGATGAGCAAAAGAAAGGAAAGGATTACTGAGATATTTTTAGGGCACATAAGCCCTTTTCCAAAGGAACCTGTTCAGGTGTCCCACCACTCTCACAGTCAAGAATTTCTTCCTAATAGCTTTCCAAAATCTACACTTTTTCAATTTGAAGCTATTCTCCTTGTTCTGTTGCTATAAAAAATCCCAGCTTTCTCATAGGCCCCCTTCAGATATGAAAAGCTGAAACAAGGTCTCCTTGGAGCTTTTCTTCTTCAGGTTGAACAATCTTCAACTCAGCTTGTCTTCAGGAGAAATGCTCTAGCCCTCTGATCATCGTTGCAGCCCTCCTCTGGACTTGCTTTAACAGGTCCACATCCTTCTTATGTTGGAGGTCTCAGAGCTAGACAGAGAGACCAGGTGAGGTCTCATGAGAGCATAGTAGAGGGGAAGAATTCCCTCCCCTGACCTGCTGGCCACACTTCCTTTGATGCAGTCAAGTGGCTTTCTGGGCTGCAAACACACACTGACAGTCATGTCAAGCTTATCATACAGCAACACTCCGAGTCCTTCTCCTCAGGGCTGCTCTCAATCCAGTGTTTTTCCAGATCACATCTGTGCTTGTGATTGCCATGACCCAGATGTAGGACATTAGGCTTGGCCTTGCTGAACTTGATGAGCACTCAAATAGTTGTGGTCAACAGCGTGATGTCCAAATGGAGACCAGTGATGAGTGTTGTTCCTCAGGGTTTGGTATTGGGACTGGCACTCTTTAACATCTCTGTTGATGACATAGACAGGGAGATGGAGTGCAGCCCCAGGAATTTTGCAGGTGACCCCAAGCTGAGTGGTGTAGTTGACATTCTGGAGGGACAGGATGCCATTGATGCCTCATTCTTGAGAGGTAGGCCCATGCAAACCTCATGAAGTTCAACAAGACCAAGTGTCCTTCATCCTTGATTTTTTCCAATATTAGGTGTCTGAAGCAAAAAATCGGGGCAACATAAAATAGGTTGTAGACTAACTAAGCAAACAAGCAGCAAATTAGGGCACGACTATAGATGAAGCACAAAGATTAGAGTAATTCTAAATCTTGCTTCACAAGAGGTATTAAGGAAGACAGGCAACTACTTACAAATTTTCATACTACTGTAAGTTCCAGTTTGTATTCACAATGATTTCTATTAGAAGATGTATAAACTGTCATAACATTTACTTGGCAGAAGATGAATTTCAGTAGTTAAGGAGAAACAGAACACCCTAGGTGTGGGAAATAGCAATCCATGAGATACTATCATGGGAAGAAATTATTAACAGGTCCTATTTCCTTTTCATCAAATGGAATATATCTTCAGAATGGTTTTTAAGTGACATTTAAATGTTCACAATGTTTTATCTGTGGAAAATATGCCTTCTAGGAAAATATTTCTTATGGTGTACACTTATATTGTTCTGATCCCAAAGTAATATTGAGATACCTTGCCTTTTTTGTTTCCAACTTCCTTCACCTCCCTTTTCCAGTTTTTAATTTTTCAGAAGCATTCCTTCACACTTAAAGTTTCACAGCTGAGGGTGGATGGCAAAGGGAAAGAAATTGGTGGGCATAGGTGAATGTTAATTTCTTAAGCTCTCCCACTCCTAAGGCAAATATATATGAGCTGAACATTTAGCAGGATCAATACATACTTTCCCCTGCTTGCTGCATAGAATAACTGCTCATGTATCATCAATTTCTTGGTGTAAATAATCTTACAATAGCTTAGGTCTGGAACTCAAATACAGCATTTTCAAAATTCTGTAGCAAGTCTGAATATGTAGATTGGCTTCTGACAAATCATCCTATGACATCTAAATATAATCTTCAACATTACTAATTGTCCCTTTTATGCTTAGTCTTCATATAGTTTGTATATTAAAAAAACACAAACAAACAGATAATCAGTTACAATGTGTTAATATGAATGGAAAGAATGTGCAGCCATAGATGTTGTCAACTCATCGAATTACACATCTAGTATATTTTTCAGTTAAATATTATAATCCAAATTGTTAAAATCCTAGATGTTCTGAAGAAATTTACAAGTTTTCAACAACTCACCAAAAAATACAAATATTTTTTTCAGTAGAAATAGACAAATTGTTTTTACTGTGTAGTCTAGAGCCCTTAACTGGACTATATTGTTCATAAAATTATTTGTAGTCAGTAGAACTTGGTTGACTGACAGGTGCACACCAAGCTGCTCTGTCATTCTGTTCATCAACAGGACAAGGGGAGAAAATAAAATGAGAAGCTTATGGGTTGAGATAAGGACAGGGAGATTACTTATGAATTACCAACATGGGCAAAGCAGATCTGACTTGAGGAAGATTAATTTAATTTTTTGTCAGTTGTTTGTAGCAGAGTAAGACACTCTGAATTACTTAGAAATAAGAAAAAAATCTAAAATCACCTTCTCCCATCCTTCCCTTCCTCTCAGGTTTGATTTCCCTCCTAATTCTTCTACCTTCTTGACCTCTGCTACCTCTTCCACTCCAAGTGAAGGAGGAATAGTAGTTGTGGTTAGTTCATAATGTTTCATCTATGCTATGGAGATGTCTGGAACTGGCTCTGTCTGACCTGGGGGCAACTTCTGCAGTCTTCTCAGAGAAACCATTACTGCAGTGCCCCCAGTTATGAAATTCTTCCCAAATAAACATTATAGTGAGGAATTTTAACTGCCAATGCCCCTGCCAAAAGAATTAAAGCTCATGGAAATCAGAACAGAAAATACATTGTGCACAGTTTATTTCGTGATATAGAAAGTGCAACTCGAAACAGGAATCCCAGTATTATTCTGAATTCAGTACTTTTCTTTTGTTCTTAGACTACAATTCTATAGGTCTTGTTCTCTTTAAATTGGTCAGAACCTTGTATGACTCAAGGTGTTGGGACAAATCAGTCTTGATCTGTAAATACAAGTGTTCTTATGCGTTTCAAACCCAACTCTTCTGTGATAAGTTCACTTACCTTTACTCCTAACTATGAAAACTCTTTTATCCCTGGCTTCTCACGTCAACTTGAGACATTATCAGAAAAAAATGTCTCACAAGTTATTTCACATACTTTTACAGGTACTCTGATATACTCTGG
The DNA here is from genome assembly GCF_003031625.1 of Empidonax traillii. Classification (NCBI taxonomy): domain Eukaryota; kingdom Metazoa; phylum Chordata; class Aves; order Passeriformes; family Tyrannidae; genus Empidonax; species Empidonax traillii. The sequence goes on from NW_020955306.1 coordinate 362,914, forward strand.
TATACTAAAAAAAAAAGTGTGAAAAGATACGTTTTTTAAAATCTATTCAACTGTTAATTCAGCATGTTTAGAAATAAAGTATGCTGCTTAGTATACTAGTAATTCCTTTATGCCTTTTTGATTTTCTGAAGACTTCAGTACAAAAATTTCAAGTAAAATTACAGAAGGAGTCTCATTGATCTGTCTTACTTCCTCAGCTTCTGGATTTAAGGTGTGTCTTCTAGCTTTATATGTTCTGAGGAAGAAATGTTTCTGGAACACAGATTAATCATAGGAATTTGAAGAAAAAAAAAAACCTCAATTGTGACACAGCAGAATTTCATTGTAAATTCATAGAAAAAATGTTTTCTTGTTATTTAGGTAATAAAAAGCTCAGAAAGTTTCACAGTTTATTATAGGAGCGGTTAGGAAGAAAGGTTAACTTAATGCACAAGGCCACAGTATGGAGAGGTAACAAGCACAGAGGAGGCCATCACTTCTAAACACTGAAGTAGCAGGAGCATTTATTTAGCCTTGGTATGTGAGAGAGGATTAGATCTTAAATCAGATGATAAAATACTCTCTTTCAATGACCTTTTCTTTCGAGTCTGTTTCTCTTTATGTTACTGTTGGGACTCTACAGGCTTCTGCCTTCTGCTCAGCTATACTTTGTACAAGCTCAGCCTGCAACAAAACAACCCACTGCTGTTCTTCAGGTTTCCAGCTTCTCTGGTCCCCTCCTCTGTTAACTGAACATGTATTTCCATATATAAAAGATAAAGCATGAGTCAGTTTTAAATCCAAAAAAAGACAATTAAAACAACACTTCTTCTGTAAGCATATAAACATGGAAAAAAAGATAACAAGCATTTATGCAAGTGCCAAATAAGAGTGAGGTTTGATAGGAACTTTACTGACTCTTCTTTCCTTTTCTACTTCAGCATTTTATTTCCACAAGAATTTAATCAGCTTCTGTCTTTGCAGGTGTTCGAAAAGCCCTTGCCATGTCTTGAAAAAGTCAATATACATGAAAAGAATTTTCATGATACTTACAACAATTAAAAATTTAGTAAGACCCTAGCCTCTGCTCAATTAAATGTTTGTGAGGTGAAGAACTGCGCACGTCTTAATTCGGTGTGATGCCACATCACTTTTTAACATTAATTATAATTAATACAAATAAGACAAGCGGGGAATACTGATGAGTTGTCCTCTGAATATTTGATAATTTTTGATAGAAAAAAATGCTAAATTAGAGTCTCACAACCGAAGATGAAATCACATTCCAGGCTGGCAATACTCATGCTTAATATGGTGTCCCACATTAACCATATACCACTTTCTCATTTGTTGTACCAGGACAGCATAGGACAGCTTGTGCATGTATAGTGATATCTCAGTATCAGAATTGAAGAAGGTAACAAAATACAAACAGTTTTAGCATTTCTATGTAGAATACAGCTGCCTAATAGTTTTCTATAGGTAAGACATTTCATTATTATCCATTTAAAGTGATTATACCTTATATGATGAGAATGCAAAAAATGTCACACTGAATAGGCTTAAAGAATTCCTATAACTTTGATCCCCCAAAAACAATCTACTGCAGCATAGGTTTAAGAATATTTTCACTTGCAGAGATAGTTTAACAGCTAAATTAGAAACTGGAGAAACACAGAATTTCAACTTTGACTTAGCATTTTGAGTGATATGAAATCCAACTCTGGCTTGCTATGCCATTTTGTTATGTCATAATGAAATTCATATTAAAAAATACATTCTGAGAGGGAGACTTCAGTTGAATTAATGTTTGTAAATTAAACAATGCAGAAAATTTAACACTTAGTGGAAACCAACTGTACAATTATCAAGCAAATACAGTTCATGATATTGTGCCATATATATGATATAGAATATAGTTCATGATATTATATTGTGCCATAGGTCTGTCCTATCATAGCACAGAAACCTAGTAAAAACAATATCTCTTGGATATGCCCAAATAGTTGAAGAAAATATACTTTTCCTGTCCCATCCCCTACAGTTCTTAATTTCTTTGCATTGTTATTTCTGTATCTGTCCTTTTTCCTTCTATACAGCTCAATGTACAGGTCATAAAGTTAGTGCAGCCCAAACAGAATGGGTTCAACAGCCTGTCTCCCAGTGGGAACAATTATTTTAAAGAAAAACATTGTGAAACAGGAAGGATAGAAATTCCCTGGATGTACACAAGGACTTTGTGGCCATAGCTAGTAGGACATTTCAAGGACTGACAACTGGGACATATTTTTTGTCGAACAGAGCCTTAAATTAAATCCAGTTCTTCCAAAAATATTAACTCTTGTAGTGCTTTACTTTTTCATTTAATGATAGGAAAGGATAGATAGGAGTGGAGAAAAGCCTAATTCTCCTTTAGTTCCAATTCTCATCAGGAAAAAATCCATACCACAACATAAATCAGCCTGAATATCAGAAACTGACCTTGGTTCCCTGAGACTAAATGGAATATTTCAGTTTCCCTGCCCTCTCACTATTGAATATCTCAGTTTCCCTGCACTTTCACATTGATTATAGATCAGTCAATGACATAGCAGTTTGACTTGGGAACTGAGAATGTCTAGACATATGTTAATCATCCTTTCTTATAACTCACAGTTTCCTAGAATCAGGCTTTAGTGTATTCCCCTCCATATAACTGAAGAACATTGCTTTCATTATCAGTCCTTAAAACAAAAACAGGAGGAAAAAAAAATAAAAGGGTTTCAGGATTTCCAAGGTGATTCTCTCTCATTTACAATGTACTTTCTTCAAAGATTCTAGGAACAAATATATTTTCTCTTAGCTTTCACATAATCTGTTTATACCACTTTTTAATAATGAGGAAAATTAAAGTCAGACATTGGAGGAGGTCCTTTTAATGTTTTTTGACCCCACCTACCACTTCAAACACCTGTTAAAACGGACATTTTTCAATGCTTCCACATTTACTTACTATTTCATTAGGAAACTTATCTTCATATATTCTTTCTGTAAGATTAAAAACCCACCCTTCTTCCTGCTTATAAAGTGATTTTATTGTAGGATATTGTGTTTCTTCGAAAAAGACACCTTCATTAGTCATCTACCTTATCAGTTGATACTCTGGTAATCTATATAGAGCTTTCAAAATAGCCCATATGGTGTCCAAGAATATATTTTAATTATTTTACCACAGAAAAAAAACCCACAAACAAAAAACAAACAACCAAAAAAAGATTAGTATCCAGTGATTTCAAAAATACTTTGAACACAGAATTCTTGGCGTTTATTTTGTCCTAAAGTTAGCTAAGGACAGGATTGTGATGGAACACAAATTTTTTATGACAGGTCATGTGATGGAACACTTTCCTAAGTATCTCACATGGTAGCCTGGTACTCCAGCTATCAAGCAAAATTTATAAACTGCATCATATTTGCCAACACAAACAAATTATCAACATGAAAAAAAAAATAATTTCATATATACTGGTTTAAAAAGAAATAAAAATATACGGTGTGATTTTAATGTAATGCAGCATCACAAATTGCTTGGTTTACTCAAATATATAGACACAGTGGTTCTTCTTTCAAAACAGTCAAACATCACCCAGTCTTGACATAATGGTACAGCACAACTCTAGTATGTGAAATAAATATGGTTCTGGGTCATTATGATTCAGAAAGCAGTCTTTGTGTTGGTGCTTTATCATGTTTTATGAGTACAAAATTCCGTGAGGTACAGTAATTTTTATCTGTTCAAGAGGGAAGGAACATTGAATGCTAACATTTGTAAAACAGTTCAGTAGGATTATAAAGCAGACAGTAAGAAGAATGAGTTTATGAAAAGACTGTATCTCTGCGGGTCATTAGAGGGGAACTGAGATATTAGTTAGCAACTTGAACTTTCTGTGATGACACATGAGAGCAGTAAACCACAAATCCAACATAAATACAACAGTCTATGGTCTGGTCTTAAACCACAAGAACTGTGAAGGTTGAATAACTGAAAATTTAATGTCTATTTTCTATGTATTTACTTTTATTGATCATTCTATGAAGCCATCCTGCACATATTAAATTTATTTAAAGGACAATCCTGGTTTTCTATACAGTGAGCTACAACAGAGTTTCATTTGGTCCCTAAGGTCTCATGCACGACAGTGTGAGATCCTCATTAATGACATGTCTAAAATGAATTTTAAGTGGCATTGACATATCAACTCTTATTCTTTTAAAAGATCACTAGCTGAAACAGTATGAGTGATTTTGCACTCTTAGCATATGCGAAAGCATCAATGTTGAGCTAGATTTTTATGTTAGGGAAGAATTAGAGTTTGTGCCATTACTCTTTTTTTTTTTTTAATCTCATTGGTTAAAATAACTTAAGCAAGGTCTGTAAGACTACACACAACAGTCATATAGCTTGCATGGTATAACAGTATTTCCACAATAAGAAAAAAAGAAAAATATTTTCCACCAGTGAAAAATATAGTTGTAGTTAGTAATAACATTTTATAAATCATAATTCATATCTTGCATTTTAATTTTCTACATTAGGAGAGAGAAAAAATATGAAAGAAAATTAAATTTTAATAAAAAGTCAGTCACTGGCTAAAACACAAGCAAAATCTGCTAAATATTACAGAAACTCAAGTAAGAAACTTCTCTTTAGGTTTCAAAAAGGAGGACAAGCCAAGAAAAGATCACAAGGGTACATTTCTGTTTTAAGAAAAAAATAAAGACAGTAGCTATCAAGACCTACTTTTGCATCACCTATATATCATTGCACTTGCAAACAGTTCTTTACTATCTGGAATACTTTTTGTTTGTTTATTTGTTTTTCTCTACTTGCCAAGCTTTGCTTATAATTACCTCATTATAAAAATGCCACTACATTTTGAATAAGTGGAAAGGTTATTCTTGAAAGTTAATTCCTCCCAACATGTAGTCAAAAATAATCTATAGAGCTGGACTTCAGTGTTAGGTCCTGATCAAAATAATTTCAGTAGTATGGTGAATATTAAACCCATATATTTATTTCACACTGTGTTTATTCTTCCAGTGCTGTAGTGGAGATCTCTGACTACATAATCAGTTAATCATGGCTGAAGCCCCAAAAGAGTCTCAGCCTTTCCTCTTGTCTTCCTCAATTCTCTCTTGTTCACTTCACTTAGGATGAACGAATTACCAAGGGACATCTCGAGCTGCAAACTCATTATCTCTTCTCTAATTATAGACACACACACATAACTATCAGGCATTTGGTCTCACTTATATGATTTATCTGCATAAGTTCCTGAAAAGGGTGACCTAGCAAACTTAGCAGAGACCTGACAGGTTCAATTCCAACGAGAAATAAAAAACAGGATACCTGTCTAGCAAGATTCAGAAGACTTGAATGTTTTTTCAAGCATCAGAGACTGTTTACATAGGCAGAACTACGCAAAGGTAACCAGATGACAATGCCTCAACCTCTTCCAAAGGCAAAACGAACAAAACAAATCAAAAACCAACCACTATTCAGCAACAAGTTCTGAAGAAGTTTAAATTTCTAATTTTCCAAACTACAAGTTTGGGCTATTGCCCAACTATGACTAAAATTAATTGCTACTAGAAAAAATAAAGGTGGTATGAGTTTTGATAGTGATAAAAAAGAGCAACAATATATATTTAAGTATAATGCATAAATGGTCAACATATGATACCAACAGAGTCCCAAAGTGTTCTATGCTGAGACCTATGGCATTCAGCACAAAACTACAAAAAAAAAAAAGAAAGATAACCAGTGACAAGGTTTTTCTTGATACAAATGCTGAGTTCAGGATGAAGAAAACAAAAGGTTACTCTAAAGAGTACAAAAACTGGGGTGCTTGACTATGCATGCAGCATAGGGAATAAGCAAGAAGAATAAAAAATCTATGTGCAGTCTCATTGAAATTCAGAGACACAGTGTCATAGCTCTCATGTCTGCAACGTTGTCATGGATGGCTACATACTCAGGATAGGTCAGAGAGGTGAGGTGGTGGAATTACTCTTTATGTGAGAGAGCGATTGGAATGTATCAAGGTCTACCCAAGGACAGACAAACGAGTTGAGAACCCATGGGTAAAAGTTAAGTGACAGGTTAATATGGGTGACACTGTTGTGGGTGTTTACTACAGGCCAGACAATCAGGAGGAGGAACTTGATTAGGCTTTCAATGGGCAACAGGAAATTGCCTGGTGGTCACAGGCCCTTGTTCTCCTTGGGGACTTCAAATATCCTGGTATTTGTTGGACAGACAACATGGCTCAGCAGGTACAGTCCAGGAAGTTTCTGCAGATCATTGAAGATAACTTTTTGATGCAAGTGATGGAGGAGCCAAGGAGAAAAGTTGTATTGCTGGACATTTTACTAACAAACCAGGAGGAAGTGGTTGAAGACATGAAGGTTGAGGGTAGCCTTGGCTGTATTGACCATTAGATGGTGGAACTCAGGATCCTGCGTAGGGGAAACAAAACAGTAGGCAGGATGAAAACCCTGAACTTCTAGAGAGCTAACTTCAGTCTCTTCAAAGACCTACTTAAAGGAATCCCATGGGTTAGGGCTCTAGAAGAGAAGCAAGTCCAAGAGACCTGGTCAATATTCAAGCATCACTTCCTCCAAACTCAGGACTAGTCTATCTGCATGATGAAGAAATCAGGCAGAGGGGCCAGGAGAACTAAGTGGATGAGCAGGAAACTTCTAGCAGATCTCAAAGAAAGAAATTTACGGTATGTGGAAAAAGGGACAGGCCACACTGTAGGGCTACATGAACACTGTCAGAGGATGCAGGGATGTGAAGAGGAAGGCTAAGACCTGCTTGGAATTGAGTCTGGCAAGGTAGATAAAGGACAACAAGAAGGGCTTCTATAAATACATCAGAAGCAAAAGGAAGCTTAGGGAAAATGTGGGGCTGCTGCTGAACCAATGGGTATTGTGGTAACAGAAAACACAGAAAAGGTGGAATTACTGAATGCTTTCTTTGCCTCAGTCTTTATTTCTGAGGTTGGCTCCCAGGAATTCTAGACTTTGGAGGTAAGAGAAGAAGGCAGAAGAAGGAAAGATTTCCCCTTTGTCATAGAGGATTTGGTTAGAGATTGGCTCAGCAGACTTAACACCCATAGATCCCTGGGCCCTCATGGGTTGCACCCACAGATGCTGAGGGACTTGGCAGGTGTCGCTGCTAAGCTACTTTCCGTCATCTTTGAAAAATCACAGAGAACAGAAGAGATACCCAGTGACTGGAGGAAGGCCGGTGTTACTGCCATCTTCACAAAGGACGAGAGGGAGGACCTGACCTCTTCAGCCAGCCTCACCTCCATCCCTGGAAAGGTGATGGAACAAATCATTCTGGAAGTCATCACTGAGCATATAGAAGAAAACAAGGTCGTCAGGAATGGTCAGCATGGATTCACCAAGGGGAAATCAGGCTTATAGCCTTCTGTGATGCCATGGCAGATGGGTCGATGTGGGAAGAGCAGTGGATGTTGTCTACCTTGACTTCAGCAAGGCTTTTGCACTGTCTTTCATAACATCTTCATAGGTAAGTTCAGGAAATGTGGATTAGATGAATGGACAGTGAGGTAGATCAAGAACTGGCTGAATGTCAGAGTTCAGAGGGATCAGAGGACCAGAATCCAGTTGGAGACCTGTAGTCAGTGGCATTCTCCAGGGATCAGTACTGTTTCTGGCCTTATTTAACTTGTTTATCAAACACCTGGATGAAGGGGTAGGATGTAACTTCAGCAAGTTTGATGATGATATGAAACGAGGGGGAGTGGCTGATACACCTGAAGGTTGGGCTTCTATTAAGTGGGACCTTGATAGGGTGGAAAGTTGAACAGAGAAAAATCTGAAGAAACTTAATGAGGTTCAACAAGGGCAGCTGTAGGGTCCTGCACCTGGGAAGGAATAACCTCAGGTACCAGTACAGGTTGGGGTCTGACCTACTAGAGAGCAGCTATGCAGAGAAAGACCTGGGTCTCTTGGCAGGTCACAAGTTGACCATGAGCTGGCAGTGTGCCCTTGCCACTAGGAGTGCTGATGGTATCCTGCAGTGCACTGGGAATACTGTGGCCAGCACGTCAAGGGAGATGATATTTCCCTTCTACTCAGCCCTAGAAAGGCCACATTTGGAGTCCAGTTCTGGGCTCCTCAGTAGATGAGGAGTTACTGGAGAGGGCCACAAAGATGATTAGGGGCCTGGAGCATTTCTTTTAATAAAAGAGACTGTGGGAGCTGAGCCTGTTTAGCCCAGAGAGGAGAAGGCTGAGAGAGGATCTTAGCAATATAAATATTTCAAAGGCAGGTGTTAAGGAAAGAGGTGCTAGCCTCTTTCGGTAGTGTCCACTGACAGGACAAGGAGCAGTGGCCATAAACTAAAACACAAGAGGTTGTGCCTCAACATGAGGAGGAACTCCATTACACTGAGGGTAGCAGAGCACTGAAACAGGCTGCCCAGTGAGGCTGTGGAGTCTCCCTCTCTGGAGAAAACCCATGCAGATGAGTTCCTGGGTAACCTGCTCTAGTTGCCCCTGCCTTGGACACCTGGCAGGTGATCATCTCAGAGGTCCCTTCTAATCTTAACAGTTCTGTGATTCTCTGATCTGTGACACCAAGGCTCTAAAGAGAGCATAAACTATCAAAACTAAAATCTAAAGTCAAGGATACACTCACAGTATGAAAACACATCTGGAAGACTGGTGATTGGCTGTCAAGAACCTTTTGAATATTCAGTCAGCAAAATATCTGCAATTTAAATACCTTGTTAGAGTTAATAACAGTTGTCAAAAAGGCACATTAACATGCCTAGGGCATTAATTCCCAACTTCCTTAACTGCATCTGTGTGACTAAGGCAAGGTTCAACATGTGCTGTGTGGTCCCAGGTGAATATATTTCCATGTTTTATGCAACAATAGATCAAACTAGCTATTTTAAAAACATTATTAAATTAAAAACATACTTGAAATATAGAGAAATGGAAATTTTGTAAGTCATGTTCATTCACACAACAATCTGCACATGTACCTAATCATACCTTGTTTAATCAAGCTCAGCCAACAAACTTCCATTCGACTGAAGTTTCCTCTGAGTTTCCTTAAGATCATCATAGAGAAGCTGATGAGCCATGGGCTGGATGAGAAAGCATCCAGCTTTTAATCCAAGGTGGATTGAAAACAGTCTGAATGATCAGGCTTAGAGGGTGGTGATCAGACATATGAAGTCTAGCAGGGAGCCAGTAGCTAGCGGTGTACCCCAGCAGTCAATACAGGGTCCACACTTTCATTAATGATTGGAGTGATTGAGCAGAGGGTACCTCAGCAAGTTTGCAGATGGCACAAAACTGGGAGAAGTGGTTGATATAGCAGAGGATTTTGCTGCCATCCAGAGGGTCCTTGACTTGCTGAAGAAATGATCTGACGGGAACCTCATGTAACTCAGCAAGAGGAAGTGCAAAGTCCTGCAACTGAGGAGGAACAGCACCAGGCATCAGTTCATGCTGGGATGCACCAAGATGGAAAGCAACCTCTCAGAAAAGGACCTGTGTGGACATCAAGCTGAATGTGCCCTTGAGGCAAAAAAAAGCTAATACTATCCTGGCCTTTATTAGACAAAGCACTGTCAGCATCTCAAGAGAGGTGATCCTTCCCCTCTATTCAGTACTGGTGAGATCTCACCTGGAGTGTGTCAGGTTCTGGACTCCCCAGAACATGAGAGACATGGACATACTGAAGAGAGTCCCACAAAGTGGCACTAGGATGATAAAGGGATTGGGAGCACCTCTTTAACTGGAGGAAAGGTTTCAAGAATTGGAACTGCTCTACGCGGAGAAGAGAAGGTTCAGGGTGGATCTAACCAGTGTTTGCAAATTCCTTGATGGAGGAAATACAGAGGACAGAAACAGATCTTTTCACTAGCGCCCAGTAAGAGGACAAAAGCAGTAGTCAGACACTGAAACACAGGAGTTTCCTCTGAACATCCAGAAAAAGATTTTTAATGTGAAGGTCACTGAACACTGGCACAGGCTGCCCAGAGTGGTTGTATACTTTCCATTGTTGAAGATATTTGTAAGCTACCTGGGTATGGTCCTGGGCAATCATGTCTAGGCCTCTCTGCTTGAGCAGGGAGATTGGACAAGGTTATTTCCAGAGGTCCCTTCGAACCTCAAACATTTTGTGATTCTGTGACTGAAGTTTTATTGTCTCCATCATTTTTCAAAACCACACACAAGGTAGTATATGTGTGACTATGAAAGATATCTCTCTTTCCTATGTTGCTTTCAATTTCTAAATTTTTGGAAGATGGTCTAAAGAACAGTAGATTTGTCTTTTTGTACCATAGCCTGAAAGAACAACACAATCTTAGAACAAATACTATGTTCATATTGGTACATATTACGAGCCATGAAAATTGAAATAGCTCTACTGAAGTTCATTTGTACCAGTGGAAGCAACTGTCTTTTTAATGCACTTAATTTTGTTTAAGGTTAAATAAACAAAATTTTTAAAAAATCACTCAGAATGAAACAACATGGTTGTTCTTGTATTCACATTCATAACCACACAGCACATGATAGCCTCAATCACTTAAGGAAGAAAACATGATGAGTCATAAGGGCATCAGAGCAAGGTTCAGCAGAAGAGAATCACAGAACAAGGAAGGGATTCACAAAGATCATTGGATAAAGGATTTTATGGATTCTGCTCCAGACCCTTCACCATCTTTGTTGCCCTCCCTTGGACACTCTCTAATAGCTTAATAATTTTCTTATATTGTGATGCCCAAAACTGCACACAATATTCAAGGTGAGGCCGCCTCAGTGCAGAGCAGAGAGGGACAGTCCCCTCCTTCAGTCTGCTGGAGATGCTTTGCCTGATGCCCCCCAGGACATGGTTGACCCTCTTGGCTGCCAGGGCACTGCTGACTCATATTCAACTTACCACAGACCAGGACCCCCAGGTTCCTTTCTGTGGCATTTCCAGCATCTCATTCCCCAGCCTGTACAAACATCCAGGGTTACCCCATCCCAGCTGCAGAATCTGGTACTTCTCCTTGTTGAAGCCTGTGATACAAAAACTAAGAATTAGCAAGAAAGAGAAGTCTTGTTTACAGAACTTCAATTATATACAGCTTAGTGAAGAAAAAGAATTTCAAATTTTATACTTAGGTTTTTGAATGGATTTTTTTACTTGAAATTATCATTAAAAACATAAAAATTAAGAGAAAAAGAAGGATCAGAATTTCAAGCACTGATAGTAAAAAGGTTATCTTAAAATGGTTGGATAATACTGGGCTCTAGACTAGTTTATTCAAAGAAGTACTTAAAAGCTATAGAATTTGGTCTGGAAACAAACTATTGACTTAAACAGGAAGTTTTCAATTAAAACAAATAAAAACAAGCATAAAATTGAAAAGAACTGGGCTCTTACCCAGATCAAAGGTAGTACAAATCTCATCCTCCTATTCTTTTAGTGAGGTGTTTATGGAGTTTTCACCTTTGCCATAGAATCATAGCACCATAGAATAGTTTGGGTTGGAAGTGACCTTAAAGATTATCTACTTCCAGTCCCTCTGCCATGGGCAAGGACAGTTTCCACTGTATCAGGCTAGTCCTGTGTCTCTTAATCTCTTTCTTAACTGCAAGATGGTACATATGTACTTATGATGACATTATCCATTAGTTTAAATATCTCTTCCTCCTCCTGCAATTTAGCTTTCATATCCATTTATAGAGAGCAACCACAGTTGTTTTCTACTTTTGTTCTGTCATACACAGCAAGCCAAACTTTTCTCATCTGTTGCCTTTTTATTGATAGATTTGTCCTTATTCTGAGCATCCTCATAGCACTTTCTGACCTTATTTTACTTTACCATCTTGGAAAGAGACATGTGAGAGTACACACAATATTGCAATTTAAATTTTATCTGTGACTATTACAGATCATGAATATTTTTGTATCTCAGTGGAACACCTTTTCTTGCTTATCTAAGAACAATCAATTATATTGTCAAAGAAGTATAGCATATTAGTCAAGTAAAATTATTTTGCAATAAGCCATATTACATTTTATTTCAACTTGCATTGACTTCATAATTTTAATTATTCCCCTGCCCATTTTTTTTTCCCAAATAAGTCCACATCTGTCTTACTCTCTGGGCATTTGTTATACTTTAATCTGATACTATTACTCCTGATTCAGTAATTTACAAAAGGTGAAAGCTGGTTTTTCATGTAGTCAGTTCATGTAGAATTATGGAATAAATAGTTTAGTCCTTGTATTTTTCATGGATTCAAAGCTATGCATTGCAGTTACACTGAAACGCTACTCCTATTAGCCTAAGTGAATAACCCTCTTAGTTAACATCTATATTCCTACTGATTTTTATTTTGCTGTAGTTACTGCAGTTTTACTGTCCAGCCTACTCTTACAGTGCAGCAGATGTTTCTCAGCCTTCTTTATACAATTCAAGAACCTTCTTCTGTCTCTTTCAATATCTACTAGATATAAGTCAGCATGCCTTTCAGGAGGTCTCATTTTATCCCAAATCTATTTCTTAATTGTAAATGGATTTTCTAAATTAGAAATGTGTTTAAAAATAGAATTTGAACCATTAGTCTTCTTGATCAGATGACTAAAATAAAGTCTAGAAAGAAGTCTGAAATGCCATTAGATATTAATCAGAATGTTTATAATGGATTCATAGTAATCCATACAACGACATTCTGTTTGCAGGATGGATATAGGAGCTCAGAATACATGCAGTAAAATCCACAGGATTGGAATTACATTAATTTTGCATTCAGCTCAGTAAATGAAAATGTATTTATGCAGACTGAAACTAATGCCAAGGATTTATTTTAGAATTTAAGTAAAGCTCTATTTTGACAGCCATTAATTAAAAAGGAAGATATTTTTGTTTATCTGAGATACTTTAAAGGAAAGTAAGCAAATCAAACCAGAACAAATAGATTTATATGTGAGCACAAACACTCAATTATGGAATTGCTCCAGCCTTCAGTTAATTTGGTCAAGGTTCTCTTTCCCTTGAGCAGCAAAGTAGTCTGCTGGCAGCTAATGAGGTGAAAACAAACAGAGATAATTAGAAACAGCATAATTAACATATTTGCCTCTATAAATACTGATTTGCTTGAAATTATATTTTTGATAAATTTCCAAATTTAAAGTGGAAGATGAATATTTTAAAGAAAATATATCTGATTTCATAAAGTATCATTTAATCTTTAGTTTTCATTTGTTACTTTTGAAATGTTGAATTTTACACGAGGTGTTAATATCTCACCATAAAGAGATCAATACACACTGTTTTACATAGTGTCATTACACATTAATTTTAAATATTACAGTAATTAACATTGTGTTTTTCAGGATATTTTAACCTTCTCTTCATTGGGAGAAATATAATCAAAACAGCCAAACTATACTATAAACCTCCCATACAGTTCCTTCAACTTACATGGGAAAGTAAATTTCCTCCCACACTGAGAAATAACAGTGGTTTCTCAGTGTTATATTCAAACATATTCACAGGTTGAGTTTACCATGTTAAGGATTACTTTACACAAATGGAGACCTAAAAAGTTCTAAGACCTGAATCACCTTCTGGACATGCTCCTGACTTTGCTTCAGTTTATGAGATTCAGAGCGACTAGCACAAAGAGGATATTAATTTGGCTTCCTACAAGTCAGTGAACTGCTCCAGGGCCAAAGCTATATAATAAATAAAATGTGGAGTATAATCTTAAATCCAAGCAAGTCACCAAGGTTTGAAACTTCTTGGCATTAAAAAACTGTACAATCAAAGCCTTGTTTTTTTTTTTTTTTTTTTTTTCCCCTTACAAAAATACCCCTGAGACTGCAGGTGCAAAATTTTAATTAACTCCATAGGTAATTGTATTTTTCCTCTGATCTGCATTAAAGGCCTCTTGATTAATCTGCTCTCATTGTCCACGTGCAGAACTCCCATTGACAGAAACCTGAATGTTGCATAGGAAATTAGTATACGAAGTGATCCTGTGGGTGGGAATTAGGAAGTGTTCTGTAGATGTGTCAGACTCAGTTCTGATTCTGTAAAGGCTGACACAGACTTGGAGGAAAGGAGAAGCATCATGTTTGACAAAAAATAAGCTGACTGACTGTATTTGTTCTATATTTCTGATTTTCAGTAGTGTTACTGCAATGATTTTGTTGGGCTCTACTGACCAAGAAAGTAAAGAGAACATAAGCTCTCTTTATAGAGAGAGAACATCAGGAAGAGTATATTATTATGTAACATATATAATGTCATATATTATATATATATGATATGAAGACATATATATTATATATATGAAAATTATATATAAATATAATGATTTTTAAAAGTCAAAGTGGTTTTGGATGTAGTATGTTAATAAGTTCTGACAGAATAACAATAAATGCCAAACCCAGGTTGGATACAAGTGCTTTTGGTTTAATTAAATTATCCTAATCAGGTAGGTTTAGCAGCCCCTAAAAGGGAGGGTAGACTGTGTCTACCCTCCAGAAGTGGGGTGTTAGACATTGTTACATGAGTACAAGTGGTATCAGGAATGCTCCCTAATCACAGAGAACTACTGAGGTACTGGCCTTTGACTCTAGTGTCTCTTGGTGAGATAAACAGCTTTACTTTATACCCCACTCCCTACTACTGCAGCCAAAGAAATAATAATGAGCTTCTATTTTCCTCCTCTCCCTCCCTGACCACTGGCACCACTACACTGAAACAAAACAATGAAAATCTTTTTGTCAAAGAATACACTTGACACCAAATATGAACAGACTAAGCTATTTCATTTGAAAGAGACATGCGCTGTTTCAGAAAGTAGATTTGCAGAGCCAGCTGTAATTCAACACTGCAGAGAGACAGAAGACTCAGAGATTGAATGGAAATAATCCGGAAACAGCTGCAGCAGAGACATATAGTTTTGGACTAATATCCCAGTCAGTTACATACATTTTACTCTGAAAATTCAGAGACCCAGAAATTAACCTGCAAAGATATTCATTAGCTTTCAGATAAGATTTCAAGTCAGATATTAATACCAGAAATCTGAATACATATGCATTAATTCAATTTCTTTAAATAGATATGAGTAAAGTCACTACATGATTTATAGAGGCATTGCATTTATTGCATATATCTGTATGAAGAAACCCATCCCATGCTGCAGGCTGAGCCTACCTATATTTATGAAAGCTCAGATAATAATCAGAGTAAGAAAGAATTTTTCTCATAGTAAAAATATTATCTAAATAATAATGGGAAAGTATAGGAATTCAGCCTTCTCAAAATTTATCACTGTACTTTTCTACTAAATCAAGTATATCAATAAGTTTCCTTGAGACACATGAACAACATTAAGCACAAAAAAAACCCCAAAAGCCAACACTGGATAGTATTTGATTTATTTGAGGAGGTCATTAGCTGCAGAGTTTCCTAAATCAACTTTAGAATTAAAAAGAATATATGTAAATGTGACATTATAGTGGGTGTCCCCTATAGGTCACCTAACCAGGAATAACAAGCAAATGAGGCCCCAGAGACAAGGGGAGAGGCTGGAAGGAAGAAATACCCTTGCGGAAAAGGTTCAGGGAAGACATAGACACAGTGGATAGACATGGGCCCTGATAGGATTCTCCCAAAAATCTGGTGGGAGCTGGCTGACATTGCAAGGCCACTCTTGATAATCTTTGGCTGATCTTGACGACTGGGACAGGTTCTCAGAGACTGGAGTATTCTCTATGACGTTTAAAACCTTCATCTTTTCTGAACTGTTCAGTAAGGAATATACAGATCCTTATTTATTGTAATAGGCATACTGGAAGCAGAGATATTGGAATCAGTGAAAGTACCAATTACATCTCTTCATCTTTATGCTTAAAAAAATTCTACAGAAGGTCTCACAGTTAAAGGATATAGGAAAATCTTAGACATTTTTCAATTCTTATGGGAAAATATATTGCTAAATAAAAGCAATTACTGTATCTTAGACTAATAATTTCTCAGAAAGAACAGTCATCTGTGGAACAAATATACACTTTTGATGATTTTTTTAATGATAGTGAATCACACAGTTGAAGAGTCAATTTTCTATTGTTATTAGTAGTTGCAACCTGTCCACTTCCAGATATTTCACTTTGAACTAGGACTCGCTACCCATTTGCATCTCACCTTACAATATGCATAAATGGAGCACTGAAGAAACAATATAAGATTTATGAAACAGGAGAGAAAAAAGGTGCTCAGAACTAAAAATAAAGTTCCAGTCTCCCAGCTGTCAAATCCACCAAATGAATTTGCTTATTACCGAACTTGTTAGTGAACTCATTTCTAATTAATTTCTGCCACACTTGGTTCATTTATTTCACTCCAATCCAAGAGCGAGGAAAATATTATTATTAATATATATATTTACTTCTGAAAAAGTAAGATATTCAATAAAGGAAATACTTGAAGTAGGTGCATAAACAGTTTTCTTAGTTCTTTGATGTTCTCTTCTTGGATGACGTCATGATTCGCATGCTTAAATATTGTTATGTAATTTTCAGTTCAAGATGGATCCAGATACCTCTGAAAAGCAGAATACCCTACAATAATCCTCTACAGAAAATTTCTATGCAACTTGAAAATCCCATTTGTCAGAGACCGGACTCATTTCTCACCAGATGTTTTTGATTGATGGGTCGACTAAACCGTGTTGTCTCTGAGTGTGTTGGGAGGAAGGTCTAGACTTAGGCCTGGAGCCAACAAAGCTGAACCCATGCAGAGCACATGGCAGGGAAAGCCATGTGGCTGGGCTGTCAATGAGGTCTACCTGGTGGCCCACCCACATTGTGACCCCCCTGGAGCCTGTAGAACCCCTCACTTCGGCTACTGGGATAGCGAGTGGCAGTGAGCCAAAGGTCCCACCTAGAGGGGGTAGCCACAATAGTCAAAGTCTATAAATAGACATGGATGGGGCCTCCCTCCCCTTCTTGGCCTCTGCCTTTCTGACTTGTCAAGAAGTGGTAAATATAGGCAAAATCTCTCGAAGCCTGAAATAAAAGTGTAACACCCAGTAAGGCATGGAGCTTCTAAACCAAGTCATAACACCATTCACTCTCAAATAAAAGGAATTTTAGTGGTTGGAGTCAAAAATGCATAGTCTATATTGTTATGAAAAAGATTATTACACTTAAAACTATATGAAAAGTTCCTTCCATGGAAATTCACAACATACAGGAAAATCACAATAATGGTTATTATTTTAGCCACATAAATTGCTCAATACAGCCTTAAAAAAGAAACCAAAAGTACTCTGCAGTTGAACTGAAACTTCAGTCATAAGCCATCAAGAGTCCCATTTTGTTCTGCTCTTTTTGAGACTTTCAAAAGATTATTAAATCAGTATTTACTATTGAACTTGTCTAATTGACCTCACAAGCTATTTCAGTTTCTGACTAATCTAAAATAGTATCTTTATTTCTGATTTTAACCTACGCTAAATCTGACAAAAAAATTGTTTAAAATTTAGTTGAATGGTACTTTTGAACACAATTGAAAAGAATATTTGCCTTCTTATTGAAGAATACTTGAGTCTTTCATTCCTGGCCAGGAACAAAACTGTAGGAACTTTTAAAATTTAGAAAGCCTTTTCCTTCAGACCTTAGTTCTTAAAAACCCTTACTTCTTAAAAAGCATAGAAGACTACAAGGCTGGTGTAAAATAAAAACACAAACAAAAAAGCCTTCAGGTATTGTACTGCAGCCACTGAGTAACTTGTGTGACAGAAATTCTTTGTTTGTCATCTCCAGTGAACATCTTGATTCTCAAAACCCTCTCCGTAAAAGTGATTAGTCCATCACCTAAACTCAAAATGGTCATCTTTGAAATTCATCTCCTGTTGCATTCAAGAAGCTTATAGGCATCATATATTTTCCACATAAAATGACCCGTGATGTTCTCCATTCTTGTATCTAGAAGATGTGACAGCGACACTTTTTAAACAAGGCTGTGGAATAGACTTTTCTATTTCTCTGCTTGTTTGGACAACCATGCTCTGGCAGACAATCAGAAATCATGCCTGAGTAAACTGTTACAGTAATCACTGCTTTCTTTTAAAAGAAGAGAGTTTTTTCTGTTCATTCACCGGCTCCATTCAGACCTCTCCTTGATGTTCAGTTCTATTCTCTGCCTTTGAGGTGCTGAAAATATTTCTTCCCTGATATTATTCAACAACACCTAGTGTTCTGAGTTTCTATGTGCTAGAATGGCAGAGGATGCCATCTTTTTTGTGCCATTTTGCAGGAAAGAATACAATAATTTTTAGGCTAAACAGAATCTGTAAGTGAGACTTTAATGCAGATAGCCTATAATGGGTAAGAAACTCCAGCTTGCTTCCTATGGCAGTCACCTGCAGATATCTAGTGTCCAGATCCTGTTGAAGATGTTGAGTATATGTTTTACTGAGACTGGAAAAAAAGTGCTTTGTCCTTAAAAAATTAGGATATAAATAAATAAATAAATAAATAAATAAAATAGATACATATACACACATATATACACATATATAACCTGTTCTTGGTTACTTGTTGCTGCAAATAATTTCTTCCAGTGTCCTTGATATAATTTGGTAATTTCTCATTTTTATTAACAGTGAATCCATATCTTATTAACAAATGTGACTGTTGAAGAGACCTGTATGATATTGTAGGAGCAATTGAAAATTTATGGTAAACACAAGTTGTAGTCTGAATGGATTACTGTTACTACCCTCACTGCAAAGTAGTATTCTGCCCTGATAGAAACATTCTTTCATCTGTACTTATAATCAGGCTAGTTTACTACTGAAGATTGGCCAATGACGAATGCCACTGAAGACTCTTATTAATAATGATGAAACAACAGCAAGGGCAGCTGTAAAACAACTTAGTTGCACTATGCTTTTGTGTTCCCCTTCCTTCCCTGTATCAGATATAGGCATTCTGCATCTCAAACTATTGCAAGGATCTTTTTTCACATCTTCAGATGTTTGTTTTCTCAAATTTCATCTCAACACTTAAAAATCTAGTACACTATTTTTTTTTCACTATTTGCTATGGCAGCATTTTCTTTGTTTTGAGGAGGTATATTCAACCTTCATGGATTTTAAACACAGATGGGTTTCTTTTTTACTCAAGAAAATAATTTAAAGTAGATGTTTTCATATAACTGCAGAGATTTAATTGTTCAGTTTTCTCTCACTAGACTACTACCATTTCAACAAAAAAATTCAGAGTAGTGTGGGTTTTTTTAATCTGATACCTTCACCATGGACAAATATACAGCTTTTCATAAGCCAAAAAGTACCATAGAGTGGTACTCTGTCATGGAGGTCACAGTGGTGAAGTAGATCATGATTCTTAACACCCTCTGAATGGCAATGAATATCCCTAAGAGTTCCTTCTCTCTAGTAATTCGGAATTCTCTTTCACAGCCCTTTAATTTAAAAGGAAAGAATACAGGTATTTCAGAGCCATTATGCCTTCATAATAGACTGCTAGGTAAAACAGGGAGGGAGTATGCAAAAATCTTTCTCCCTTCGCTTGTCCTAGCATGACAGACTAGTTAAGGACTGATAGAGCATTAATGCAATTGTGGAGACAGCTTTTCCTTCACTAAAGAAAGTCATGGGATGAAAATAGATTTTCTTAAGCAACAAGAACTTATCTCGGTTCATTTCAGCAAGCACAGTATCTCGTAGGTGCCAAACTCATCATTGCAATTAAAGTCACTGTGGGGTTGTTCCAACTGCAGACAGTGCTTTATGCACTTTTCCACTGTGAAGAATGAATATTGTGTTGACAGTATGGAATGGAGGGGGACATGAGAAGTAAGGCAGGCCCTAATCTCCCTTCCACTTTCATTGCCATTAATTTTGCAAGTAAGCAGAGTAAATATTTTATAAGTATGCTGCATTATAAATTGTTGAATAAGAAAGGAAAAAGAACAGATAAAGTTTTTTAAGTCCCTCCCTGGTGTAGTAGACAGTACAATATCCTCTCCTTCAGGCATACTCTAAAGCAACTGCTTGGCTGAGACTGTCCGACTCTATTAACAGCCCATGAGCCAATTACCATGAGCTACATGGTAATAACCTCCAAGAAATTTTATTAAGACAACAAATTATCTTATCTTTGCCTAAAATTATTCTTGCAGGAGCAGAGAAGAGAGAAGGAATGTTTTATTTATGACTACTTACTTGAAAAGATCAAAACAATAAAAGTGTTCATTAACATATCAAAATCCTAATTATCTTCCTTGCATAATGCCCTTTAATAGATTTAAACTTATAACAAATGATGTGGTAAACCAACAAAAAGAAAAAATTGCCGAGTAGCTTATTTTAGAATTATTTAATTTCTCCCACTTCCTGCCAATTCGTATCTGGACAGTTGCAAAATGGATCTTTCTAGTGTGTATTCTTTATCTCTGTAAGAAATCCTTCCATTATAACGAGCCTGGCATCACCAAATTATGCAGTTTAAAAATCGTTTCCTTTTTCCTTTTCTTTTTTATATTTGACCATTCAGTTTTAAAGGGAGAGGAAAGCAGCCATAGCCCTAGTAATACTAAAACCTGCTACGAGGTGAAGGTCTGAAAGGTCTTATATTTAATTTGTACAATCTAATTCAATGACTTCACAAAATCTTATGCTATATAAAAAGAATTGTAAAGAGTCTGTTGATATTGAAATTACATAATATGTGTGTTTGTAGTATTGCTAATTTATCTGGGGAACAAAAAGTCTGCAAACCAGTCAACAGCTCCTAGAAAAGGGTTGTCCAATGGCTACATTTAATGTTAGGCACAAGATGACCACCTGGCTCTGGGTAGCTTTTTTTCTAGGTTTCTGTGACTGAGCTTGTCTGCTATGTCTTGGATTTATAAATTATTCAGCAAAGAGAGACTGATTCATGCAGTTTAACAGTCTAAAACTCTCATGTTCTGAACTTGTATGTACATATATATATTTTTTTATCTCTATATGATTTTATATGTCTACAATATGCTTAAAATTAATCTGATCCTGCATTATTTCATAGTCTAGCTAGAATAATTTGCTTTTCATTAGTTGAGATTACTTCAAACTCTAAATTGGAATATTCAGTTGCATATGGTTTATATTCTAAAATTCATTTCAGCTGAAACAAATGCAAAAAGGCAAAGGTTTTAGGTTTTATTTTTGTGGTTTTTTGTTTAGGTTGTTTTTTTCAAATGGAAGATACTATGGGACTGTTAGCAGTACAAAGGTAGGTAAATGGTTTATCAGAGTCTTGCAAAACTATTGAAAATGGTTTCTACACAAACCTAGTACAAAGAATTTTACTAGGCAATCACAAGTCATAAGAACAGCAACAAGAAGAACTAGTGTCACCATCTGATTTGAGGTGTCATGGTGTCCTCTTCTTGCTTCCAAAGGTCACAGAGACTGAATGTTTAAGAAGTTTTTAGTTATATCTGTCTTTTTGATATGCCTATGAACAATTACGAAAGTTATGCCATTAGTACAGATGGACTTTTCTCGTGGCCATTACATTCTAGGACTTTTTATCGGGAAAACCAGGAGATTTTCCATCTAAAATCTTTAGATATCTTGCACTTGCTCTGACCTTTAGAAGTAGAACATGAGTTACAGTTCTTCCATTAATGAAGGATTTTTATCAATTCAGTTATTCCTCCATGTATTCTCTACCTATTGCACCTTTAGGGAGACCAACATTTCTTTGAGCTAGAAAGAGAAAATAGATCTGATATATGATATCCTTTTTATACCTTTTCCACAAAAAAAATCCCAACTCTCTGCACCTAAGAATTACCTGACTAAATGAACAGATTCCTCTGTCTATTCTGCAAACAAACAGTCAAGAGAACTGGAATTTAGTTGCTATATTTCCATTCTCTGATTCAGGAAAGTGATTATGTAAGTGGCTGTTAAATTTCTTTTTTTCCCCTCAAATAAAGAATGCATTCTTTAAGTTCTGTATACACCAGTTAAAAGAAAAGACCATGCAACCAAAGTACTAATCATGATTCACAGAAATTAACCCCAAAATGGTAGACCTAACTGCACATCAACAAGAAGCACCACACACCTATATAGAGGATTAGCTATATAAATTATGTATAGAGAATCATGTATAAATATAAATAATTTCACAGCTACATAGCAGAAAAGACATATTACTGAACATATCAACATAAAAGGTAAAATTCTTAGGTCCCACTGAAATTGGGATTCATATTGATTTCAGTAGGATTTCATCTTCAGAGTGTTACTCCAAATACCTTACTTTTGGGGAAAAAAATTAATACTTTCAGTAGTATAATGAAAGGAAGCAGCAGTATATCTTATCTAAACACAACACAAGGTACTGTCTGGCAGTAACAAGCATTACAAGACTTGACAGGATGGAACTGTCAAGTTCAAGAAACTGTTAAAGAAACCCAACACAATCATATCAATTGGAGGGCACAAGACAGCAAAGCTTAATAACCTGCTGCCTCCTGCCTTGCTGACAGCAAAAAGAAACCCATAAGCCAGGAAGTTTAAGGAGGGTTTCTTTCCCAGCTCTTGTAAGAAATACAAGTTTCACTAGGGCTGCAAACCAGAACAAGATGCAATGAAGAAAAACTGCACTATATTTTAAACCAGCTAAATGGGTATTGCAAAAAGCCCTGTTCCATAAGAGCTAATATGGGCAGTCAAACAAATTAAAAAAAGCAAACAGCAAAGACCAGGATAAATGTGCGGACTTATTTACTAAATATATTTGAAAAATACTGGGCAGGATTATTCTCTTAAGATAGTTGCTCCATTTCATATGGACCATTTGGCAAGATGAGACCAGTGAAGAGAAAGGTTCCATACTATTCCTGAGGATGTGTCCTTCTAGTCAAAAAGGGCTGAAGTACTGCAGGGAATTGAGGGTCATCATTATACAGGACAACCTGTCTGCCCATGGGAAGTGTTTAATGAATTGCTTTGGTTGTGTATATGTCTTTTGCTTCACCCATTAAACTGTCTTTATCTCAACCCACAACTTTTCTCACTTTTACCTTACCAATTCTTTCCCCCATGTCACTGGGGGGTGGGGAGTGAGTGAGTGAGTGAGTGAGTGTTTGTGTGGAGCTTGGTTGCCAGCTGGAGTTAAGCCACACCAATATCCACTGAGAAACACCAGCTTCCACTGTGAGTCAGTTGGAATCTGCCTGTCCCAATTAAATAACTAAAGACCATTCTGAAAGACATATTCTCCCCAGAGCATTGCCGAAATTTAAAATGAGCCAAGTGAATTAGCCGCAGTATGTAGGTGGCCAAATCTCTGCCTCCAGGTATAATTTTAAGCATTTCTAAGATCTACTCAATCAATTAATTCCCTTTGTGGCTAGCAACTGCAACAAATACTATTTTCTTTCTAGGTAAGTTTTGTCTCACTTGCTTCAAAAGCATGTATTGGATGTAGCAGTTGTGCAGGAGTCATGATTTGTAATTATAAACTAGAATATTAAGGTCTGGTTTCTTGCATCGGTGCAAGTACAATAGCTGAAAACAAAGCAAAATAAAATACTGTGGAAACAACATTCGATTTCAAATCAGTAGTATTCATTATGTTAATGATGACTTAATGACATAGACAAAGACTATTCTGAGGATTTTTTTTTTGTAATGTTGACATATGAGAATGACCTTTGAGCATATTTAATTTTATAGAGTAAAGGAGTGGAATACATTCATAAATAATTGCAGAACAAGGAATTAATTAGTGCTGATGCTCACATGCATATCCTACTTTCTGGCAGGAAATAGAGGTTTGGAGTCATAAAAACAGGAGCCCAAAACAGTTCCAACTTACTTCCAGAAATACTGCAAAGCATTCACCTGACCACATGCTGCAGTAGCGATCCATTCCTTCCCTACCATTATTTATGCAGTGATTGCAAACACCTTCCCAAAATGCCTTATTTTTATCACTCTTAAGTTATTTGAATACACCTCAGGCATTGTTATTTCCATTAAAGAAATATTATATTGCAGTGTCTTTGGGTCTGCAGTAAGAATTGTAGTCCCTCATTTTATTAGCAACTATTCAAATGGACACAATCGGTATATACTGCTACTCTAGCATTCATATATTTTAAAAATTTTGTTATAAAATTCATTCTTTTGTGCTAGAATGAAAAGGCATATACAAAATTAGTATATATGCAACCATAACTGTTTCGGAAATTAAATACATAAAAGTCAGGAAATTAAATTCCCAGTGTTCAAGTTCAGTATTAAACCAGTTCACTTGTGTTCATGTACAGAAAAGTGATTTCTAGAGGACATCAATTGTACTTTGCCATTTGTAAAATTATAAGCAGAACTGATAAGGCAGTTTGACACTTCCCATTAGCTGGAGCAGTTTTAGATTGTTGGTAATATCAACCTTGAAGTATACCAGCTTGAATATCTGATTTAGGATTACTTCTTTTCTATTCATGAGTGCTTAGTAAATTTAGTTTATGAAGAAGAAGAGTGAAAGGTGACTTCATTAAAGCTTGCAATCACTTTAATAACAGATAGAGAGCTCTTTATCCTGGCAGATTAGGGCATAGCAAGGACCAATGGCTGGAAAATAAAACTAGGCAAACTAAAATTGGAAATAAATGTACATTTCTTTTAAACTAAATAATTTATCTATAGAAAGAAAACTACTTGTGAAATACTGTGAAACCCATATTTTTAAAGAAAGCAAGAGTATTATCTTTATGGAACATGCTTTCATTGTGCAATATCAGGACGAATACCAGCAAAAAGGCTTTTTACTTGATGACCTGAGCTATGAAAGAATATAATCTGCAGGTCCTCAGAGGCTGAAGAGAATTCAGCACAATATACAGAATCAATGAAAAGGCTGGAGTAGAACAAGGCAGCAACCAAAATCCGTGAGATTCAGATCATAAGAATCTATCTGAATAAGAAAGTTGATGCGAAGACTTAGATTTTCCTGCATTTAGAAGGGAAGAAAAATTATATACAGAGCATTATAGGACATCTGTAAGTTGTGATTGTCTTAGAGCCTGCCAATATAAACAGTCTGGTTTGTGTACAGAGAGGCATTGGCATCTGTGAAGTTCTCATGTTCTTCCTCTAAATGCTTTGTGAGGATCTCTTTCTCTGATGTTGCTGGAATCACTTTAGTTCTGAAATCATAATCAGGTGCCCATGGCTATTATTACTACCTCCTGAGAACAGTGATAAATAATGCTTTCTGAACTTTATATATTAATTTTTTTCTTGTAGTTAATTTTTTCTTCTCTTCACAATAAAAGAACTACAGTTCTCACTGTCTGCAAATTCTCAGTTATTTTCTGGGAATGTGCCTGGCATTTGAAATCCCAGGTTTTCAGGCTAATACATTTTGTTTTTGATTGCAAGCCCCAATATAAATCAACTGTTCTATCCTCTAGGTGGACGTGATGTTTCAGTGTCTCGTGGAATGCTCCTTATTTTTACACTCCCCTTAATCCATTTAATGAAACCAAACAGCACAGTAATGAAAAGGTATAATGGAAGTTGTCAAATATCTGTTCACTCTCTTCAATGCTCACTGTATTGAACTATATCTTACTTTCATGACATGGCTAAACATCTGCTTAAAAACCTTTGTAGATGGTACCATGAATCAATAAAAATTCAGAATTCAGTAAAATTATGTCACATGTGCAGTAATACAATGTACAGCAATACATAGTAAGCCTGTTAGATAGCTACAAGTTTAATTTGTGCAAGAGGTGCTCCATAGAGAGCTCAGAAAAGTGCTATCACTGTTAGCAAGAGAATTATGAATTTGCATGCATAACAGATTATCAAGTCCCTGATTATATTCAGTTTGAAATTGCTGAAGGATTAGGATAAAAGAGAGAGGGAAAACATACATGCTTGAATGCTCATAGGGGTAAGGAAAGATATAAACGTACAAGAAGTAACAGAATGAGAGGGAAAAAAAAGTGTATCCATAACAGCATCATATTTTTAGGGTCATTTCACTGTCCCTATTAAATCTAGTCCCTAGTAGATCTGGGCTTTTTCACTGTTCCCCTAGTATTAGAGAATGAGATTTTTTCTCTCTATTGGGCTGCTTCAGACTTCTTCTCTCGCAATTGTAGGGCATTTTAAAATTTCACAGCACTTTTTAACCAGAATTTTTTTGTTTATTCTTATTTTCGACTTCTAGTTTATGTTGCTTTATGATAGAATTAAAATACTTCTAGACCTCATGCTTTCCTGACAAATAGAGAGATAATCAGTTTAACTACCTAACCCTTATCATGTGAAAGCAAGCTTACTGTATAAAAAAATTCAACCAGTTATTTTGACTAGTAGTAATGCTTTCATTAAAAAGCAGATGTAAAATTTACTCACATAAAAAAAAATTCCATCTACATACTTGCATTATTTTCTAATATGTCTTTCAGTTTTTAATATTTATTTCCTGCATATCAACATTCAATATAATCCATTGTTGTTCTATCATTACCTTTTAATAGATAGAATAGTGCCTAGAGTTTAATCTTAATTTACAGTGCATCAATAACAATGCAATAAGTATCTTTTTCTTGGTAAATTAGTTCTTTGAAGATCAGTTAAATGTTCATAAAAGTTATATTTACAGCAATATTTAGCTGTTTATCAAAGAATATTCAAGAATATTATAGACTTCTATGGCTATTTATTAATCTTTGAAATTAAGACTGCAGCAAAGCTTCTCTGTGCGATATGGGTATATCAACACAACTGATGATAAATTAGAAATCTCAGATATAGTCTACCACATAATATAAATGTGCATATTGACAAAATTATCAAAGACTTCCCAAACTTCTTAGTACTGTTTATTGCGCAGTGTGGTATAGGGAGTTGGAATTACAAGATTCATTGATAATATCTGGAAAATGTCAAGTTGCTGGTAATATCACTTTCAAGACAAAAATTCCCACAGTGCTTTCTTTCTGTTTTCCTTCTAAGAATATTTAAGAACAAATCTTGTAAATAAAAATAATGGATAGATAATGGAGTGTCAGAATTTTTCTTAATAAACTGGACTTTAATTTCTAGCTATAGAATAGCATTCAATACCACTTTCTTTTTACTGAACTTATCAAATAGCACGCAAGATCATATATTAATAATAATGTATTAATCAATCTAAGTTAAACAGTTTTCTGTTGAATACCTAGTAACAAGTATTCATTTTTATGGAATGCTTTTCTGGACATTTCTAACAATACTGTTAACATCCTTGTGTAAACATTACATTTCTGCAAAGTTTTGCTGAGATCTGGAAGCAGCGACCCAAGCCACACAGTGAGATCCTGCAGTAGATTGGAATCTTCCTCACATTTATCTGCCTGACTCAGTGCTGGCTGGCTATCTTTCAAAACTTCCCTCTGAGGAGCAAAGGAGGTAGACTTACTTGCCTAGGGTTAGGCTGCCTGCCACCAGAATTACAACTCTGTGGAGACAATGGCCCAGGCTATTTCTGGATGTGGTTAGTGCCAGTTTTTCTTGACATCTCTGCTCCATGCTGACAATACAAATTACTGATGCCTCCACTTTTTATTCCTTTTTACACCTAAAGCTGATGATTATAGCAGGTTTGGAGCATTTTCATGTTATTCCCTTCCTTGTTTGCTGGAATACGTCTGACAACAACTGACCCTCTGATCTCTTAGCTGATAATCACTATGTCAGCTTAGTTTGTTTTTGGATAGCACTATCATATTGAATTAAAATTGTCCTTAGAACCTGTCATTTTCAGCTCTGCCATATAAGAGGTTTGAAGGCCATTAAATTGTAGGAGATTTTTAAAAAAGAAGCCAATATTTTAAAGTTTTGCAGCTACTTTAATAAGAACTCCTGAAGAAGAGCAAAATCATTAAGTAATATAATGCTTAAAGGCTGTGGGAACAAGTTGAGTTACTCTGCAGCTGCATTTAGTTAATTGGAATCAAAAGGGAGGATCGACCTTGGCTAAGTGCTTTGAGAGAGAGAATGTTATTTCTCAAAGTGGAAAACCGCTTTAAACAGCCTGCATGATAAGCGTGTGTTTTTCTCTCGTGGCTGAACACAGCCACCACATAATGCAAGTGTGAATGTGTGGGATCAGGGCACTGGTTTGGAATGATCCTGGGAATTCCAGTTGACTAAAAGAAAAACATTAAGTGCTGTTTACAAGAGAATATGAATAAAAGGGAAACACTGAAAAGTGTCAGTGGACAAGTCCTGAAATCGAACTCTGTGTGTAGCCTCATTTTCCCCTTCAGTGCCCATAAAAGGCTGTATAAAACCTATCACTTTAGAAGCTCAGTTTAACTAGTGGCTTTGTTTCATTTATGCTCCTTGATGTTTCCAGTCTAATTTCAGGACACAGTATCATACTTTAGGTTCCATTATATTTATTAGCTATAGTAGGAGCCCAAACTCAACATCCTTATTTTTTTAGCATACAAGTGGGAATTTTAACACACAAGTCAGAGTTTATACCACATAGACTACCAAAAAAAAGCTACTCAGCAATCAAGTTATCACAGGATCCTCCCTCTTGTTGTCATAATTCTAGATCTTGAAAAACAGACAATGCATCCCTAGCAAAGACAAAGTGAAATCTACAAAATAGTATTTACGATAAATCTATATGACAGTTTATATACATAATAGAATCTGTATTATTTACATTAATTTTTCACAGTTTATAAGAAAGAAAAAAAATTTTCAAATACCATCATTTGATTCTAGATAAGGAAACTACATTATTTACACAATAATTGTGCTGCTTGAGCCTAAGAGCTGACTGTCTCACTATGTAATATCATGAGTTGTCTATCTTTCTAACAGTGAGGATGAAATTCATTACCTGGTATCCTATATATTACTGCATGAAAAGACATGAAACTTAATGCAAATTTAATACTACTAATGAAATTTCTCAAGTAAAGAGGAAGGAAAAGTTAGGTATGTAAAATCTGTTCTATTTGGTTGAGATAGTTCCCACTTTTTTACTTAACTGTTTTATTACTACTATTAGCAGACAAAAATTATTTATAATTTTTAATATGTAGAGACTTTATTCTTCTCTTCTTCAGTTGCTTAGCCATCCAAATTGGATGTTTGCAAATTCATTTCAATTTAATGTACAGTCTCAGACAAATAAGGGAAAATGTCACAGATTCTGAATACATGATGTTCTAGTGACAACAAAAACTGCAGATTAATTGACAGATATGGCTTGCCTTAAATCTAGTTACTTCCTTACTTAATTCTTCACAAAAGAATGCTTTAAGCTTTAAGTGGATGACAAAATAATAAATTAGTGCAAATCTTCAAAAAAATACAAATAGTTGTTTAGGATTAAAAGCTTCTCTATCTATAGAAAATTATATTATTTTTGTCTATCCGGTCATTTAATGTAAAACAGATAAACTAAATGTTTCTCACACTTAAAACTAAAAAATTTTTCTGAAAGGTAAATTTACCCATCAGAAATTAATTTTGCACTTTAACTGTTTGTGGCCAAACCCATGTCTGTTCTTTCTATGAAAATATATAAGTAGAAATTATTTCAAAAGCAGTCAAAGGAAAAAAAGTATTTGAGCACCACCATTATTCTTGAAAAAAGAATATGTTCTCAACAGACATATAAAGAGCTAATACAGGGCAGGTCTACAAAGCCCTGACATGCAGAACCATGAGCAAGTCTTGGTTGAATGTGGTTAGAGGCTGGAGGTCTTTGGTTTGTTTCCTCTAATCCAGACCATAAAACTAACCAAATTAGAGTATAGTCGCATTAAAAAAAAAAAAAAAAAAAAAAAAAAAATATCACATGTAGGAGTAAGTAGGCCCTTAAATAATGACTGTCTGAAGCAATTTACCTCATTAGATGCTTGGGCGTATTAATAGTACTGTGAAAAACAACAGTTGTATATCTGGCTTTTTGAAGTATCTTTGGTAAGTGTGTTTTGTGCTCTGTAGGAACAACTAACCAATATTATTCACAGCAGGCCGGGCTTTTATTTTCTGTTTGTTCCCTGTTCTTTAGCTCATGCAGTTGTTCAGTAAGACTTTTATCCTGAATGTTTACTGGTGTTCTGACTTCAGAAGTGCAAGTCATCGCACCATCTGTAGGCAATTTCATTCCGAAATCACTAGGTTTTTATGATGATCTGAAAAAAGCCCTCAAAATACTATAGATATAGGAAACAATTTTGTTAAAACTTTCATATAAATATTCTAAATTGATCAATAATACAAACACTGGATCAAATAGCTACAATACAGAATGTAAACCCATACCTACTGATTTCAGTAGAATAAGAAATGATAACATTTTATTGACATATATAATTTCTCTTGCCAAGAGATAGCTAAACATTTTCATTCTGGTTGATAGAATCTTACTGTACATTGAAGCCTCTGGCAATACTTCAGGTAAGAGTAGGGGAGTTTTTTCCCTTCCTAAGAGAAAGCGTATTCTTCTAGACTTATAAAAAATATATAAAGGTTACAAATAGATTTATTTCCTAGTTAGGGATCACAGGGTGCATTTGAGATATCCTTCATAGTTTCATCTTCTTTTAAAACTTTCTATTACTGTTGAAATTCTATTTTTTTCTCCTTTTTTTTTTTTTTTTTTACTGGATTTCTGTTGTCACACAGAGATTTATTCAGTAAAAGATAAGCCTGTAATCATCACTCCCCTCAACTCTTGTACAAGGTTTCTAAATCAAGTGTTTTTATTTAATCCTGGCATCATGTTGTATTTTATTTCGGCAAACTTCCGCGTATAATGATAGTCAATGTCATGTTGACCTTCCCTGTCTGCCACTTTCCTATCTTTCTACCGTGGGAGAAAGAAATCCTTTATTATTAATAGACTATTTTGAAATCCTCTGTACATCTGTCTTGGAATAACACAAAGGCAATATTCAATGACATATGCTGCCCTCTCTGTCATTTTTAATCACAAACTGTGTACTCACTTTAATAGTTATTGTAATAGTGAATGAATCATGCACCTTGATAATAATAAGGCTTAGAACCTGTGTGAAGAAGGTGGGTATTTTCCCCGAATTTTAATGACTTGTGATTTTAATGACTCTCATTCTGAAATGTTGCTGGTTTTGCTTTAGTAGATGATAGTTATTACTGGGCATATGTAGAGTTTTAATTCAAAGGAGAATAAGATAATCAAAACTACATCAATGCATTAAAAAAATTATAAATTGCATTAAGATTTTTCAGCCTGAAACAATTCTTTATGAAAGAAATTATAGTTAATTTAACATCTAAAAGAGAATAACAAATTGTACAAATCAAAGGATGTACATGATAGTTTCCTTAAACCAACTTTTTTTTTTTTTTTTTGGTCAGAAAGATGGAGAGGGAGATGTGGGATGATGCTTAATCCCTTCTGGTTTAAACTCTTTAAATACAATAAAATTCAAAAATAAAATAAAATTTTAAGAAACCTTAAAGAACCCCCCAAAAACCCAAACAAATAAAGAAAGCCCCGAACAAACAAACAAGCAAACAAACAAAACTCAACAAAATCAGCCATAAAACCTAATGAAGATGGCCAGTACAAAAATGATATTTTATCATATATCATATGTAGCCATATCACAAATACTTCTAGTTTTACTTATAGGGCCCTTGGCATATCCCAATATTAGGAAAGAATATATTAGAATATTATTCCTTCAGTTAGGAGAGACACTGATATTGCTGTTGATGCTATGGAACTGAATTAATTTTAAACACAAGAAGTGTAAGCAAATTGTACACCCACATTAGGGTTTGCATAAGGAAAATGCCATATGCATTCAGAAAACAATAAAATAATTTCTATTTGTCTATTTCTATTTGTCTATTTCTATTTGCAGGTTATCATGGACTTCTAATTTACATCCATGTATCTTAAAAAGCATTTTGGTTGTAGATTGGCTTTCTTGTAAAATTTTAAAAAAAAGAAAAGAAGTTAAAAAATATTTCAAAAAAATAGTTGTTTCCTCATATTTTTTTCTTTTACGAACATCTGTCCCCTATTTTTGTCCCCCTATTTTTTATCAGCAGTATGCAAGATACTGCTTCAAAAGATGAGCTTGAAGAGGGGAGAGGAAGCACATTTTCCAGTCTTAAAAATATAACTAGAAAAAGTAGTACTAAAAAAGTTTTTGCAACAGCAAACAGTCTTTTGTATTTCTGGTGTGTTTTATCAGAGTTTGAGTTTAATATAATGTTCCTTTCCTCCCTCCTGGCTTCAAGAGTTTTACTTTTGGACTTTATAATCCTTAAAATTAAGAAAGACATAATTCATCAAAGAAGATAAGTATTTGCATGTATTCTAATGAAGACTCTTTACTCAGTGTAGGCTATACTTAAATGCTTTGTAAAGCAAGGACCAAGCAAATTTATTTTAGGATCACCAAGGCATGTCCAATGTAAATGTTCAAAAACTTGGATTACTTGCTACAGATCTTTCAAGTTCATATGCTTGTTTTCTTCCACATGCTAATTAAGCTTTTTTTAACAAGTGCAGCTATGAGATGGTATCCTGAATTTGCAAATAATATTTTTTTTTATATTACACATCTTAGAACTAAGTAGAACCAATAAAACATTTTCTGGATGCAATTTAAGTTTTTTTCTGGCAGGTATGAGGTAATGAAGCTTCTTTTGGTGTAACTGTAATAGTTTAAAATCTCATATTTATATGTGATTTAATTAAATTTATTCCTTATAAATAAGATAAGGGAAGGATACTGACAGCATGCTGTTTGATATTAACAATAAGGCATGATCCTTGCTAGCTGCAGGGTTAGTGAGGTAAAGCTAATAAATTAAACTATGAAGACAAAAACTAATAAACTTCCAGGAGCAAAAAGAATTTTCTCATAACTGAAAACATGGGATATTTGTTAGATGGTAATCACAGTACAGAGTTCAGCGAATAAAGGAAAGTCCCTAGAATGCTGAAAATATCAGTTATCTAGCATCAGGAAAGATAAGTGGAAAGATTTACAGATGAATATATTCATTAAAGACCATAGTCTGATATTTTTTTCAAATATGCAATATCCTGGAACAAAAATATGTTTAAATAATTGGGAAATATTTATGTAATTTATCTTCTACAACTTCATAATGCTATTTGCACCTTATTTGAGTTTCTTGCATTTCAGAAGAGGTAAAATGGATTTCAGCATGAAGCACTGGTGAGGGCAGGAATCCTTGTTTCAGCTGAGCTGTGTTGTAGCTATCCCTAAATAGTCAGCTAGGTTTCCTCTTGCTTTGCTCCGCAGCTGTGGTCCCAGAGTAGCCACAGCGTAAATGTACACAATTGGTTTTGGTTTTGGAGCAGTAGAGCTAGCTCCCCAGCACTCAGACACAGCCCATAAGGGCCACTAAAGTGTCTCCTTGAAAGTAAGCACCTGCAACATGTTTGTATGAATAGCTTTCCAGCTCAATTGTTTAAATCTCTACTGACTATTTCAACAGCATTTAATGTCTTAATTTCAGTAGAATCCTAATACTGCCATCATTTGTGGCCAATGATATGTTGGTTTTGTTTGTGCTTTGTTTTTTTCCCCCAAACTGTTATAGAGGAAGGTGAGTGTGGTGGTTGAGTATTAGTTGCGTGTGCTTGGGAACATGAGGAGAGGGGAAAAAAGTGATTGCTGAGGAGGTTTTTTTCAGAATTAGTAGGGGTACTTGTATAACAGGTGTCTAAATTTTTAAAACATATTTCTTTTAATTTCATATATAATCTTATCCCAGCTATGATTTAAGTTTACACTTAGAGGCAATAGATAAATTAATGTGTCAGAAAAAAGCTCTCACTGTTTCATAGGGTGGAGTCTTCAGAGTCAGGAAGGCAACTAAAATTTTCTTGTATACAATGTTTTATATTCTGTTTCTCCACACCAATGAATTCTCTTGCTGTGACAGGTGGGGTCATAGAAAGGGAACCACAGTGTTAACCTTGAGACTGAAAAGTTAATCTTGCTATTTCATTCATTCCTCTCATTTAAAAAGGTAAGAATCACTAAAGAAAAATTCCAACTTGATGAAGTTTATTCGGCAATGAAAAACTTGTTTAATTCTTTTTCAGAATTTTAGCAAGTGGGTGTTTTAGTCTGTATTCACCTTTTAAAAATTTTCTTAAAATATGCTAAACTAATTTGATACTTATTAGGACAGGGAGGGAAAAATGACACATCATTTTTACCTCATTATATGACAGTTTTCAATTACTTATTTTATTCTTTTAATTTTCATGTAATGGTTTAATCAAACTCCTTAAATTCCTCAGGAAAAAAACATGTAGATACAATATAAACACCTGCTTTTATATTACAGGTCTTTCTTTTTACAATAAAATTTTATTAACCATGTGATAGTATCTGAAAAGCTAGCAGGTTATCATATGCTCAATTGCCCTAGCATATGGTAAAACAGCAACTGCAAGAAATTTCTAGGAAGTAATCTTGGCAGCATGGGAAATACAACCTGCACACCATCAACAATGGAGAGATGTTAATTGCTCGCTGTGACAATCCATGTTAGTTGCACTGCTGAGCACTTGTTCCATTGCCCTCTAGAAAATTTTAATTTCTAGAGCCTATAGAGGTTTTAAGAACATTTATGTAGATTAATATGTACAAATACACAAGCAACTAATTATGTAAAGGATAGTATACATACATAATTTGTTATAATTAATTAATATCTTATACATACATACATGTATGCAAAATAAATATCTGTATAAATAAATATAGACCTGTGGCTGAGAACTAATACTTTTTCACTGTCCTTCAGGATAACAGTAAGAAAGAAAATATAACACTTGAATGAAACAAAATAAGGGATGAAACAAAATAAGGGATAAAACAAAAGAAAAACATCATCTTGCTTGTCAGTCAGGGAATAAATAGGACATAAATGACATGATATTGTTTGAAAATACCCAAGTAATTTTGTCTGGTACTAGTAGCAGCTACTGAGGAAACCTCAGAAACTTATCTTAAATGAGCATTAACCTTATTATTTCTCCATTTTTCCTGTTAATTTTCAAGCAACATCCCTCTTTTATTCATGGAAAGAAAGCGAAGATAAGAGGAAGAAAATGGACCACATCTTTGAAATTCTTCAAGACAAGTTACTAAATGTATTTTTCTCTGCTACAACTAAAAGTATGACATATGAAAAAGACATGTATACTGCTTTTTTTTTATTCAGTTTGGAACTGAGGCTATGAATGCTTTCACTTGATTACATATTTTTATTAAATGTCACATGTTTTCTGATGTCTTTAGTGTCTATTTTTATTGTACTGGAAGCTAACTATCAGCATCACAGATTATGCTGCTTTCTCCCCATTTACAAACATAATGTATATTTCCACAAACTTGTATCATGGCCTTGTAGCCCCTTTCAAGGAGGAGATTTTTCTGAAGCAGACATGATGTTAAGGTGATCAGAAAGTATTTATTGATATTTATGTAAATGTTTTCTCTCCCTTTTTAGACATCTTTTGAAATGTTACTCAAAAGACTTTTTGAAAATGATATAGTATTTTTTGAAGAAGGAAGACTACTGTGAAACCTTCCTGAAAACTTATTGTAAATCAATCATCAAAAATTTACTTTATTTGAAAGTACCAACAACGTGTGTTTGGTAAATACTTACAACAGAACATCACCAAAGCCACATACCATTTACAAAATACAGTTTCTAAGGCATGTGTTTTGTTTTCTGGAAGGAGATTCAGCTCTGCTGCTTTTCATGGGTCAGCTATTGACACTGGAAAATAACATGGACAGTGCAGAAGAGGAGCAATATTTACTTTGTCTTTCTAGATTAGACTGATCCTCTCCCTCAGAGTTCTGCCTACTAGCATTCCTTATTTGGGGTTCTAACATGTCTCCATCTGGATTTTAGCACAAATACTTATAAACCTATTAATAATAGACACAATTCAGTTTACAGCTAGTGATTTTTTAAATTACCAATAGTAAAGTGGAAACAGCTTTTCCCCACTTCTCTCTATCATATATGAATTTCTCTATGAAACCTGTGCAATTTGGCATAAGAAAACAAAAGAAATAACATATGTAAATGCTTTTCATGAGATTGTTCAGGATGAGCTTAGACCATTGGACTATTTAGTCAAATTAGTATTAAGAAGAAAGTAAAAAATCATGCTTGTCTTTCCAAGCAAGACAAATGAACAAAAAAGCTAAAGAACAAATGAGTAAGTAATTCATTACAGGTTATAGGTTCTGAAAGAGGAGTTACTATTTCAATGAGAGCTAGAGAAAAGTTACTTTGTTTCTTTCCCCGGTACTTGCTGCCCTTGCTTCAAATTACTGTTTTGTTTACTCCCAGTTAATTTATGGCCATCTGGAATCCGAAGTCTTTGCACATGTATAACCACTGGCTACATGCACCATTGTTCCCACCAGGTTGTAGATAAGGAATGTAAAAAATTAGGTTTCACCAGCAACATAAAGGTTTGCATGCAGTGTTTGAGAATGAGCCCTTGCTCTATACACTGGGAAACAAACAGCATGGGTCCATGGGATGCTTTTCAGAAAGGATTTGCTGGACAAAGAAAGTTCTCTGCGTTTGGCAGCTTTTGACTTCTCACAGGTAAGAACAAAACCACTGAGTAATCCCTAATAATGATTGTGAACACTTGCTAAATGGTAAAACAGCACAATGTACAAATGCAAAAAACCCACATTTACTGGTGCTGAAAATCTCTATTATTTTTACCCAGACAAACAAAACTCAACAGTTAGGCTACTGAGAAAAACTATAGTGTGGCCCAGCGGGATTCTTGCCCTGTATTCAGTGCTGGTGAGGTCACATCTTGAGTATTGTGTTCAGTTCTGGGCCCCTCAGTTCAGGAAAGACACTGAGGTGCTGGAGCGGGTCCAGAGAAGAGCAACGAGGCTGGTGAAGGGACTTGAGCGCAAGTCCTATGAGGAGAGGCTGAGGGAGCTGGGGTTGTTTAGTCTGGAGAAGAAGAGGCTCAGGGGAGACCTCATCACTCTATTCAGCTACCTGAAAGGAGATTGTAGCCAGGTGGGAGTTGGTCTCTTCTCCCAGGCAACTATCAGTAAGACAAGAGGGCATGGTCTCAAGCTCTGCCAGGGGAGGTTTAGGTTAGATGTTAGGAAGAAATTCTTTACAGAGAGGGTAATCAGACACTGGAATGGGCTGCCCAGGGAGGTGGTGGATTCTCCGTT
The DNA here is from genome assembly GCF_003031625.1 of Empidonax traillii. Taxonomy (NCBI): domain Eukaryota; kingdom Metazoa; phylum Chordata; class Aves; order Passeriformes; family Tyrannidae; genus Empidonax; species Empidonax traillii. Next base: position 400,292 of record NW_020955306.1, read on the forward strand.
CCCGGAGGTATTTAAGAAGAGATTAGATGTGGCACTTAGTACCAGGTCTAGTAACTGTGGTGGTAGTGGATCAAGGGTTTGACTTGATGATCTCAGAGGTCCTTTCCAACCCATTTGATTCTATGATTCTATGCTTCTATGATTCCAAGGTAAAGTAGGCTCTCTACTTAATCTTTCACTCCAGGAACTTCTAAGGACATAATGAAAACTGCAGGCAAGAAAACTCCACATCTATCTCAATGTCCAAAAACTTTCATACATATGTATAGAAAAATATGCACTTACAGACCTTAGTAAAAATTCACCTAGCCCACATGTTCAGTAAGCAAAACCTTTTGATTTGATTTCAGGTTATTAAGCACAGGTTCAATTTTAACCGCAAAGCAACCTGAATCCCAAAATGTCTTGGCTGGTTGGTTGATTGGTTGATTAGTTGGTTTATTTTTTTTTCCTGGAAAAGAAAATCAGAAGAAAATGTATGAAAAATTTCTTATTAAATAAATCTTTGACCTATTTCCATCCTGTACTCTCTCTCCTTGTAAAGAAAACACTACTGATGGCAAGACACACAGGTAGGTTAACACAGATCCACAATTTGGATTTTGAAAAGCATGATTTTATTATACTTGCTAATGCTGACAGAAATTTTACTCATATTTCTTAAAATAAACTTAAAAGGAATATCATAAACATTTCCCTTAGGCATCTCTATATTTTTGGTAAAAGAGAATCAGAAGAAAGAATTCTTGACAGTTAAAAATAGCCAATAAGTCTTCTTAAAATAAGACAAATGTAAACAGTGACAAAGAATGAATTAGATCATTCCTTTGTCTATTTTTATGAATGTTGGTAGGGTACAGATAAAATGTCTTTTTAGTATCAGTCCTGACTGGATTCGTTTATCAAGATCTCAGTATGATATGCTAAGTTTCTCTGTGTAGGCAAGTGAATAACATGCAGAACATTTTTACTTTCACTCACTATTGAGTTGGGCTGCCTTTGAATGTCATATTCCATTTATTCCTCCCTAAGCAGCCCATCTGCAATGTCAGCACTTTTCCAATCAACTTGTATGAAAACTAAAGGCAGTGTAAGGCACAATGATTTGTTAAATATGTCCCATAAGTGGTTATTATTGTGCCATCAGCATGCATGTACTCTGCATTACTCCTGTAGCATGTTTATAAATTATATTGTCATCATGAACCTCTTTCATGCACTTCATTTGTCCTTGCTTTCTTAAAATACACATTGATTATTAGTCAAAACTGTAGCAAATATCCTACAAGGTCATTCAGTGCAAAACAGATGTTCATATAATTTATGGAGATAAACAAGTGCTTGTGCTTTATTAGATTAAATATTAGGTAATAAATTAAGGGAAATATTATCTCACAGGGTTTAATCAACCTAACTATATGCTCTGTAATTTATTTTACCACTGAGGATTTTAAGTTTTGCTAATCTATTCATTTAACACACACAGTATTAGTGTGTCTGCAGTAGTATTTTATAACTTCCTCCATATAAACATACATCTGTAATAGAAGGCAAATGTTACAGTAGCTGTGGTTATTCATAAGGACATTAACACAAGCAATTTACTGATGGTCTTTCTTGTGTAATATTAAAAAAACAAATTTTCATTGCCATTTCCTACCCTAAGTTTTATGGAAAGTTTAGTAAGCAGTAAAAACATGATAAAATTCAGAGTAAGCTTTAACCTTTAGGTTATAATACTTAACCATCCATCTCCTGTAAAGAAACCCCTCTCAAAGAGCTATATTATTTGGAAAGTAATGATTTCTGTTATTGTTTGTTACAGATTTTTTCCTCAACAAAACTGGAATACACAAAATTCCAACAACTTATGAAAAATCATTTGTATTATTAAATGAAGGATATTACTAAGTTTCCCCAAACTAGACATAGATATGAAGCTTCTCTCCATCTCTGTAATAAAATTGTTGTGTGGCATTTTTTCCAAAATTAATAAGATGTTGCTGTTTCTTTTGGACTTTACTTGAAAGAGGTCTTGATTTAAATTCCAGTGCCTGATGATGCATGAATTAGTCAAGGGAAAGAAGGACAGGTTTGTGCTGATGTTTTCTCAGTCACTCTTGTTTAAAGAAAAGAATGGCATTTGTTTAAAGAAAAGAATGGCATTTGATGTGAAGCTCCTGCAGGACCCCTGGAAGCTTCTAATGTAAAACACTCAGTACAGTACTGCAACAACTTCATGTGTACAGTTCTGCCCTTTCTTTCCTGCTGTAGGGTAGCACATGCCAGGTTAGGCTGTTTCCTCATATCACAGTGAGAAACTGCAGTATGGATGCAACAAAACTGGAAAAAATGCACACCCACAGTTGCATGCACACAATCCTCAACATCGATTTGTTGATGACTTATGCGCACTGCACCAAATACGTGAAGGTAGAAGTCATAGCAGCAAATTCTACACTTACCATGTGAGACCTGATATATCCTTTTATTAGATGAGAGTCCCGATTCTTAGTCTGCGTGTACAAGTTAAGCACTTTCTCTTTGCCTCCAAATGAAATTAAGATTTGATTTATTGAATGAAATGCAGTGGCCAGATTTATCTGGGGTATAAGGGATTGCTCAAAGCAAAATTCATACTGTAACAGACCTAAGGTAAACACAGAGGACTTTTGACAAACTCCAAAGAAATGCCTTCATCAGATCTTTTAATTCCTAGTATAATGTAAGTATTCTTTCAGAGGAGTTTGTTCACTCCTAATGTTTTGACATGGACTTACGCTGTTTAAATGAATTCAAAGTATTTGGGTGAAGGAATTAATACATTCATTCATTCATCATGGCTAGGCTTTGCGAATGAAGATTTGAGAGGGGTTCTACCCACACTTGCTACAAGCGCGCTGATGGCTAAAAAGGCCAATGTGAGATAGACAAGTTCAGTTGCAGAAGGCACAGCAGAAAGACTCCCCAGGTGATATCAATGAGACGTGATTCTTTCTGCGTTGTCTTTTCTCCTCGAGAGTGATCCTGCGTGTGTTCTCAAAAGCAGCAGCAGCGTTATAGATGGTGTGTCTCCAGGCCTCCCAATACGAGGCCAGGGTAGACCAATGGTGATGATCAGCATGGCCAAGGCTGAGGGATTGTTTCAGGCAGTCCTTGTATCTCCTCTTCGGGCCTCCTCTCTTGCGGCAGCCAGTGGCAAGTTCTCCATAGAGCACGATCTTAGGGAGGTGATGATCCTGCATCCTGGAGACGTGCCCTGCCCAGCGCAGCTGAGTTCTCAGCAGCATGGCCTCAATGCTCGTGACTGCTGCCTGTTCAAGGACAGACGTGATTGTCACATAGTCAGTCCAGTGGATGTTTAGGATTGTACGGAGGCAGCGCTGATGGAAGCGTTCTAAGAGACGCAAGTGGTGCCGGTAAATGACCCATGATTCAGACCCATATAAAAGAGTAGACAGTACAATGGCTCTGTAAACACTGATCTTAGTACTTTTCTTCAGGTGTTTGTTTTGCCACACTCTTTTATGGAGTTTACCAAAAGCTCTGTATGCCTTTGCTAACCTGTTGTCTATTTCTGCATCAATCTTACAGTCTGAGGAGATGATGCTTCCCAGATAATTAAACTGTTGGACTGATTTGAGTGCTGTTTCACCAATGGTGATACGGGGATGATGGGAGACTTCCTGAGGTGCAGGCTGATATAAAACTTCTGTTTTCTTCAAGCTGGCTTCCAGTCCAAAAAGCTCAGTAGCCTCTGCAAAGCAGGATGTTAAACACTGCAGAGCTACTTCTGTGTGGGCAACGAGGGCAGCATCATCAGCGTAAAGCAAGCCAATCTTCAAAAAAATACTTCTGTTTCTGTAAAGACAGCAGTTCCTGATGAGTTCCTGTGAGTATTTCAAATGCAGCCTTTCTGGTCTTACTGCCCTATCAAAAGAAATGGTGATGTTCAACATATAGTCAGCCAAATGGCTTACTGATTCTTTTTCAAAAGAAGAGGACTCTACTTTATGAACACATGACTCAAAGACCTAACTCAAGGATTTATCTGTCAATAGGAGCTACAACCTATTCCTCCTTTCTATGTCACCTTGTATTGAATGACAAGTTATACATACAAAGGGACTTTTTGCCATTGCAAATTAACATGCAACAAAGGGATTTTCTGTGTTATTAGGGGACAGATTTCTTGCACTCTTTTTAGAGGTGTAGAAACAATAATCCAAAACTTTTTCTATATGGAAAATCAAATTCAATTTTTAACATACATGTGAAGACAAGTTTTTTACCTTGCCTGTACTTGCTAGGTGAGCCCTCCAATATCACTAGCCATACACAAAGAAAAGCTCATACAGTTGACAGGTCCTTCTTATACAGTACGAGGTTAGAAAAGTAGAGATGACAGTTCAAGGAGAATATGTAGACATGTAGAGTCTATTTCAATTTCTGCTTATCCATTAAGGAGACACACTCCCATTCTCCCTCATTTTCAGGCTTTTCTGTACACAGTGAATGTCTGTCTTCAGTATTAGGAAGACTTGATTTTCACCACTTTCCTTCCGAAATACCTGGATAAATCCTCTCCAGAAATATAAAACATATATTTTATATGATGGATTATGATTGGGCATATTCAAAATGTGTCAAGAAGTTAGAAAAGTAATGTTCATAAACCTGCCAAGTTTCATTCATTTTCAATGAGTCTCTCTCTTACTGACAATTTAGGATCATTTGGAGCAATTTGGGGTATCCAAAGTGATTCATAAAATTTTTGAGGCTCTCTTGAGAACTGGCATCTTTTTAATCTTATACAGATTATTTTAAAACCACTTTTTAATGTATCTCATAATTTGTTTCTGTTCTCTAATGATGTGTTGACTAGATTCCCAGTGTACCTTTTTTTTATTCTGCCTTGCATAAGTGAAAGAGAACATGAATAATATACAATCTCACACAGAGTACAAACAGATAAGTATCTTAAAAAGTTAATATAATTTGTATTTTATAGAAATGTACCCAAATCCAGAGATTTTCCTCATCAATGGCAGGCAGGAAAGAGTCTTCCTATCCTACCTGAAGCTAGATAGAAAGAAAAGTTTTTGAGATCCTGAACAGAAATCGAAAGGAAAAACAGTAATTACAAAAGGGGGAGAAAACCCATCTACCAGATGAAAATCATTACATGGTGCAAATATTAATACTGTTCATTTCAAGGAAAAATAATATTTATCAATATTTATTGGATTAAATGTCCTCTGGAATTGTTTTCCTCTTTCTTTTTGAATATGAAGCTAATTTTGTTTCTTTAAAAGACCTAAAAATTCCCCTATAAAAAATGTTGGTGGAGCAAGCTAAAAGAATATATCACTTTTCAAAAGCTTCTCTCTCTGGATTCTTTGGGAGACTTTACCAATACACACTTTAATGTGTGATCTCAGTAGTACTATTGTTATATATGAAGAGCTGATCTTAAACTTTCCCTGCAAATAACTTCTATTCCAGACCTTACCTTGTTTCTGATAAAAAGCCAACATTTTTGAAATTTAAGCCTTGTCATTCCTTAGATTTTCCACTTCCACAACACTTATAGGTAAAAGACAAAGATTGTGTTTGAAGCACTGACATGATATGAAATGCCAACATCACAAAAGAAATAGCAGTGTCCATAAATCACTGCCTGACTACAAAATCTTTTGGAAAAAAAATCACATTTTTCATGTTTTTTTTATTCTCATAATAATTTCATAAATTATAAATGATCTTTGCCGAAGACTTTGAGGAACAGTTAAACTATTTTCAGCTTTTCTTTTCATGTGCTTACAGTGAAGACAAAAAGATGGGTAAAAGAAAATTTTGATTCCATAATGAAAACAAAGTTACTGTAATTATTCAAGAGATAGGATGTTTTTTGTATGTGGAAATGCAGACAAGATAGAAGTTGGTTGGTTTTGTTGCCGAAAATTATAAGTGGTTCATCTAGACAAAGTATACCTTCAACAGTGCTATATCTTTCATTTCTGTGCCACCTAGATTTTCCAAGTTTAAACTAAAAAAATAGTACTTTTTAGTATAATTGATATTTCAATAAATACTTGTAAGTAATACAAGTAATTGTTAAAAATAAACAATGTTTTAAAATATAACTAAACCACTTTTATCATGCTGTCTACAGGTTGCAATTGTTGATTAGGTAAGGAAGACAGAGTAAAATGTACACGGAGTAAAGTCCCATCAATGGATCTTTTAAAAAAAAATACAGACTTTCATATGAAATAAATTTCTAGTTATTGGAATACAACAAATAATCACTACTACTTTTTTTCCTTTTATTTCTAATAAACTGTAGTAAAAGATGAATATAAAAATATAAAACACTTTTTAAAGCATTCTAAAGCAGTGTCTTGATACGAGAGAAGATCATTTGGGATCAGGACCATGAAAGTAATTATTATCAACTCTTTATTACTATTTTTCCTTTGATTTAAAAAAAAATGGCATAACACAACCTAGTTTAAGTTCCAAGATATTACAAGATTTTTTGAAAAGAATTTGAATGGATTTTGTGCTCAGTTGTGGTTAAATCATGTAAAATTTAGCACACTAAAGTATCCTCCTTCTGTATCACTTTACTCAGCAAGCCCAATATTTATTATTTCGCTTTTCACTCAGAGCTTTAGGATCAATACAGCAACCCACCATGTTGAAAAGCATCAAAGCTCAATATGCTAATTCTCTGTTACAACTACACTTTTAAAAATGAGAGACATTATTGTAAATTGCCTTTGATGTCAATGCAAGAAATACTAGAGTTTAAAAATGTTTATATAACTTATTGTGTGTCTATTGAACCTATATGTGGTTGAGGAGTAAGACCTGAAGGAAGATATGATATACCTCTCTTTCTATTGTTCCACTGAACAGTGATTAAGCTATGTGGACTGACTGAAATATCTATATCATATACTATCTACCTAAAAGAAGCTGAGCATATAGTTTCTAAAGCATTATTTCAATTTTTAATATAACCTATTGTTCCTTTTGGGCAAAGAGCATAAACCACAGTGACCAAACATACTACATTATTCTGTAATGTTTTGAATTACTTATAAACATTAAGCTATATAAGCTTATAAGCTATTGATGGGAAAGTTTTCTTTATTCTATATTAAGTAAGATAAAATGCCTGCTAAAAATTACAATCATAAAAACACTCTGTTCTATTTTGTTTCTGTTTTTTGTAGTGAGTGAAAAAACCCCAATGATGAACATATGGAATATTGAGGGATGTGATTTTGCATTATAGCGTGGCAGTAGGGTACTGACTGGTGCTGTTGCTCTGTGTGACTATCTGGTGATATGGATTTTATTAATTTGAATCTAATTAAATTTAACATTAAAAGTGCAGGTCAAACAAACCAGTCACTGCTGTCCTTATTTCCCTCTTTTGGTTTAAGTTTTTAAGCCTACTGAGAAAAGAGATATTTTTTTTTTAAATAAAAACATCATCAACATTAGTTGTAGTTCTCAAATTGAACATATACCTGAAACTGAGGTTTTATGATGATATCCAAGAATAAGATTTGTTCTTAAATAACATTTCATCACAGAAAATGGGATACATTCATTTTCCTCTATATAAAAACAGGGAGTCCCATCAAAAAGACACAAAATTATTCTCAGAAAAAGAGAGTAATTCCATTCTTTCCTTCTCTCTCTGAAATAAGGCTATTTCTACCATTTGCCTATAGGACTCTCTCATGTGTTTCTAGCTTATACATCTGTTTCTCTAAGATTTCATTTACTTACAAAAAGAGATAGAACAGAGATTTGGGACCCAAAAAGTATAGTTCAAAATATTTCTTTCAAAAGACAGGCTAATAGTATGAAGAGATAAAGGTAGTTGACATGTAACATTAAAGGGGTTTTATGATTATTTTTGAGACTTGTATTATTATTCATAAGGCAAATTCAACTGATACATAAAAACTGAAATTTCTATTCATTAAACACAGAGAATTCTATGCAACATAATGCAACACAAAGTATTTCTAGGTAAACTGGTTGGCAGGTCAGGTGCAGAAGCAACACAGTGCATTAATTAGTCCAGGCTGGGCTACAGTCATGCAGGTCTAGGACAGAAGTTAAACTTGTTTATTATTAGTCTAGGAATTAATATAATCTTCACAGTATGTGGATCAATGAAGGATGGTAGACCAATCATTTTAGCATAACAAAAAGTTAATATTCAAAAAAATCAATTCCTAGGTATAATTTCTTCTGAGCTTCTTGTCACAAAAAAAAATGTATTTCTTAAATAATTTAGTGAATAATTTACTGTCTAGGATTGTAGACTGCATAATATAGCAATGAGTGCTACAAATAACAAACAATTTACTCCGTTACTTGGATGCAAGATTAATTTTTTCACAGTAAGAATGATCAGCCATTGAACTAATCTCACCAAAGAGGTGCTGGATTCCCCAACATTGAACACTTTTGAGATTCATCTGCACAGATTTCCGGGATGTCTGATATAGACTGTGCTTTTGCCAAGAAAAGTCTGACTAAATGATCCTTGAGGTTCCTTCCACACTGGTATTCTATGATCCTATGAAATAAACCACATTAATTATGATTGCCTGAGGTGTTAACTTTAACTTCCTAGACTATTATTTTCTTTTTGGTATAAAGTAAAGATTATTTTATGGGAAGAGGAATAACTAATAAGCATACGAATTTCTATCAATTCCTAGTTTGGCACTTGGAATAACAGTTAAACTATATCACAAGTTCCCCCAAAAGTCTAATGCTCTTTCACAAGCACTAGAAAGACAGTGCTATACCAAATTCTTAATTATATCATCTACTGATTCTGATAATTTTACATGAGACTTCTGTTCAAAACATAGCCAACCATAAAATTATTCCTTTGTGACCCAATCCAACATCTTCTGTTGCTGTCTCTCTTTTCATTTTGGACTGTTAGGGTTTTACTCTTTCCCAGTGTAACTCAAATTCAAGGCCTTGTGGTCCCTTTCTCCAAAGATGAGATCTTCCACTATCACAGCTCATTACTTCTTGGAAGTTAAAAAGGAAATAATGCCATGGAATGGAATTTAAACTCTTGCCATGTGTTCCAGTCCAATTGTCTTTAGGGACAAGAAAATCTCTGTTTTCCATTTATACATTCTCTTTATCACGTATCAGAATTCTTCAGTGTTCTAGACATTTGAGTTTTCCTGTAGGTTTTTCCTGAGCTATAGCTGATGAGTATTGCCAAGGAAGTTGGTGTCCTTTCTATTTCAGTCCCTGTCAGTTAATTCCCTTATAGGTGGATTTATTCTAACTTTATTTTGCTGTTATAGATGTGTTTATATCATTTTCTGAATAGAACCCTAAACTAACTCTACCAAGTGTGAATCTCATAAAAAGTAGATGAAGAATTTGTTTAGGATAGCACACAGTAATTTTACCACCTAAACTAGTGGATGAAATACTCACAGCAAAACTGTGAGGAAGAAAAAGTTCTTCTAAAAATAAGATTTTATGCTGTTTTATAGTTAATTATTCCATGAACATGGTAACTTCTCAGTATAAACTGATCCATGCAAGTGCCTTTTATCAGGGGACTAACACAAAATACATTCTACTTTAATATTACTATCCTGCATGCAATATGTAGCACATTCATTTTATGTACAAAATAGGAAATTTTTCATAAAGAGTGCATTTTAATGAATGTTAACATCCAAATATCACTGCCAAATCACTGGGACTGATATCCTGTAAGCTCATCAGCAGCATAGCGGAAAAGGTCTGTTTTTGCTCTGTGAATATTAAGATTCCAAGCAATATCCTCATCCTTATTTAGCACCCTTTTTATGACATGTTTATTTCTCCAAATCTATTTGCCCTAACCTGTTATGACAGCCTGGACCGCAGCCCTTTTCTTGCAGAATGCTGTCCACTGCTGCTGTGGGAATTGATTGGCAGGTTATCACATGCAAGCAAACTGGCACCAGCACCCTGCTCAAGAACTAAACCTAACAGAGCTGGCCCTGGCCTGGTAGAGGAAAATTGTTCAGAAGTTCAATTACTGGGCTGAGGAGAAATAATACGTATAGAGACAGTCACTTCCAACTCTGTGGAAGACTGATTCTGGTCTGTTTATTAATACCATAAGGATTGTCATTAGGAAATTTTAGGATCTTAAGGAATTTTATGATCTTGGATTCAAGACAAAATTGGTATCTAATTTATTGTCTAACAGGTTAGACATAGTGATATCTAATTTGTTATAGCTGCAGCAAAGTGTAGCCTTTAAGACAATAGAAGGTATTGACAAAACATTACTGGTGGTGAGCAAGTAATATATCTTATAACCAGTCTTTAAGATTTCTAACATCAAATATTATTTCTATCTAGTGATACAATCAAGACACAATGCCTCTAACTACCTTTCACAAAAGGATAAAATTGTTTGCATCATTTCACTGAGAATACTAAATCTGATTTGTTTGTCAAATATGTGGAAGATCTTTGGCATTTGGCAGATAATAATAAGGATTAGTATTCTAGAATGGATACTGGAATGGCTGAGAAAACAACAGCAAAAAAAAAGCCCCTTTTGTAATTAGACATGTAAGTGAAAAAGCTTGCTTGGCAGAAATCCAGTGCTCATATATTAATGTAAATAGCCATTACAGCAACTTTCTTTATTGCTGTTCTCATGAGATCCGACAACACAAAAAACAAAGATGTGCCAACTGTTCTCTACTGGGATAATCTGTTACAGCCAGAAAAATTATGCATGAAATGCCAATGTTCTCACAAAAGTTCTCATATGTATATGGAAATAAAATGCTTTGTATTTTACTTTTAGACCATAAAAGTATTTTGTGTCACTGTTAACTTTTCCAGTCTATGATTGATAGTGCAACTCCTTAAGTTTAGTGAAGTGTGACAAGCAGAACAGCAACAGAAACATCACTAGGAGTATGTCCTGCTGAAGGAGAAAGGGATAAAATTAAGGTTTTACCTTTTTTGAGACACAAAGATATTTTAAAAATATTACATCAGTACCTTTCTAAATATTTCCCAAAATGATTACTAAAGTGTATTTTTATTATTCTTAGGAAAAGGAGAGAGGATATTAAAAAGTGTTCAAAAGCTTATCTAATTAGTTAATTCTGTCCTTATCTGAAGTAAATGCTTACGAGCAATCTCTGCTTTCAACTTCTGAAGCCTTATTGCACTAGAAAAAGAGGGAACATGACTGTGCATCTAGATGATCTCTGTCTTCATGCCTCTCCCTCCTTTTACGCCTCTGAAAAAATGGTATCAGAGAAAGATTTGGATTTTTAAGAAATATTTATGTTCAGATCAGAACATTAAATGAAAAGGCTTGCTTTACCTTTGTCTTTCTTTTTTGCAAATGTTTACAAATAGTTCATGATTTAGAACTACTAGTCCTACAGTATACTGTATTATACTAAGTATATTTATTATACTAAGTAAGTTTGCAGATAACACAAAACTCAGAGGAGCTATTGACTCCCTCGAAGGCCAGAAGGCCCTACAGAAAGACCACAACAAATTAGAGGACTGGGCAATCACCAACCATATGAAGTTCAACCACGGGAAGTGCTGGATTCTGGTCATGAGATGGGGAAACCCTTGATGTACATACAGATTGGAGAATGAGATGCTGGAAAGAAGTGGTGCATAAAGGGACCTGGGCATCCTGGTCAATGACAAGTTGAATATAAATCATCAGTTCCCTAGCAGCTAGGAGGGCCAACTGTGTCCTAGGGAGCATCAAGCAAAGCATCACCAGCCGGCTGAGGGAGGGGATTGTCTGGCTCTGCTCTGCTCTGCGCTGGTGTGGCCTCACCTTGAATATTGTGTGCAGTTTGGGGCACCACAATATAAGAAAGACATTAAGCTGTTAGAGAGTGTCCAAAGGAGGGCAATGAGGATGATAAAGGACCCTGAGCAGAAGCCATACAAGAGGCAGCTGAGGTCACTTGGTCTGTTGATCCTGGAGAAGAGGAGACTGAGGAGAGACCTCATTGCAGTTACAACTTCCTCATGAGGGGAAGAGGAGGGACAGGCCCTGATCACTTCTCTGTGGTGGCCAGTGACAGGACCTGCAGGAATGGCCTGAAGCTGAGTCCGGGGAGGTTTAGGTTGGCTATTAAAATAAGGTTCTTCACCCAGAGGGTGCTTGGGCACTGGAACACGCTCCCCAGGGAAGTGGTCACAGCACCAAGCCTGAGAGAGTCTCAGAAGCATTTGGATAAACCTTTCAGGTGTATGGTATGATTTTTGGGGCTGTCTTGTGTAGGGTCAAGAGTTGGACTTCGAAATGTTCTTTCATTTGTGGAGTTGAGGAGCTGACTAAACAGACTAACACAGCTCACATGATGTTCTAAATCCTACAAAATAGCACTAGGAACTCAAGATTAATTTTTAATTCTTTTGCTTTAGAATAGCAAGATAATTATAAATCTATAGCTTGGTGCACTGGATTGCAAAACCAGGATTTCTGCTTAGTGCACACATGTATGTCAGGTAAGAAATGAACTGACATCAGGTAGCAATCGGTATTTTTGGGAAAAGCAGAGAATGTTCGTTCTGGACCATCGTGGACCCTTAACTATCATTTCCCCAATTGTTGAGAACCACTGAGAGAAGGAGCAAGTTCTTTTAGTTTTTGCCTATTTATCTTGATACTGAAAAGAAACCAGATTATTGAAACTCTGCAAAAATGTGTATTCATCACCAAATGGACTTCTTAGTTTATCATCAGAGACAGCTCAGAAAACAAGAAGCAGGACAGGTTTGGGCATCTGGAAAGAACAGAGGGGCAGATGGTGCCAGGGTCATCATCATAATAATTGGCAAAGATATTTAATTTTGTATTTATTTGTTTTAAATACCTAAACCTAGAACTGTGTAGAAGTTAGCATCTGGGAGGAGACAGATGGGGTAAGGCAAAAGGTACAGCTGCCAAAACCTTAGGAAACAATAGAGTAACTTCTAGAGAGACTGCTTGAGAGAGGAATTCTGAGGAAAAAAAATGTGATGAAAGATATAATGCAACAAGTCCAGTAGAAATATAGAAAATAAAAATGGGAAGTTTAAATTTTGCATTGCTGAAATGTGAGCTGTGTGGCTCCTGACATTTAGACTGTGCAAAGTTTAACTTATAAACTGTTCTCTGTGTGAGAAGATCAAATATTATATCTCTGCTACTGCTTAAATCAAAGTGATCTCTTGAATCATCAGGAGAGTGTCCTAAATGCCAGGAAAAAATTCTTTTGTACAAATAGTATTTAGGAAAACTTTCCAAAATCCAACCAAGTCAACAGCATGGACTGAGGTAATCCCATAAATTATGAAGTAGTGGCTAGAGAGGTCTTCTAAATGTAAGACATTCAGGTAAAGGAATGCTTGGTAACCCATATCCTTTAATAATGTAATAAACAAAGAGTTGTTGATTGAAAAAGGGAATGTGGCCAGTTCTGCACAAATATAAACATTGTTTATGAAGTTGATTTATCCTGTGGGGTTTTTCACAGTTATATTTTTATTTTGTTTTGCTTTTAAACATCAAACATCAAACCCCACCCAATCTCCAAATTTTAGAAAATAAAAAAAGAAAATAATTTAGAAAAATAAAAAAGGAAATTTTTTCTGAATATAGTCTGTCAGCAAAGAAAAAGTCTCTCAAAGGCATAAAGCTGTAATATTTGCAACCTTTATTTACCAAGGAATGCAACGCTAGCCAATAAACTGGGATGGCTGAGTTTGGGCATTTGGGATTAAGGCCACCAAAAGATATTTTTGCAACGTCTTCCAGAACAGTTGCTCTGATTCCTGGCAACTCAAAACAGAGCTTCTTTCCAGGACAGAACACTTCAAACAACACAGCAACATAAACCTGAGATAAATGAGCAGAGAGTTTGCATGGTAATATCTCTATGATACATACACTTACAAAGGAGGATCCTTTGGAATCATCTGAGCACATATGAAGTCACTCTTATTTTACACTCACAACCCTACTCTGCGTACATTTATCAGCACCATGCTACAAAGAACATGGCAACCATTAGAGTGCAGTGCCAGGGTTGCCAGAGCTTCAGTCATCGCAGTAATGGGAGCCCCAGGGATTATGCAGCTGGACTTGTGTTATAACAAAAACTAGTCAATTCATGCACAGCATCATCAGCCTCTGGTTTCCATTCCCAAAACTGCTGGAATAATGGGAATTATTTGTAAACAAAAAAAGATTTTTTTTTTTAATGGAACACAGCAAGAGACTTGTTTCTCTCTTACAGGAGACATAATATTAGGCATCAGTAGAAATATGAAGATAACATAACTAGAAGAAACAATGCAGCCCCTCAGTGGCTGAGCGCATATGTAGATAGGTATTAAAAAATTATTTAGAAAAAAATCCTACCTTTTTAGCAAGCATGTTGCATATTGAGTTGTTTTACTAACTGAAGAACATTAAACTGAAAGTAACTCACAAATAAAAGAAGGTAGAACAGATTGAGATTCTTAAATTTAAATCACAGTGCTTCATCTTATCTGCCTTTGCATGAATAAAGGACTAAACATAAACAATGTGAGAATGCCTAATTTTAAATGATTGATATCATACCTATCCACAGTCTAACACCCCTATTCATACTTGCATTTATTTTTGCAAAGGAATAAATTTGCCTATTGCACTATCATTACTGAAGGTAAGCCAGTTATCTACTATAGTTTTTTTAATGATGTCTGCTACTCTGTTATATTACACTAACAGCTTATATTACCTCTTACTCTTCTTTTCTTGTAATCTTTATCAAGTTTACCTAACCTTTAAAGGTTAGGTTAGCTAAAACAACTACCCCAAACTAAAGTTTATCAGAAAGTCTTTTTACCTATCGGAATTCCAAATCAACTGAGATGATTTCCCTTTTTGATGATTTTCTGAAAAAGAAATTTTTTTTATGGAAGATGAATTGCCAAAAGTTTTAGTTCTGAAGTAGGATAAATGCACATCTATTGAGTCTAATTATTTTGGTGTTTTGTAATTCAAACTTACTTGGTTTCAGTGTTGGTTTTTTTCTGACATGAAAGCTAAACATTCCTAATTCATATCATACTGATTACTCACAATTTCCAAGTTTTCAGTTTAGATTTGAAAGTTATAGATACCATAACAGAAGTTCGGGGATGTATTAGGCTAGGATTTAAACTATTCATAGACTTAATGATTCCATTCCATTTTTGCAACACAAGAGCTCAAGTTTCAGAGGGTTTAAAATACACTACAGAATAATGACAATTTCTCTTACCCATCCTGTTCCTCTGATGGCTTTTCAATCCTCTAAGTATGGTTATCCTCCAGTTTAATAACATACTAAAGTTTTCAAGGGACTGCTTAGTTACGTCCAGCTTCTGATTGTAACTCTTTAGGGATGTTTATTCTAGACTTATCTGGCACTTGGAAATGATCTTGGAATTTACTGAATACAATTATTTGCCATCGAGTTGAACAAATGAGAATTTGTTCTTACACATGTCTTCTCCCAAGCCCAAGTTTCCCACATTACAGAGGAGTTTCCTCAAGTACGTTTAACTTTTTATTTTCCTATAAAATGTGCTCATATGCATGTTGTCTGTATTGAGGTACAATGCAAGCAGCAAAGGTGATCTAGTTCCAGCAAAGGCTGACAGATTCCTGAACAGCTGAGCTGGCACAGCCCACTATCCCCAACTCTGAAGGGACATTAGCACAGGCACCAAAGTGTACAGACAAAATGGGACTGAGTTCAGATCTTGTATGTTTGTCCAATGGCTGTGCCTTTGACAGTGCTTTCTTACTCTGTCAGTTCTTGCCTCTGCACAGATTGTTGTTTTATGTAGAGGTGAAGACCCACCAGTCTGGGAACTATGTGAGGCAAAGTCTGAAAGTCTGAATGACTGACAGCACTCTGGTTAATGTAATCTATTAAAGCAGAACAAGGGTAAAAAAGATTTCAGCCAAAAATTAAATAACAGTTTTTAAAATGACGTACTCTTTCAAGAAAATTTATATTACCAGTGACCACTTCCTGTTCTCGTACCTGGTCATAAAACCTTGGTTTTCTTAAATATATATACTTGGTGATGTACTGGCCTTAACAGGATTTCACAATATGATTCATAAACTGAATAAGTATGTCATCTAATAGAAATAAAAAAGGAAATTGCATTGTCTTGTTATCTCTTATTGGAAAATGCTTCCTTGATATTTAAATATGTCTTTTCCAAATAGCCAAACACTAGACTTTGTGAAGAACTCTATATTTATTTCTTTATAACTCTATATTTATTTCTTAATAAAGAGAAAACTTATTTGATTAGTCCAATAAACATTTGGAATGTGATATCCTTTACAAATTTTTTTATTTTCCAATTTAAAAGAAATCCAGTTTCTCATGATCCTCCCCTTTATCCACAAGCAAATATTTCAAAGGCAAATATTTGTGATTCTTATTGCTGAAGATTTAAACTCAAGATGCTTTTCTTATTTAAAGATATGGTTACCTTACTATTTAATTTCTCCCAAAATGCACATTACCTAAGCCTAAGTCAGAGGAAAGCATATATTGGAAGAGAGATGCGTAACTCATATATATCGTGAAATTGTGACCAAGTTAAGCAAGGGAGGCCATAAAGAACAGGGACATGAAAGCTTCAGATTCCAAGCTTAAGGAGTTATTTAAATTCCAGAATCGAAACACTTGTATATACATTTTTACCAACTCTTTCACTCACTGCTCTTTAAAAAATACATATGAAACTAATGGTTAATGTAGATGTAATAATTTGAAACATCTTGCAGAAAAATTATATGCTTATTACTGTTAAAAAATGATCATGTGAAGGGTTAAAGCTGCGCTGGATTTCAAAGTTTTTAAAGGGTTATAAGAAATCGTTTTCCCAACACTATAAACTGAGGTGCCATAAATGTATGTTTTTGAGGTTTTTTTGGTTTTGTTTTTCAAATGAATGATAATGTAAGAGAGCTTAAAAAAAAAAAAAAAAAGGCAAATTAAATACTCTTTGTGTAGTGCCAATGGCTGATTGCATAGAGACGGAATTCCCATGTCTGGACCAGAAAATTAATCACTGTCTGGAAAAAAAAAAAAAAAGAAAAAAAGAAAGAAAATTTTTGGTGTCTTCAGGGATTTCTGTTATTTCTGTTACATATCTGCCACACAAGTACAGCTCTAAATACTTTTGTTGCAAGGAAAGTAACCCTCAATTTAACTATATTTGTGTTTCACCTCAGGGTAAAAGTTTATGAAATACAGGTTTTTTTGTAGGTAAGATTTTGTATGCTTGAGGACATAACTCTTAATTAACAGAAGGAGAGGAGAAACTGAAATGTAGGTCTTTTTAGTTTAAATGGATAAAAATTTACAAACATGTAATCCAGCTGTCTGGTTTGGTTTTTACTCTCCTAGCACATACACAGAAAATCAATAAGTGCCTAAAGTCTAATAAAGGGTACAGAGGAAGAAGATAAGTGTCAGCACTGTGGAAATTCTGGTGTTACTGAGATAGCTGTAATCACATAGCATGAGATATTCCATAAAAGCAAAAAAACTATAGATTGCTTCTTATGAGGCTGTCCATAATTTAAGCCCTCCCACATCTGATTTTCCTGTCTAATGAAGCCTAACACCAGTCACAATCTCTAAGGCAGGGAGAAAATGGAAATGAGAAATAACAAGGAATACTTCAAAGCATCCTGCCTTACCATATATTTGGACCAAATTTCAGACACGTTTTAAGTTACATAAAACGTGGAGTGAGATAACGCAAAGTCTTCAGAAATCTTTGGGTTTTGTGGTCTTTAATCAAAGTAAATACAATACTTGCTATGGCTGATTCTACAGGGAAGTTTCTTCACTTAATGATGAATTTAAAAAATCCATCTATGACTGAGAATGGTGAGAATAGTCAGTGACAGTCTAAGAGCAGCCAGATGTTGCAGGCAGCATGATCTCTTATGCTATCTCATAATCCTACATGTCCTAACTTCAAATCATGTATGTTACAGGAACTGAGAAGCTGCACTTCTTGTGCTTCACTGCATTGATTTTATCTTGCAGATGTAGGGCTACACACCTCATCTTGGATTTAGAGATGAACATAAATTTTAAAATCCTTTAGTACCCCAGAGCACCTAAAGGAAGGAAAGCAATGGATAACACATATGGAAAACATGCTGAAAGAATTCGTATGAAAGAGTATGGGCAGCAGGCTAATTTCAGACATCAAAGACTGTATGGACAAAACAACACACTGCCAACTTGCCACAAATATAGACGCACATGGAAAGGGGATTGAAGCTGAAGAGATTGAAAAACAATTGCATACTGAGTAGCACTCAGTGAAATGGTTCACACACTGTGAAATAAGCCCTTTTTTTTTTTTTTTTTTTCCTTTTCAACTGCCAAGGAAAAAAGCTGCCCTATTTTATTTTGGCCAGAACATTTCCACACTGATTCGTAAATACTTTTTTAAATCCCAAGAACTGATTTTCCTCTCCTTCTCAATTGAATAAGTAATTTAGCAGCCAGCCATTGCTCTACAGAAAGAATTCTCCCCCTCCCCATCCTCACAGGGACTTTGAATACCATACATTTTGTGCCTGCCGTTAAAAAGTCAGCACTAACCCCTAGCAGCTGCTGAGCCATGATGCATATATCTGCCAAAAATTCAGAAAGTGTGATACAGATATTCTATACGAATAATTTTTTTGTGAGATATGCCTAAGAAATAGTGATTTCTTTTAAATGAAAGTTGCATTTTTCAGCTCCCTTGGTGGCCCATATTAATATTTTATAGCAATAATAATTTATGACAAATGTCAGAATATAAGTCCTATGGCTATATGTTTTTCTGGTTAATGTTCTATTTTAATAATGTAGTAGATATTCTTAATAATGTTCCATTTCTTCCTTTATCATAGTATAGTTTCACTTTTCTCTCTCTCTATCTGTCTTATAAATTTTGTCAATTACATCAACTATTGTTACATGCAAAAAACAGACACTGAAATCCATTTGTCGTGTCGGGATTTACTTATTTCTGATTTTAGACAATTCTTCAGTGGAGGATAAAGTATGTTCATAGGACAAATTACAGGAAAAAAAAAGACTCAGATGTTTTAAACATTTGATTTTTTAAATGTCTCTAAAAAGTCTGTTCCGTAGAAAACACAATAATGTTCTCTGCCTTCCATAAGCTATTAATTTTTGCATAGGCATATGTATAATTTTACATAATTCTACCAGAGGTTTAGAGAACAGGTCAAAGTGACAGCAACTCTGTTCTATAACTTCAATTACAAAGTTCTAAATCACATAAAAATCAACTTCTGGGCTTTTATAACAAATTTAAAAATACCACAAAGAAATTGTTTTTTGTGTGCATTTTAATCTGAAGTGTTAGACTTATGGTCATAAAGACATAGAAACTTTCCTCATGAAACCACCAAAATATTAAAGCACAGTAGTCTTTCCCTGGAGACCTATGACAAAAGCCTTTATCAGCTCTCCTTCCTCTCTCCTCTTCTTACCCTCAAAATGGCTGAATCAACTGCTACGCGTAAAGATAAATAATTCACAGAATCACAAAATGGTTTGAGTTGGAAGGGACGTTAAGATCATCTGGTTCCAAGTCCACTGCTATGGGCAGGGATACCTTTCACTAGATCAGGTTGCTCAGAGCCCTATCCAACCAGGCCTTGAACATTTCCAGGGATGGAGCATCCACAGCTTCTGGGCAACCTGTTCCAGTGCCTCACCACTTTCACAGTAAAAAATTCTTTCCTTATAGGAAAACTCTCAGTTTTTCTTACAAGCTCCTTTTATATCATGAAAGGCCACAATAAGGTTCTCCCTGAAGCCTTCTCTTCTCAGTCTATGCTTTATCTTCCCTAACTGCAGCCCACACATCTGGGTTGTGTTCCTGTATTCTTCCTAAGGTACACATCCCTGGTTCCTCTGTCTATGCATTTTCTTCTTATACTTTACTTTGAGCACAAGGTCCTTACGAAGCCATGCTGGTCTTGGGCCTCCTTTCTCCAAATTGTTACACATGGGGATCAAGAGCCCTTGTGATGTAAGAAAAATGTCCTGAAAGAGCTGTCAGCTCTATTCAGCTTTGTTGTCCCTCAAGGCAGTTTCCTAGGGGGTATCATCCTGTGTTGCCTTAAACAACAAAAAGCTTACTGTTCTGACTCTTTTGGTCAGATGACTGAAAAATTATTCTTGACTGTCTCCCAAGAGTGTCCTGGATGGCTTACAGTTTGCTGTGCCACTGTTTTAGAAGATGGCAAGGTGATTGAAGTCTCCCAGCAGAATCAAAGCCTGTGAACTTAATGCTTCCTGTAGGTGAAGTAAGAACACTTCATCAAAATAGTCCCCTTGGTCAGGTGGCCTGTAGTAAACATCAACCATGAAATTTGCTTTGTTGGATTGGCCCCTAATTTTTACCTGTAAGCTCTCAACTTGTTCATCACTATTTTTCAAAGACAGCTCTGGGCAGTCAATCCATTTTTTTATATAAAGGTAACAGCCTCACCTTTCTTTCCTTTCTTGTCCCTTCTGAACAGTTTATTACCATCAATTGCAATGCTCCAGTTTTGTTCCACTGTGTTTCAGCAACAGCAATTAGATAATGGCTTTTTATCTGCATAGTAATTTCCAGCTTCTCCTGCTTGCTACCCATGCTGTGGGCATTGGTGTGGAGGCACTTCAGTTGGGATATTGACTATGCCACTTTTATAGGTGAACGTGCACTAATTTCTTTGATACATTTCACAGGTATTTCCCTATTGGTTCTAAATACATTAACAGCACCCATCTCTTCTCAAAAAGAAATTCTACCATGAATGGTTTGAACAGGTTAAAGAATCACTATTAAACGCTGGATAAAAAGGAGGTTTAAATATAAATTTGTGAAAGTGCAACTTAACAGAGTTCAGTGGCAAGGTTCACTCTATTACTTACTATATAGATGAAGGAAAATTGGATTAGAATCAATTTAGAATGATTTACATGAATACCAGGGATGCAAAAGGGCAAGGGTGTAAAGCAGTTGGATACAAAAAGATAAGACTGCAAAAGGGCTTAGCAGCACTTAATCATTAGCTAATTTAACATTAAAAAAAAAATTCAATAGGATTTGCTAGAATTGCAACAGTGACTTTATTATAGATTCACAATAATGACATTACTACCATTATCAATTCACATGGATGCACTCAGGCTAACAGGTGTGTACATTTATACTTATGTGTATAAAGGTATCTACCAAAAATTCCCATTGGGTTTGGTGGAATACTCACATCAAACCCCTTAGAGTTTCTCACTAGGCATGGGTTGCAGCTCAAGGAGTATGTGTGTGTAGGGGGTTTAGACCTTTTCAAAACGTTTCACTCAGGCTGAATAACTTCACTCAGGTAAATAATTTACCAATGCTAACGAGGATAATTGCTTATCCTTTGTTCCCCTCCTTGGCTGGACAGCTGATGTTCCTTGTATGGTCAGAATTGTTTCTCTTGATATCGTGGAGAAGGTCCAAAACAGGAGGAGAGGTGGGTGTGGGAGGAGGATGCACCACCGCACATACAGGTTGTTAATAGACATTTATTCCTTAAGAAAGAAGCTAAGGATGTCACCAGTGTTTGAGATTTGACATTTAAGGTTTAATATAATGACAATAGGGGTTCTATGCTTTACCAGTAGCTCAAACAAGTGTAAAATGATTTTTTAAAAGGTGAAGACTCCTATATTATACGTCTAGGTAAATCTTAAATATAGATATATAAACATACAATGTATAGTTCTCCAAGTTCTTGCATTTCCTTGTAATCAGAAATCAAAACCAGCAATTTTTAAAATAATAAAAAGCCAAGACTGGCTGGATGATTCAGCTTAGGCTTCAAAGAACAAGATCCACTTGAAATGTTCAAACGCCTACTCTTCCTTACTCTTAAAATTATAAAATGAATGAAGCACATTTACATGAATTTGATTAATTCCACAATAAAGTTTATACAACACCAGAATTAATCATATTGTCTAAGCTGACTTATCCTACCGATTTTGAAATGCATGGCTCTGCAAATATGATTTCTTTTAAATACAACAGTTGAAAGAAAAAATATTTACTTCACTTTTTTGTGTGTGTGTGTAAAAGCAGCAGAATAAAAAAGCTTAGCAGTGAAATATGTATAGGCACTAGAACAAACTTTCTCACAGCATGTTCTATTAACAATTTTTTGATGTCCTATTGAAAGAACATGTAACCCAAACTTGAACTCATATCTATCAAAAGTGATGATATATTGCAATAATCTGGAAGTATACTGTGGAAAAACGCAAAAGCACAAGGAAAAAGCTGGCTCCATTTTTTTGACTTGCTGTGAAGACAGAACTAGGGAATGATTTTTCTGCTAAATCTTCCAGGAAGAAAAAAAAAATATTTGAAAGCTGAAATATGAAGCAAAATCTGAACTCTTACCTCCCCCAACCTCAAAAAGAGTCAGAAAAGACCTGGGAAGGTTCAAAACTTATATCCTAGGACAAACTTTTCAACTTTTCTTCAAATATTTCAGCTACAACAGAAAAATTATTTTTGCAACAAATGAAGTCTGGTGAACCAGACAATTTCAGGTATGTGGTGAGGTTCTCAATACATTACTCAGTAATTGTACAAGCACCTTGGAATTCAATCCTTTTTTCCAGAGTGTCCCATTTAATTTCAGGTTTTAAGATCATGGTAAGAAAAACATTCTTCTATTAAAAGATAAATATTTTTAAATGTCTGTCTAGAAATGTCAGTTGTTTCTGTTTCTCTCATACATCCAGCCCTTTGGTAGGCAGCGAATAAGGCTGTCTTAAAAATAAAGGGGAGGTAGAGGAATGAAATGGGCTAGAAAATGGAAGGTCTAATGGAGAATATAATAACATTTATGATTAATAACAAAAACCTAGAGTATTTTGTAGAAAAAAAGGGAGGGAATAAGAATCAAAAGTATTTTTAAAATATAGGAGTTTGGATGAAAAAAAACAACAACAACAACGCCAAACCAACAAGACAACACCCCTCCCGCCTGTTTTAGAAAATTGAAAAAAGAGACCAAAAACTATCAGCCTCCTGAAATGTTCAAAATTAGCAGGTTCTTAAAATGAACATCTGAGAGACTATAGGTGATTAGCATAAATTTGTATCTGTCAAGACTTTATACATTTGTCTATCAAAGAGTTTCAGCCATAGAAAGTCTAACACTGTGCATAGAAAGTAGTTCAAAACTAACACAATGTCAATTGCACATGTTACTAATCTATATTGGTCTCAGCAATGATGTACACAGTGCACCCTACAGCACTCAAGTGCTACCTACTAAATTGCTAATACTGACTCACCCAATGACACCTCTAGTACAAAGGTAATGGAGGTTTTTAAGGAAGGTTGATGAAAGAGCACACTAAAATTTAGGGTTCTGGTTAGTTAACTACTTCTTCACTTATCTCCAAGTAGGCAGATAAAAAGCTTCTAAAGCCTAAGAATTGTCGTGTATCTATGTGCAGCTTGTAATATTCATAAAGCGCTCATTTAATCTCTGAATTTCATCAGTGTCAACATGGAAAGAACTAGTCTTATTTTAAATCAATTTATCATTTAAAAAAAATACAAAAATAAAATTAAAATACAAGTTCTTGCATTTTTTTTTCTCATTTCATGAAACGGTGACAAGCAACATCATTTATCCGCCATATTGATACTAGTCTTGTCTAGGACCCAACAAGAATTTCAGGAATCGCTTTTCCTTGAAAATAGATTATTCATGTGGCTGTTGCAATCTTTCTTTGTACTCAAAGAAAATTTGTTCACAGTATCAGAAAATTAATTTACATATCATACACACTCAGCAAATGCATGCACTACCAAGACAGCAAGGATATATTCTGGGGAAAATTTTAATTAAAAGTTAAACTGTGGCAAACAGACATCAGGATGCACTAATTCAGTATGAACAAATCACCTGTTTGAAAAGAAAAAAATCAAATCAAACAAAAGCATTTCTACCCCCATCCTATCACTCATACGGACTTTTACTAGTGTGGTTAATGCTAAAAGAGTTTGCTTTCCTTTGTCATAATGTACAATATATTTTAGCTAAACATATGGCCAGATAGATGACTGGAGCAAAAGTCAGCTACGGCCTTCTGGACAAAACAGTGATTTGTCTTCTTTGAGAATAGAATACTCTCATCTCTGAAAAACTATCTGCACTGCAGATGGAGTTAAACAGTTTGAAGGAAGAATCACTAGAAGGGCACAAGCATCAAGGGTACAGATGGAGACTTTTTCAAGACACTAAATAGATCATAGCATGGACCAAACCCAAAGATTGAAAGATTAGCACTTTTTGTAAGTGTAGCAGGAAATGCAAGCATAGGATGCTTGCAGAGGCCTTGAGAGTACAGGGACAAGATGACAACAGAGGCCCAACACAAAACACAGAGAATATCTCCTCAACATTTAGAGCCAGATTACATAGGTTTCAGAGCATAACAGAGATGAGACAGTATATGCAAAACAACTCATGTAGTAAAAATGTGAGGGGAAAAAATCCATAAAGTGCAAAAAAACAGTTGCAGCCTCTAAAAATGTGAATTGATGAAGACTACAGAGCAGAATTTCTTCTGTCTTTACTGACACTGTTTTTCACCAACACCACTGCATATCTGTCTTTTCTCAGAACATCTCTTTTTGATTCATCTCTGACCATATTTTGCTACTGAAACTAAGGAATAACAAGTAAAGTATTATTTCTTATGATATTGATTACTTAAATAAATTAAAATTTTAAAAAGCAGCTTGTGTGCATGTGTTTTTTGCTCCAATCTTCACATATGATAAAATGGTTTAATAGAGCATCTCAAAGTCAGGGTAAAGTTATATTCAACATAGCCAACAGCAATAATTGGAACAGTGGTGGAAATTATACAGAAATTAAATCTATTAAGTTATGGTTTTCAGTCAAAATAGAATATTCTAGTTTCACTTTATCGGTGACAGAAAAGATTGATGAAACACCTCACTTGCCCCTGATTATGCACTGCAATTCTAAAACTCTCCAGTGGCTTTTGGTAACGGAGAAGTTAGTCCAGATTTTGAGAGTCTCAGTCCAGTTCAACCTTTCTGGTAACTACACTTCATTAGAGCAACAAAGTTGTTTTAAGGTAGCGAATGGTTGCTAAAAAGAGCAAAACCTTCTCTCATCATTTTCCTGTATGGACAGTACCTTGAGAAATACACTTTTATTTCCCTCACTGCCCCCTACCCTCCATCCCAGGATGTGGTGAATTTCATTGTCCTGTAAGATAGAAAAATAGACCTGATGTGTCGACCGGCACAGTCCTACAGGAGATAATATAAACACAGAGGATTTCTTCATTGACAAAGTTGAGCTCAAATCCTTCCAAATTAAGGAGGGAAAACAGAAGTGAGTGTTTCTTCTCTCTGCTATTCAAGTACTACTTTCTCACTCAGCCTGGGTAGCAAACTGGGCTTGCTGAGCCAAAGTCAGTCTTTATTTCCTTTCTGTGCCAGACCAGAAAGACTCCCTAAAAGGTGTAGGCAAATCTTTAAATTAAAAAGCCTATGAAAACCTTTTCTCAAGATTTATGGCACTATTTTATCCAGACAAGAAATTTAAATGCCTTATTCTTTTTGTAGACTTGGCAGGAGGGAGGGAGAGAAAGTCCTTAATTAGACATCTCTGAGATATGATCATACGATACCAAAACATCACAATAAATTTAAAGGCTAAGAGAAAACAGTATTTCCTTTTCCTTCCAATTTTGTCTCATGTACTTCATATCTCCAGGGAAATAGTTGAGTATTATTTAAGGAAAACTGTGGGGGGTTTTTTTTGTTGTTGCTTGTTTGTGAGGTTTTTTTGCCTTTTTTTTTTTTTTTTTTTTTTTTTTTTTTTTTTTTTTTTTTTTTTTTGTTGTTGTTGGTTGGTTGGTTTGGGTTTTTTTAATTCTTATTTTTTTATTTTTTATAATTCATAAAAACAACACAGATAAAAAAACTGAAAGGTTGTTATGACCCATATGGATCATCATGTAAATTAACCTAAGAAGATTAACATTCCTGAGCTTGTATTATCCAGGTTGAAGATGCATTAGTGCTATTTTTGATAATAAGAAATGATAAACAAAAAGGAAGACAGTTTGTTTTCCAAGCTCTTTAGATCTCCCTCTCTTTCTCAACAAGGAGTTGACTGAAAAGGGAAATATCTCCCCTTCTCCTCACTTTTTGTAATAAATAAACAGGAGGGGATCTAGATTTATTCCCATGCTAATCTCTTTTTTTAAAAGTAGTGGAAGGGTATTTACAGTTCCAGTTTTTTAAGGATGGTTCAATGTCAGCATTATTTGAAAATTGCTGCAATGTTTACCTGTGGGCAGTAGCCTTGTCTAGCACTGGATTAGGCAGACAAAATAAATTCAGAATAATTCTGCACTATTTCAGAAATGTCATACATTAGCATATGCACTTGCAAAGTTCAGTTATTGTTATTCTACATTTAATAAAAGCTGTTACTAAAAAATCCAACAAAAAGAAAGTATTCTTCAAGTCCTTGAAAATAGTACTCTATTTTTGATTTTCCTTTAATTTACTTCAACACAGTTCTCTTGATCTTGTGGTCTTAGTCCACAGAACAGTTCACCTCTTTGAATCTTTGGAATAAACATATTAAGAGGTAAGAGAATACTTTCATAATTTCTACTATAGCCTGTAGGACATCCCTGCGACCTGAGGCAGAACAGAACTCACTGGGTGGTGCTAGGGACATTCTGTGTCCTGTTTGTGCATCTAATTTCTTGTTTAAAAGGGTAAGGGAACTTTCTGCTGACAAAAATGTGTTTTGGTTCTTGTTGGAATTGCTTTTATCAGCAAAATCAGCAATAACTGAAATAAAGAAAAAAGAAAACTTTTTTTTTAATACTCTGAAATCATATTAATTGTTTCATCTAAACACATTCAAAGATGGTGGGAAACAGAATTAAGTAAATAAACCTAAGGTCACAATAAACCAATCCAAATCTATTTAAGTGTGACTTTATTCCCCTTGCATAACATTTAAAAGAAAGACAAATGTCTTCTTGCTTTCCTAATCTATTTTGCAGCACAGAGGTATCTGTTCTTACTTCATCCTACCTGGATATTGGATTCATTTATTTTTCAAATGACTTCCTGAAGAATAGTATGCAGCCAGCATGGCCACCTGGCAGAGCAGAAATGAATTTAAAATGAAAGTTGTGATCATGTAAGTGAATTATGAATGCCAAGGCCCTTGAAAGCTGTTTATTTTGAATTACTTCTCTCCCATCACTGAAAACCAAACTGCATTTCTTTTAGACTAATTTTAATTTCTTTAGTTGAAGAACTATTGCAAATATGGAGTTCAGACACAGAAATAGCTCATTAGATTTGATCAGGTGGTACATTATGTAGGAAAAATGTGTTGAGTATGAGCATAGTAATATAAATAAGTCTTTTGTCACCTCTTCACATGTTACCCCTGAACTCCCAACACCTATCTGTGTGCCTGGGGAACTTTTTTCTTTCATATTTGTAGTTGTTGACCACAGAATCTCCTGCTTAGCAGTTATGCTCAATTAAGGAATTATCAGCAATTTAACACTTTAAAATACCAAAGGCAAGTGTCTACCTCAATAAGCAATGAAAAGGACCAGGTTTCTGAATGCCAGACAATAATGAAGCCTTTACATTATTGTGCCAATTTTACTGTAAATAAGATTTCTTTTGCAGGTCAAAAGGCAAGTGTAATCTTCAAAAATTCTTTTTCCAAAAATCAGTTATAATCAGAGGTCCACATTAGGAGGTAGAGAAGGAATTAGGAATGGTATTTTTGGATGTCCAGGATTGATTCTGAAAAATTACATACTCTGTAAAGCATTAAACACCATCTCTTACATTTTTTAATAAATAAAGACATATTGGAAATGGGCTCAGTTATAAACCTGGCATGACAAATAATTATTTTTTATGTGATCAGAATGGGCCTCAAGATGCAAACTATGAAAATCATATGAAGGAATCCAAGGTCTTAGTGTAATCTGTAAACATAGAAGCTTTCTGATTAAAAAATCCCCCCCAAAAATGCAAATCAGACCAGACAAAACCAAACCAAAAACAAAGCAAAGTTTGTTGTTTGGGGTTTTTTTCCCTTTACATAGAAATAACAATTCAACTCTCAGCAAAAAAAAACCCTGAGTCAATCCTCTGTTTTGTAAGTCTGTTTTGTAAGAAAAATTCTTTATATCAGTGCATTAGGTAAGCATTGTTTGAGAAATAACCAGTGTAGACATTAAATTTGTTTCTTTCTCCACAGCAAGATTTAATATCAGTACTGAGACACATTGTTTAAAACTGAATGCAAGGCACCCCATCAACCTGACTTGGTAGCAGTGCTTTTTTGTCCTATCTGCTTTAGAGATATTAGTCTCTCATAAAAGCCTTGGAAATTGCGTATCAATTTGCATAACATTAAATAATCTTCTTGGAATTGCTGCATTACAAAATATTCATCTGTGGGATGTTGGCACTTATGTAATTGCAAATAAGAATACTTATACTTAAAGGCCTGGTTTATATGGACTAGAGGTACTGCAAATTTACCATTCCATTCTAAATCTGCTGTGAATCAGAATCTGAAGTCTGTGGAAAACAATGGGAAAGGGTAATTTCTGTTTTATTCAGTGTTCAGTGTTTTATTCATATTTTTTTAAAAAAAATCTCACATTCAGAGCTGGATGACACAATGGTTTACTATTCTGATTTTTCATGTATGAGGCAACTCAGGATGATTTCTGACATTTTGGAAGTGAAAATATATTTGATTGTCTGGAACTTCTCTTTGGCATGTTTGAGCATGTCACAAAACTGTGGCTTGTTTTATTACAACTATCTGTCCTGATTCAGAATAAAACTCCTACTGCAGTGGCAGGAGTGTTGGAGGTCAGCTTATTTCTGTGTACATGGGAGAAATTTTAGCACTTATATTGGGCTACATATCATATTTCAATCAATACATGGTTTTCAATACACATCATTATGTGCTTCTAAGGCACACTGGAGGAAAGGTTTTTGGAGGGAAATGATGATTTATCAAAACAGAATGTTTACAGGGATCGATCAGGTTCAGCTAAGCATTTGTTCAGAAGGCTTACAGGTGCAGAAAAAAATTTTAAGGATGAGAATTAGAGAGTAATCTTGAATACGTACAACATAGATTGTTGACAGCATGATGCCTAGGGTGTTAAGCAGTCTTCTTGGGGAAGTTTCTTATTCAAACTTGTTCCACAGCAGTATCTGACCACTCTGTGCCTGCAGGTATATAGCATCCCTGTGTCATGGATAAGAAATTAAGATATTGAGTATTAAGAAATTTAAGTATTAAGAAATGTTTAGAAATTTTCAAGGATCATATAAGAAATCTGTATGACAGAGATTGAAAGGAAAATAGAAATTGATTTTCTTTTCAAGTGATTTTTTTTTCAAGTGCTGAATATCTTTTCTATAGTAAATATATAGTCTTGTAACGACTCTGTAGTATTATTCCCTCACCACAAATGTAAGTCTATCTTTGCACTCAGACATCTCTTATGCTTTCTGCTTTCTCCATTTGTTCATATGAAGACTTTATAATACACTCATCTACAGCAGCTTCTTGTAAGAAAATCTCATTATCTGAGTGTATGTTCAGTCTTGCGGTGAGAATCATTCTCAGTAAAACCTCTCTCATTTTTTCCAGATATCCATTTATATAAAATAGAGCCAGGTCCCTAGTACCATTGGGACAGACAGGATTTCTACCTAATTTTGTTCTACTTTTCTCCCCTATAAATTTATTTCAGTTAGTAGCTGCTTCTGTCGTTTCGCTACAACAGACATTAATATAAATTTAAAATTTTCTCCCATACCATTCACACCACTTTTATCTGAAAGGGCCATGAGACTATCCATTGTGTTTGCAACACTTCCAGCAGAAAAAACAATATGGTCCCAAACCACCTCTCCAATACTCTTGAGTACCAACTAAACAAGAAATCTTAAGTGTTTAGAAATCAGCATGTTTAAAAATTTTTTAATACAGCCTGTCAGTGTTCTAGTGCTTATTCTTGAAAGCAATTTGAGAGACTACTAAGAGTAATGTTCTTTCAGTTTGATAGTCTTAGCATGAAAGAAATAAGCTGGAAATAAATAACAATAAACACAATACTTTTATATGTAATGCATTGCATAAATAACCTGTGTGTGACATCCCACCTTCAGGGGAAAGGGAGCACCCAAGATTTATAAATGCCCGTAGTCAAAAGGAATGACAAAAGTCAGAGGATTCACAAAAACTGACAAAGTTTTATTAGTAAATTACATCCTTGGCAAGGAAATTGGTATGTTACTCCCTGACCTACTACATAAGCCCATGGCAGTGAGTTTTGGTTAAAAGAAAAAAAATTAAAAGTAAGAGAGAAAGAGGTGAATTAAAGCAGAGAAGAAAGAAAGAAAGAGAGAAAAAGTAGTCACCAGCACTGATCCATCGGATGGGATATCCAGGGTCCTGGGGCCACCAATCAGGCTTGGGGAGGGGTACCTTCTATAGATAGGTTTTCCCTGAACTGAAGACACATTTATTACTTTCTATGCAAAATAGTTATTGTGCCCAGTCTGTTCGTTCAGACTTCTCTGGAAATGGGTTGGAAAGCTTCCTGAGGTCTTTGGTGGTATTGATCATCCCTTACAGTCCATGACCACTCCTCTACCTCATTCCTGCATTTGCACTGGACTGTGTTGTGCTTATCTCCAGGAAGTAGAATAAGGATATCTATCCTTGAAGAGCACTGCCCTACCTCCACATGGCTCCCTTCTCCACCCACATCCTGTTCTTTCCCCACAGCAGGTTACTGACAACAGTCCTTGTCTGCTATTACTAACAGTCCTGGGCTGACTCCACAGGGAGATGTCTATTGATGTTTGTTAATTGTCCCTTTATCTTCTGGGACTCTACACCTGTGGAATTCTCTTCTGCAGATTCTAGTTAAGCAAGTTTTAAAATAAGTCAGATGTTATATGACTAGAAGTTGCACATTGAGCAGCACTAATTAGTATAAATTCAGAAACGCTATTATTAGTTCTCAAACCTCAAAGAATAAATTTATTATGAATTGTATTTAGAAAGAAGTATCCTGCATTAAGTAATTATAGTTTGAATATAGTTTGAGTATAATATAAGTACACTTCAAGTACACTGCAGTTTCCATAATGCATAAAATACCACGTACAAAAAGAAAAAAAATTGAGTTTCCTTTAAAGGTGGGTGGTTATCCATGTCATGAAATTATAAAAAAATTAAAATTATATAACTTAATAAGCTGTTGTGCGTTGGTTTGTTTGTTTGTTTGTTTGTTTGGGGTTGGGTGGTTTTTTTTTGTTTTAGCTATGACTATTGCATTCAAAGCATGAAGTTAACTCTCACTCATTTAATATGTTACCTAGGGGGTGACTCATATTAAAGCCTCTCCTCATTGTCTTATGTCTGTAGTTCAAGTAAGAAAAAGACCTTGGGTTTTAATTCCAGCTCTATTACTACTTTAACACATTAACGTGATCACTTTAGGGCCAGATGTTTTAATTTAATGTGGAATGTTGAAGACCTAAACTCTCATATCTAACTTACAAATAAATACCAAAAGTTACACACAGAAATAAACACACACAGAGAGGATGACTTCGAGAGATCCTCTAGACTGGAGTTTTAACTTCTATAACTGTTGGGTTACTTGCAGTTACCCATTTCTATAAAAACCATTAACAGCAGAATACACTTTTATAGCAAATAATGTCATAAGTCATCATTTCCTTCTCACAGATGGAAAATTAAAGTACGATGGATGTTTTATGCCAAATACTACATACCAAATCCCGTAAGAGCAGTTAAAATAGAACAGAGAAGTCTCAGTTTCATGTCTTGTTTCTTTATTTTGATGATAGTACTTCCTTGTAGAAAAATCTTTCTATTAAATTTTAAAAGAACAACAACCAACCAATCAAAAAAACATTGAAACCAGAACTTCCACAATCTGAATTTTGTTGAAGATAATATTAGCTGCACTGAGAAAGAGGATTTTTATTCTGTTTATAAACTCTTGTGAAATCATTTTTAGAAGACAATACTAAAATTTTCAAATCTCATTTGCAGACAGATGAAACTGCAAAGAGCCTAACCTATTACTTGAAGGTAATGAGTCAGAGTGATTCACTGCAGCCTCTTGGTGATTTCTGTATGAACCAATCAAATGAAAGGGCACAAAAGACATTCACAGTGAAGATAATCCTTAGTTCTAACTAATATAAAATCTAATGCCATTAAAATGCATAAGAGTGAGAAAAAAGGAAACATAAAAGGCAAAGTCTTTTCCCTTACCTCCCCTCCCCAGTCCCAAAACTTCACAGCACAATTAGCAAAATCTTAAAATCAAACATTAGGATCATACTTTTTTAATGTTAGATGTTATAGTCCTCATAATCTGTAAGAAAATATATAGCCAAAAATAAGAGATAACATAACAATCTCTCATCTAAGTTGTTGCACTTAAACATAAGAGGAATAAAAATCACATGATTCAACAAATATTCTGCGTAGTCCATTCAGAATGATTACTAGCAATAGTATTTGTGCAGCATGACCTTTAACATGAACATGAAAATAAATAAATGTATGATAGTGAAAAAAACCTAAGCACCAACCATTTTTATGTTACATCATCCAGAATGAATTTTTTTTTTAAAAATATGAACAGATTAGAGTTGCTGAAAGTATCTGACCTTAGGATACTTATTCCACATTAAATAGATATGCTTTTCATTTCAGAGTTTGAAAGTAAAAATATCCATGTGTGAAATACTGTGTGCCATTCAAGTCCAATCACTTCCCTGGTCCTGCTGGCCGCACTGTTCCTGATACAGGCCAGGATACCATTGGCCTTCTTGGCCACCTGGGCACACTGCTAGCTCATGTTCAGCTTCCTGTCAATCCAAACTCCAAGGTTCCTTTCTGCCTGGCTGCTCTCCAACCACTCTGTGCCCAGCCTGTAGCGCTGCAAGGGGTTGTTGTGACCAAAGTGCAGGACCCGGCACTTGGCCTTATTGAATCTCATCCCACTGGAATCAGACCATCTCTCCAGTCTGTTCAGCTCCCTCTGCAGAGCCCTCCTGCCTTCCAGTTGATTGACACTCCTCCCAACTTGATGTCATCTGCAAATTTACTAATGGGGATTCAGTCCCCTCACCTAAATCATCAATAAAGATATTAAACAGGACTGGTCCCAGCACTGATCCCTGGGGGATGCCACTGGTGACTGGCTGCCAACTGGATGCAGCCCCATTCACCAGCACTCTCTGGGTTCGACCATCCAGCCAGTTCTTAACCCAGCACAGAGTGCCACTGTCCAAGTTGTGGGTTGCCAGCTTTTTCAGGAGAATGCTATAGGAAATGGTATCAAAGGCTTTGCTGAAGCCCAGACAGACACATCCACAGCCTTTATGGGTCACCTGATCATAAAAGGAGATCAGGTTGGTCAGACAGGACCTACCCCTCCTAAACCCTTGCTGGCTGGGTCTGATCCCTTGTCCATCCTGCGAGTGCTGTGTGATTGCACTCAGGATGATCTGCTCCGTAACCTTGCCAGGCACTGAGGTCAGGCTGACAGACCTGTAGTTTCCCAGGTCCTCCTTGCAGCCCTTTTTCTGAATGGGCATGACATTTGCCAACTTCCAATCGTCTGGGACCTCCCCAGATAAGCTACATCTCTGCTCCCCCATGGACCTCCATGAGTTCCAGGGGGACAGCCTGTCTCACCATGGTCTTCACCATGGGTTGCAGAGGAATTTCTGCTCTGGTGCCTGGAGCACCCGCTCCCCCTCCTTTGCTGACCTTGGTGTCTGCAGAGCTGCTTCGCTCACACATTCTCTCTTCTCTGCTGCTGTTTCTGTTGCACAGCAGCCACCTCTGTAGCCCCCCTCCACACCTTTCTGCGCAAACTTATATATATGGCCAGTCTTCGTGAACGAAGAACCAGGGAAGGTCTTTACACCTTCCAGCCTGCACATTGGATTTTTTAGGTGAGACACAGTGTGCACGGAACTGAGCCCACCCTTTAAGGTTCTTCTGCTGGGGCCAAGCGAGCTTGGACGGTGGCAGCGAGGTCCTCAGGACGTAGATAGATTGCCTTTACAAGGCTAACGAGCTCCGTCTGCCCGGGGAGTGGCCCTGACCGGGAACTTAATGCTCTGGTCAATAAAAGGAAAAATATCTAAGGTCCCACATTCAGTCCTTATGAGGAGGATCTGCAAGGACTGCTAGACACTGAACCTTCTGCATGGAATCTAGATACCAACATATAATATACACCAATACATAACATATATAAAAATAAGGAAATATAGATGCCTCCAAGTTGTATGCAAACAACGAGCGTGGCAAGTATTTTGCTGCTTAGCAGTGCTGTCCTGTACACTCTGGACTGAAAATTACTGCAAGTTAAGCCATCATTCACTAACTTCAATCCTCTCCTTAAGGTAAATAAAGTCAATTTTTCATTAAAAACTCAGAAATCACCACTTTATTGTAAGATAGGGCTTGAATTTCCAATTTTTTTTTTTCTTAATTTCCAGTGTAACACATTAAGCAACACAGGCAGCAGATAACAGATTTATGAAGAGGACACTTTCCATCTGGACGGGTTGTCAGGAATGTGTCAAAAGATGATAAATGAAGCATAATGTGAGTGATTAGTAGAATAAAATACAGTTGTACCGGTCTTAAAACTGTTGTCCTCTTCTGTGGAAGAGAACCTTTCTTCTCCTCTTCCTCTAATTTTCTTGTTTTCTTTCCTCCTCTTTTCTTTATTTCTGCTCTTTTTTTTTTTTTCTTCTAAATTATTCCTTCTGGTCCTTCCTTCCTTCCTTCATTGGCCTTACGATACACAGTCCCCGTTCTTGGAGGAAATAGAAATGTCTTGTGCAGGCTTTCCTTTCCAGCTTTTTCTGTCTTCTTAAATGTTGATTCTATAACCTTTATATGACCATAAACTAAAATATCAATTCATAACAGTTTCATTCACGTTCAACTTACTGTTGTTAATAGAATACAATATTTAAATATATCTGGATTTTTAAGGAGTCAGGATGTGTGTTAAGAAGCACTTGATATAAATATTTCTTTGGAATTACTGTATAGGTCTTTTTCCCAGAGAATACTTCATTATTTAAGCTTTGAATTGTTGCCTTTATTTAATTTTTTATGGCAAACATCATCCTTTTGGCTAAAAATGAGATTTCAGATCTGAAGAAAGCATGATTGTAAGTTTCTATTTCTCTTAAAAAAAAGTAGAGTTCAGAAGAAATAATTCTGATAATTCTTAACCTTTTTATATATGATCTTTTTTGCTCCCATGAGATCATAATCAAATACAAAATATAGAATTTATAAATTAAAGATGGCTTTTGTATTGTGCAGACCCAATGGTAGGTCTTTTTTATCTTTCCACATATTTAATTTAAATTGAAAAAGTTAATGATCTTCCCATAAATTCTTGAAAACTCTTTTTATGTGCCTATCAAAACCAAAAAAATCTAAAAAAGCAATTCCTTTTACTGAATGACAGAAAAAAATCTGTAAGTTTTATATCAAAGAGCACCAAATTGTGCTATGATTTTTCCATTAGTCAATTTTGTCTAATTTTTTCTTCCTAGAAAAGCCAGATAATATCTAAAGGTTTCTATTCATATCCTGATATGAGTCAGAAGCTTATTAATAGAATCTTTATGTAACCTTGTTGTAACATTTTTAACTTTTTCCTCATTATAATTTGACCTGTATCAAGCTTGGTTTATTATACTATGTCTTCTTGGGTTTCTTTATTTGTTTTTTTGTTTTCTCTGAGTCATTTACTTAATCAATATATGCTCTTATCCTATTTATTGAACTAATATTTCAGTCCCATCTGTGTAATACCATATGCTATGTTCATGACCGCTCTTCCATTACTTTAGAACAAGATTTATATAGCCCACAAGAGTAACCCCATTTAACATATATATTTCCAACCTGAATTCTATATTTTGTATGGCTCACCATGGTGGCTAGCACTTTCTCTGTCTCAGTCTTTGGTGTAAAACCTTAGTGATTAATCTTAGAAAAGAAACCATTGATTACAGTTGCATCTCTCAGGGTTGATGTTAATCACTCAGATCTCAGGTCTGAGAAGAATCTGAACTGATTTTTGGAAACCTCCTGGTTATCTTCCCCTCTTTTTTAGCATCCTGTTATTACTGCCATCATCTTCCCATGGGTTTAACTAATTTACTCTTGCTCCTTAGTATTATGTTTTCTGATTGACAATTTTTCCCACACAATCTTCACAGAGGTCTCTCTTCTTCTTTTGTAACCTTACTTTTCCCTTTAATTTGCCTCTTTTCCTGACTTATTCATGGGATCATATTCTTCAGCATACCACCTTTTCTTAAGAGTTTGCCCTCTAGATTCTCCTTCTCAGTAAATTTTAAGAGCAGAGATTGGACAAATAACTCATCTTCTTATTGTGTTAGAAACCTTTTCTGACTTCTGTCATCTCCTTGATGCATTTTTATTTCTGAGAGCTATTTCTCCATGAACTCTACCTGTCAATATTTCATTCATAAATAACTCTTGTCAGGTAGCCTTTCAAGAACAGTGTAAATCTACCAATGTTGGCATCCCGTAACTCATTTTGTTTCCTCCATTTTTTGGGTCACTTTCACTGCTACCTCAGGTTCTATGAACATCTTCTTCTAGTTCTCACATTTAAAAAGAAAAACAGTACTCCTGAAATCTACTCGATATTTCTTATTTTCTTCTCTCTACATCACTTGACCTTTGAGGTACAAAGTGTAGATACAAAGCCCTGCTCCCCAGCAAATGGCAAACTGTCTGTCTGTGGACTGAAGTACTCAATTTTAGTTTCACAGAGATCACACAGAATCTGTACAGATTCTGCTCAAAGAATTTTCAGAGACATGACCTTGTCAATGGCAGAAATAGACAAGGAGGAAAAGGTTCTATCTAATATTTATACTAAATTGTTTATAGTTTATGATCCAAAAATATAAATTTGAATTAATAATAGCAGTGTCATTTGTAGGCATCTGCTTAAACTTGTGAGTATACTTGTAAGATATAAAAGATAGTAAAGGATGAATAAACATTAAAACCCATTATTTAAAGAAAAAAAAAACACAACAAAAAGCAAGAGAAGAATAATGTTCCTAGAATTTGACTCTTTAAGGATACCAATATCCATTCTTACAAGCAGATATTTTAAGATTTTTTTTATCAGATGTTATACAAGAAAACTAAACATACTTGGTTATTATCTTCACCAATGATCTGGATAGCTGGATCGAGTTTACTCCCAGTCAGTTTGCAGATGACACAAGTCAAGCAGGAGTGTTGATCTGTTGGAGGGTAGGAAGGGTCTACAGAGCAATCTGGACAGCTGAGTTGGCTGCATCCAGCTGGCGGCCAGTCACCAGTGGTGTGCCCCAGGGGTCAGTGCTGGGACCAGTCCTGTTTAACATCTTTATCGATGATTTAGATGAGGAGATTGAGTCCATCATCAGCAAATTTGCAGATGACACCAAGTTGGGAGGGAGTGTCGACCTGCCGGAAGGCAGGAGGGCTCTGCAGAGGGATCTGGACAGGCTGAAGAGCTGGGCTGATTCCAATGGGATGAAGTTCAACAAGGCCAAGTGCCGGGTCCTGCACTTTGGCCACAACAACCCCCTGCAGCGCTACAGGCTGGGCACAGAGTGGCTGGAGAGCAGCCAGGCAGAAAGGGACCTGGGGGTGCTGATCGACAGGAGGCTGAACATGAGCCAGCAGTGTGTCCAGGTGACCAAGAAGGCCAATGGCATCCTGGCCTGCATCAAGAACAGTGTGGCCAGCAGGAGCAGGGAAGTGATCCTTCCCCTGTACTCTGCGTTGGTGAGGCCACACCTTGAGTATTGTGTTCAGCTCTGGGCCCCTCAGTTCAGGAAAGATATTGAGGTGCTGGAGCGGGTCCAGAGAAGAGCAACGAGGCTGGTGAAGGGACTTGAGCACAAGTCCTATGAGGAGAGGCTGAGGGAGCTGGGATTGTTTAGTCTGGAGAAGAGAAGGCTTAGAGGTGACCTCATCACTCTCTTCAACTACCTGAAGGGAGGTTATAGCCAGGTGGGGGTTGGTCTCTTCTCCCAGGCAACCAACAATAGGACAAG
>NW_020955306.1:440323-443897 GCF_003031625.1 Empidonax traillii
AAAAAAAAAAAAAAAAAAAAAAAAAAAAAAAAAAAAAAAAAAAAAAAAAACAGAAGCAGAATTCATAACTGTGCATGTCTATACACAGACTGTCTAAACCAGAGCAAGAATGCCATCTTTAAAGGTTGTGAAATTTATGTGCTCCCAAAGTGGGAAGCAAATTTTGAAGAAAATACTGAAGGTGAAATCCGCTCAGAATTTGCCTTAACTTAAACCGATCAGCATTTTACATTCCTCATGTACTCAGATTGTACTTTGAAACACTTTTCAGATGTTATGCTAAAGATATGCTTAGGTTACCATGTTTCAGTCAGGGAGGACTTCAGTCAAAGTCCCTGACCTTTTTTCCTGTTCCAACCAAAATGACCTCTGTAATTGGTTTAGTCTTCTACATTACACTGACTACATTTTTCCTGGTCATTTGTGACAGAGTGAAAAATTCCTTCTCACTTCATGTCTTTCTTCTGCTTCGAGTAAATAAAATACAAAGCATGGTAACATTAACTACTCTGACAAAATGCACATCAAGAAGGGAAGCTGCAAAAAATGAAAACTGGTGGAAGTCAATAGTCAGTCTGTGTGTTATGTTGAGGTAAGATTATTACATGCTCCAATATACATTTTTTTTCTTTAGTCATAAGTAGCAAATTGGTTCTAAATTAAAATTTCTAACAACTGCAGTGAGACTTTAGATAATGATTATGGCATGATTTACTGAAGACAAGTCAATCTTTTATATGTCATAAAATCAGCTTATCGATGTCAGATTTGTAAGTCCCATGGTTGGTTTTCTCAAAAGGTGACCTTTCTTCCAGTGTACAAGAACACAATAGAGGAAGAGGAGGAACTTGTCAGTTCAGTAATGAATTTTCAAGATGTAGTCTTGTGTATTTGTTGCTGCATCTGGAAAGAACTTTGGTAACAAAGATGATATGAATACACTTGGACCATGTTGTTTTTTTTTTTTTTTTTTTAACAAAATAAAGTAGATTTTCACTAAATCAAAACCACTTCATTCTGATTTAAGAAACTGTTGTCAATCTTGTAGATCAAATATCTAGTCCTTCTAGCACCCCACTGACCCGTAAGTGAAGTTACAGTCCTGCCCTCCAGCTGCTGTGCTTTCACCAGTGCCGTAACTATAATTTTTTCAGGCTAATCTATCAGCTGTCTTTGACATGCATACATTTCCTTTGCATAATTAAAATGAATCAGAGGAGTAACATTTCAGAACAAACAATGTATTTCCCCTTTCATATCAGTATAAATCAGGCTTAATACAACTAAGGTCAATAAAGATTTGGTTGCAACAGGATTGATATCCACGAAAGCATGGTCAGGTCCTTATCTTGTTTTATCTGCTGGATGATAAAGTATAGATCCCTCATCTCTGGATTTGACTTACTTGGTGAGTAATACAAAATTGATCTTAACTCATATACTTTATCTTCAGATTTAACTGAAAATTGATAGGGTGATTCATAAAATATTTGTTTTAATCACGATAATTAAAATAACTAAGGCAAATTTTGCTAGGATTTTATGCTAGGAAGAGATTTGGTGCATTTCTTCTCTAAAGGAAAAAGTCTGAAAACCACTCATCTAAGTAATAGTATCGTGATATTTCTTATGTTAGAAATTCTAACTTCTTTCTCCACTCTAAAAACCACCCCAGTTCTTTCTGATATTATATGCTATACATCCGTAAGTGATTTTAGAACAGAATTCTCTCTATAAATTCCTGCCATGTGCATTTGGTGTCTCAGGTCCTAACATTTATTCAGAATCTCTTTTCAGTACAGAGATTTTAAGAAAAGATATTTAGCCCTTTTGGATCATATGGATTTATTCAGTGATCATTTTGTCAGCCTTTTTATTTATTGGAAACTGATTCTTCCCTTTATTCTGGAAGTACATGATCTTGACAAAATCAAATACTAAAGAATCAAGCCCTGACTGAGCTTTATTCTTTATTATAATTAAGGAAATATATATTTGTGAGTCTACCCTGGTTTTACAAAATACACTTTCTGTTTTATTGGAAAGGAAGAAAGAAGTATCCTTCTTAGTAGGTTTTGTCCATTTAAAATGCATTAAAGACCTCTAAACTGGTTATTATACTGGAAAATCTATGTCTATAGTGTACACTTCCTCAGAGGAAAAGGATCCTGGCCTTTTTCAACTAATTTATCTGGCCAATTTGATGGTGCATACTACTTTAATAATTGCAAAGTATTAACTGATGCTTTGGGGAGTCAAAAACCATTGTAAATTATTTAACATGGGATATTACTGGGACATCAATTAAAGTTAATCCAGCAAGCTGAAGGGCGATTTAAATATGGTCCAATTGACACTCACCCTCTAGAGCCATAGTTTTCTGGTTTTGACTAACTATCCATTTATTACTTAACAAAGTGCAGAAGAGGCTTAGTAATTCAAAATGTAATTAGTTTTCATAGAGAAAAAAGAGGGAGGCAGAATTAGAGAAGGTTTAGCATACACATGCTAATGTGCTGTCCTCTGTGTATGCAGAGACACAGCTTAGTATGGCTTGATGCCAGAAAGCTCACAGGCCTTGAATTAATGTGTTAATAAATATTTATGTTTTCATATATTAGACCATACTCCAAAGTAAATATAATTTATTCTGTTTATGATAGAGATGTACACCTGCTGCTGAAAATAAAAAGTTTTAAAAGCCTAAAAATTTAAAGACAGTCTGTTTCTAAACAGCTGGTCACGGAATTGTTTGGACTCTGCATTTTTTGTCCATTTTTTTCCTAGATTGCTAATAATCTTGTACCAGCTATTAAAGTTCTTCAAGGTACAGGTTATTCTAGGATTTACTTTGATGTCCTCATTAAAATTTGAAGATAATGAAGCTTTTTGAAGACAAAATTCTATAAAAAGAAAAACAACCTTTTTCCCCCCCAGTAATCTCTTGCATGCAAACATTTATAATACCCAAATACTGCATGTACTCAGTATGTACATTTTCAGTCCTTTAAGACTAAGTAGTCAGTGGAATAATTACTGAGCATAAACTTAATCATGTTCTTGAAGATTTAAAGTCTTTCAGCCCATAAGAATGACTTTCTTCAAGAATGTCTTAGTCCACACATGTTGGGACCTTTTTTTACAGCCCAGTTCAGCACATTAGAGGACAATCTATGCTTTTAGGTTTTCAGTTTAATAGTCCAATGGACTGTTAATCATTGATTTCTTCTTCTATACTTTAGCAAGTTGGAATTTCATGTCTAATCAGGTTCTGACAAAACCTATTTAAGCAGTTGTAGTGTGAATTTAGTTTCTGGAAAATTAGTTAAACTTTTTTATCTAACAAAATTAGGAAAAGTTTGTTATTTAAATCTTTATTTAATGAGGAATGTCACAATCAGCTGGATCAGTTAAAAATAAATGTAGAATCATAAAATAATTTAGGTAGGAAAAGATCCCTAAGAACATCAACCATCCTAATATCAAGAGTAAACCTGGCACTGATAAATCCACCCCTAAACAACATCCCTAATTGTCACATCTATGTGTCTTTTAATTATGTTCAAGGATGATT
>NW_020955306.1:444065-446633 GCF_003031625.1 Empidonax traillii
AATCAGCTGGATCAGTTAAAAATAAATGTAGAATCATAAAATAATTTAGGTAGGAAAAGATCCCTAAGAACATCAACCATCCTAATATCAAGAGTAAACCTGGCACTGATAAATCCACCCCTAAACAACATCCCTAATTGTCACATCTATGTGTCTTTTAATTATGTTCAAGGATGATTACTCCATCAAAATTGTTCCAGTGTTTGATAACCCTTTTCACAAGAAATGTTTCTTAATATCCAATCTAAATATTCCATGGCACAATCTGAGGCCATTTCCCCTCATTCTGTCACTTACCTGGGAGAAGAGACAAACCCTCACCTTGCTACAATCTCCTTTAAGGCAGTTGTAGAAAGCAATAAGGTCTCCCTTGAGCCTCCTTTCATCCAGGCTAAACAACCCCAGGTCCTTCAGCCACTTCAACCGTAGTGTTTGTGCTCCAGACCCTTCCCTATCTCTGTTGCCCTCCTCTGTATAGGCTCCAGCACCTTTCTTGAAGAGAGGTTCAAAACTGAACGCAGGTTTTGTGGTGTGGCCTCACCAGTGCTGAGTGCAAGGGTAAAACACCTTTCTTGGTTTTGCTGGTCACATTATTTCTGTTACAAGCCAGGATGCCATTGGCCTTCTTGCCCACCTGGGCACACTGCTGGCTCATATTCAGCTGGCTGTCGACCAACACCCCCATGTCCTTTTCCACTGAGCTGTTTTCCAGCCACTCTTCCCCAAACCTGTAGCCCTGCCTGGGGTTGTTGTGACCCAAATGCAGGATCTGGCACTTGATCTTGTTGAAACTCATACAACTGGCCTCAACACATCATAGAATCATAGAATCATAGAATCATAGAATCATAGAATAGATTGGGTTGGAAAAGACCTCCGAGATATTAAGTCCAACCCCTGATCCAACTCCAATTACTATATCATGGCACTAAGGGTCATGTCCAATCTCTGCTTAAAAACCTCCAGGGATGGTGAATCCACCACCTCTCTGGGTAGGCCGTTCCAATGCCTGATTATCCTCTCCGTAAAGAATTTTTTCCTAACATCTAACCTAAACCTCCCCTGGCAGAGCTTGAGCCCATGTCCTCTTGTCCTATTGTTGGTTGCCTGGGAGAAGAGACCAACCCCCACCTGGCTATAACCTCCCTTCAGGTAGTTGAAGAGAGTGATGAGGTCACCTCTAAGCCTTCTCTTCTCTAGACTAAACAACCCCAGCTCCCTCAGCCTCTCCTCACAGGACTTGTGCTCCAGTCCCTTCACCAGCCTCGTTGCTCTTCTCTGGACCCGCTCCAGCACCTCAATATCCTTCCTGAACTGAGGGGTCCAGAGCTGAACACAATACTCAAGGTGTGGCCTCACCAACGCAGAGTACAGGGGAAGGATCACTTCCCTGCTCCTGCTGGCCACACTGTTCTTGATGCAGGCCAGGATGCCATTGGCCTTCTTGGCCACCTGGACACACTGCTGGCTCATGTTCAGCTTCCTGTCGATCAGCACCCCCAGATCCCTTTCTGCCTGGCTGCTCTCCAGCCACTCTGTGCCCAGCCTGTAGCGCTGCAGGGGGTTGTTGTGGCCAAAGTGCAGGACCCAGCACTTGGCCTTGTTGAACTTCATCCCCTTGGAATCAGCCCAGCTCTTCAGCCTACCCAGATCCCTCTGCAGAGCCCTCCTGCCTTCCGGCAGGTCGACACTCCCTCCCAACTTGGTGTCATCTGCAAGTTTGCTGATGATGGACTCAATCCCTCATCTAAATCATCGATAAAGATGTTAAACAGGACTGGGCCCAACACTGATCCCTGGGGGACACCACTGGTGACCGGCTGCCAGCTGGATGCAGCCCCATTCACCAGCACTCTCTGGGCCCAGCCCTCCAGCCAGTTCCTGACCCAGCACAGAGTGCCCCTGTCCAAGCTATGGGCTGCCAGCTTTTCCAGGAGTATATTATGGGAGACAGTGTCAAAGGCTTTGCTGAAGTCCAGATAGACCACATCCACAGCCTTTCCCTCATCCACCAGGTGGGTCACCTTATCGTAAAATGAGATCAGGTTGGTCAAACAGGACCTACCCCTCCTAAACCCATGTTGGCTGGGTCTGATCCCTTGTCCATCCTGTAGCTGCTGTGTGATCGCACACAGGATGATCTGCTCCATAACTCTGCCAGGCACGAGGTCAGGCTGACAGGCCTGAAGTTACTAGGGTCAGCCTTGCATCCTTTTTTATGGATTGGGGTGATATTTGCCAACTTCCAATCATATGGCACCTCCCCAGTGAGCCAGGACTGTTGGAAGATGATGGAGAGCGGCTTGGCAAGCTCTTCTGCCAGCTCCCTCATTACCCTAGGATGGATCCCGTCTGGTCCCATAGACTTGTGAGGATCCAGATGATTCAGTAAGTCACCAACTATTTCCTCCTGGAATACAAGCGGGCTATTTGGTTTCCTAACTCTGTCTACCAGCTCCAGAGGCCAGTGGCCTTGAGGGCCACCTGTCTTACTGGTAAAAACTGAGACAAAGTAGGTGTTAAGTACCTCAGCCTTCTCCTCATCTCTATTAACTATGTTTCCCTCCA
>NW_020955306.1:446654-447876 GCF_003031625.1 Empidonax traillii
AATCAGCTGGATCAGTTAAAAATAAATGTAGAATCATAAAATAATTTAGGTAGGAAAAGATCCCTAAGAACATCAACCATCCTAATATCAAGAGTAAACCTGGCACTGATAAATCCACCCCTAAACAACATCCCTAATTGTCACATCTATGTGTCTTTTAATTATGTTCAAGGATGATTACTCCATCAAGATTGTTCCAGTGTTTGATAACCCTTTTCACAAGAAATGTTTCTTAATATCCAATCTAAATATTCCATGGCACAATCTGAGGCCATTTCCCCTCATTCTGTCACTTACCTGGGAGAAGAGACAAACCCTCACCTTGCTACAA
Source organism: Empidonax traillii (assembly GCF_003031625.1). NCBI lineage: Eukaryota > Metazoa > Chordata > Aves > Passeriformes > Tyrannidae > Empidonax > Empidonax traillii. The sequence continues at coordinate 446,986 of NW_020955306.1, forward strand.
TCTCCTTTAAGGCAGTTGTAGAAAGCAATAAGGTCTCCCTTGAGCCTCCTTTCATCCAGGCTAAACAACCCCAGGTCCTTCAGCCACTTCAACCGTAGTGTTTGTGCTCCAGACCCTTCCCTATCTCTGTTGCCCTCCTCTGGATAGGCTCCAGCACCTTTCTTGAAGAGAGGTTCAAAACTGAATGCAGGTTTTGTGGTGTGGCCTCACCAGTGCTGAGTGCAAGGGTAAAACACCTTTCTTGGTTTTGCTGGTCACATTATTTCTGTTACAAGCCAGGATGCCATTGGCCTTCTTGCCCACCTGGGCACACTGCTGGCTCATATTCAGCTGGCTGTCGACCAACACCCCCATGTCCTTTTCCACTGAGCTGTTTTCCAGCCACTCTTCCCCAAACCTGTAGCCCTGCCTGGGGTTGTTGTGACCCAAATGCAGGATCTGGCACTTGATCTTGTTGAAACTCATACAACTGGCCTCAACATATCATAGAATCATAGAATCATAGAATCATAGAATCATAGAATCATAGAATAGATTGGGTTGGAAAAGACCTCCGAGATATTAAGTCCAACCCCTGATCCAACTCCAATTACTATATCATGGCACTAAGGGTCATGTCCAATCTCTTTTTAAAAACCTCCAGGGATGGTGAATCCACCACCTCTCTGGGTAGGCCGTTCCAATGCCTGATTACCCTCTCCGTAAAGAATTTTTTCCTAACATCTAACCTAAACCTCCCCTGGCAGAGCTTGAGCCCATGTCCCCTTGTCCTATTGTTGGTTGCCTGGGAGAAGAGACCAACCCCCACCTGGCTATAACCTCCCTTCAGGTAGTTGAAGAGAGTGATGAGGTCACCTCTAAGCCTTCTCTTCTCTAGACTAAACAATCCCA
>NW_020955306.1:450327-458917 GCF_003031625.1 Empidonax traillii
TTGAAGCACATCCATCCCTCCTGAACCCCCTTGTTTTCAAGGGTTGTTTCCCAGGGTATGCTCTGGACTAGACTTCTGAATAGGTCAAAATCTGCCCTCCGGAAGTCCAGCGTAGAGGTTTTATTGTTGGCTCGCCTTGAATCTCTGAGTATTGAAAATTCTATTATTTCGTGGTCACTATTTCCCAGGTGGTCTTCAACCACTACATCTCCCACCAGCCCCTCTCTGTTTGTAAACAGCAGGTCTAGCGGGGCCTTATCCCTGGTAGGTTCATTTACCAGTTGATGAAGGAAATTGTCCCCTATACACTCCAGGAACCTCTTAGACAGCCTCTTCTCTGCAGTATTGAGCTCCCAGCAGATATCCGGCAGGTTAAAGTCACCCACAAGGACAAGGGCTGACGATTTTGAGACATCCGCCAGCTGCATGTAGAATAATTCATCCCCTTCATCATCCTGGTAGGGCGGTCTGTAACAGACACCTATGATGATGTCGATCTTGTTGGTCTTCCCCCTGATTCTGACCCACAGGCACTCAACCTTATCATTGCTGACCTCAAAGCACATTTTAAAAAACTGAGAAAAATGAACAATCTTTGCAATGAAAAGTACCTACATGTATTTTCCAAAAATATGTTTGCTTGCTGACTGTGAATTTATTTCCTTTAGCTTTGGCATACTTATAATATTGAAGAGAAATTTATCTCAAAGTTAAAAAAGACAGATAAACCAAACAAAATCAAAAAAATCTTATATATAACACAGCAGGAAAGCTTGTGCTTCTTACAGCAAAATACCCAGTACTATCACATTTTCTCTTCAGACAGTTTAATATTAGGAGACTGTAAACACACAGTAATTCAGTTTTATGGACTACCCTCACGAGAAAAATCGAGAAAAGAGTTCTGAGATATAGGAATTATTCTGTATAGTGGAAGCAGTAGACCGCTGTGCTGTTTTGATTTTTTTTTTTTTTTTTGATAAAGCACATTGTCTTTTGCTAATAATACAATGTTTAAAAAAACACTCTACCCTCCAAAAAACACAAACTAACAAACAAAAAAACTGAACCCTAAATACTCATTTCACAGAAGAAATGGTTATCAGGTTCACTGGGAAGCTGGCCCTGCATTTCATCTATGTTTTCTTTTTCCTGTATATAATATTTATTAGCAATACAGAGATTTTTTTCTTGTTGCTAGTGTGATTTTCTATGCAACTAAAAACATTAGTATATTAGCAGTTGCAAGGGCAGAGAAGTTTTGGATAAGCCTGTATAAGGTTGTCAAAGGAGGTGAAGTAAGCTGCTACCCCAAGACAAGATGCAGCAGGTTTCCTGTTGTGCACTTCCTCTAACAACAGTTCACAGGAGAGCATCTTGGAATCACAATCAAGAGGCATGAGGACATCAGCAATATGGACAGGGAAAATCCAACAAATTTCTTTTGTTAAGTAGTATATGGAAGACTTAATTGAGGCAGTGGTCCAGTTTCCTCTTCATGTTCCCTCACTTTCTGTCAAGCACTGAAAACTTTATCTTCCCTGAGAGGAGGAGATATTCCCACCACAGCACAGTCTGCAGTGTACTATCAAAATTCCAAGCAACCATTCCACTAAATTACTAGATGCTGATATCTCTTCTTTCCTGCCTGTAACACATCCTTCTGTGAGCTCTGTGCCATTGCTGTAGGGTCCTGTGTTCCCTGTGCGGAAATACCACAACCAGAGCAGAGCAGGAAGGAGATCCCTGCACTGCTGACATACTGTCCCACTGAAATATTGTTATGTCCTGAAATAAGTTTATTACTCGCATAATATTCTTATGTGGGATAAGAAGCATTAATATTGTAAACAATTCAAATTATAATCCCCATCAGTAATCGCTTTAATGCCTCCAAACTTTCTTGTAATCAAGAAGAACTCTCAATCAAATAGCTATTTTAATAAGCACTAAAGTGACCCCTCCATTTGTAGAACACTGAGAAATGGGATGTTCATCTAGTCTCTTCACATAACAAAAGGATTTCCTTGCTAACATCTATCCTTCTCTGCTGGTTCAAAAAAAAAGAGTGCTCAGCTAACAATTCCTCTTGCTTTTGTCAATGTCCACTCAGTTTCCAAACTTATCTGCTAGTAATTGAGCTGGACAACTAAGTCTTATGGGGCTTTTATTTTTTGTTCAGGTAGTTCTAATAAAATTAGAACATGGGATGGACCTACACTGGAGATGTTCATGAAAGACTGTCTCCTGTGGGAGTGACCCCATGAACCTCTTATCGAAGAGAAAGAAATCTCTCTCAGACTATCAGAATTAATGAGTAGTGGAATGTTGCCACTACTGCCAAATTTGAGACCTAATTTTTTCTCCTTCCTCCCTGCCATTGCATGACATCTAGAACCCTATCCTATCTTGTTAAGTAATACTCCAGGCTTAGCTGGGCAACACTCACATTCTCTGTGCTCCAGATATTGAAGTCTCCATGAGGTCAGACAGCTACAAACGTGTTACACCAATAAATCACAAAAAGATTTCCAAACAACCCCAGTGAATGATTTATAGTAAAGGGTTTTCTGGTAAATACTTGGTGCTTGGTTATGTGTACAGCACTGTTACTCCAAGAACATTCCTATTATCTACAAGTATACACTTTTCTTTTTCCCAGCCGGATGAAGAGAGGAAGCTTGATTGGCTCATTGGGATAGAGGATAAAGGGCTAGAATGTTAATGTACATTTCTGGCAATTACTTGCTGAGGAAATACTACCACACTGGAAAATCAGCTTTGCTTTTAGCCTTGAGAAAGAAGGTCTTTAGTCATTCCAGTCTTAACAAAGAGAATATCACAGTTTAGGTTCTGAAGTTACAGTTTCTTCCCTTTCAAAATAGTCTAAACAAAATCTAGACTGCTAAAAAAACCAGAATATCATATTTTTGTTAGCAATTTTGTATCTAAATTTTTACAAAAAAAAAAAAATTACTGGTCTTTTTCAATGTCGAGCAAAAATACATATTATGACTTTTAACACTGTTTATTTTGATATTGAAAAATACACCATAAGACAATCTGACATTGCTGCTAAATATTGTGATTTTTTGACTTATGCAACAAATTGTTTTGAAAGTATACTAATTAGACCTATTTATGTGCATTGCATTAATTATAGAAATGTTATGCATCAGTAGTATGACTAGAAAGCTTTTTAATTACAAAATAAGGTTATAGCTAAAAAATTAATTGCATAGTCTATATTAATTCACCTACTATTTGAGTTGGGGGGGGTATTTTATAATTAAAAAGCTTTCCAGAGATATTACTGCTATAAGTTAATTTACAGATAATCAAAACCACAGCCTTATCTACAGAACAGATTAATTCTAGTAAAATAATTAAAGAATTCATTTATTACATTGCACTGGTCAAAATAACACTCTGTTAGCTCCTGACTCAGCAAAAATGCATTAACTCTATGCATATTGGCACTTCCCTTCAAATTCAATAATTATAGGAAAATGTTAAAAATAGACAGATCTCACTTTGCAGAGAGATTTTATTGATTAATAATTTTATGATGAAAAAAATTGAAATGAAAAAATAGCTATTCACAAGAGTATTTTGGGCTGAAAAGAAATTCTAAGTGGTCTTTTTGAAACAAACATGCACTTCTGCGTTTTTCATATCCTGCTCTCTGGCAAGGAGTAAGAGGAGCAAAGCAAGGGTAGATACAACAGCCACAAATCTGCTCTAAGTTGTGTCAGGTGAGGTGAGTACTTCCAAATCATTTGTTCAGAAAAACCAAATGGTGCATGCTCAGTTCAACTATATCTCCTCTGCCTGACCAGCAGTTACTTCAAGTACCTTACAGCCCTAAGCGTCAGTTTTAGTATGAAATTTAAGACCAGCCCACATAACCCCTGAGGCATCAAGAGGTGACAGATGGGACTGAGACATCTTGTTCAAAGTGAACTCAGAAAAATTTGGGTTTGTGTAAAAGGGATCCAAGTGACAGAACTATTCATTGAACCTGCTCACGTGTGCCCCTTTTCCTGGTTAGCGGTGACCCATTCACCTTTTGCATAGGTGGTTCTGGCGTGCCATAATGGTCATCAACACAATTCCCAGCATAGAAATCATATCAGATAATTTGGATTCAGACCATGAAAAACTTTGAGTCAAATTTGGTATAGAAGAGGCTACAGTGAACTATTAGGGTCTGGTATTGATATATGTCTCCACCTGCTCTATGCCCCCTGTGTTGCAACCAGTGCAGAGCTTTATGGCGGCCGCTCAAAGATTTGTCCTTGACTGACAAGGTGGCATAAGCCCAACCTGTGAGGTCTCATTCAGTCTTAACCACTCTAACCCCCACGCTCTTGTCAGAATTTACCCAGTTTTTTCACCCTGTAGGTCAGGGCTCTGCGTATCATGACATGATCACCATGATTTTGTTTCACCTGAGATACCATCAAGCAAGCAGTGAATCCGCTCAATAGGGAGCAAGTAGCCATAACTCCCACACACCGGGGCAGAGGTTGACTCAGTTATCCCAAAGGGTATCCTCCAAGACCATGGGGAGGTGTGACCACTGCAGCTAAGCCCTGTTAGCAACCACAGTTCTGTCTTAAGAGTCATATTTACTCCTGCCTCTCTTTAAAGATTCTTGACTATTACTCTGGATTTCTTGACCTGTGAAACAGAGGTAACAGGTGACCTGACTGTCAGCCATGATACGTACTACAAGGTGAGTACAAACAGCATAAGACAGTGATGTGACAGCAGAAATGTTCTTCAAAAGACATTAACTGAAACCATCTAGGAAGTAGGGAGGTAAAAAGACTGAAGAAAAAAAAAAAACCTCAAAAAAAATGTGAACTGAAGGTGAAAGAAGAAAATCTGTCATGTTTTGGGTTAATTCAGTCAGACCCCTACACTGATCCTAAATTAAATTTAAAATATATTGACAGTGATTGGGAGATCAAACTATTTACCGACAAATACAGGAAATACATGTTTCTATTATCAAGACATACTAACAATTTATCCTCTACCATCAACTCATTTACATCCTTCAAGTGGAAATTAGCTGACTCCAGGCTGATCACAGTTTCATTGTACTGGAAAGCATTACAAGGATATGTAGTATTTTTAATGAAGGAAAAAAGGCTTTTTTCATTAAAAATATTGCAAATAGCAAGCACAATTTGTTCGTGCTACTATACACATATATGCACCTTGTTATTAGCACCAAAAAAGTTTCCTCAGAAAACTGTCACTTTTAAGACACATAGGATATGAAAATTACAAAATGAAATCATCAGTCTGTGGACATAAAAAAAGTTTAGATTTATTCTTTTTCAATTTAATTTATTTTTATATTTTTATTTTTTTTCATCATGGATCAAAACCAAAAAGCATTTCCAGTTTCACAATTAAAATATGTTTTATTGTTTTGAACTATCTAAATTTTTTTTTAATTTTTTGAGACAATATTTTAAGCAAGTCTTGTTCTTATCTTGAAACAGAAATGAAGAAGAAGAAGAAGAAGAAGAAGAAGAAGAAGAAGAAGAAGAAGAAGAAGAAGAAGAAAAAGAAGAAGAAGAAGAAGAAGAAGACGAAGGCTGCTTTAGGCAGCCTCTTTAGTGCATGGGGGACAGAGAACAGGTTACAATGGGGCTGTGATATCACAACCCAATGCTGGAACTGCTTTCTCAGCCAGGACACCTCACATTAGGCTCTCAAAGTCCTGAACTCAAATTCCAAGAAGGACATTGCAAGTTAGACATAAAATAGCAAGTCTTGGAGAGAATCAAATTTTCAAGTAGTAGTTTTTAACATAAATTCTCTCACCCAAATAAATCAGACATGAAACAATGTGAAGGCATTAGAGGAGTAACTAAATTAGTACTGGAAGAGAAAATGAGTGAACCACTAAACAGATGTGGGCAAAATCAGTTAGTTTTCCAGTTACCTCTACTGTTGTTTTCAGTTCCTCTCGAGAGGGATTTATCAGCATTTGCTGTTCAAAAATGCAACTGTTCTGATGACGACATGCTGTGCTACTGGCAAGAGTTAAGAGAGCTCAGTTCTACGAGTTTATTTATCTGTGTATAACAAAGCATTAGGAAAGGGAGAAAGTGGAAGACAGCCCTGGCAAAGCAGCCATCCTCCCAACCTGAAGGGAAATATCTGCCAGTGAACACAAATATTAAATCAGGGCCTTGGAAGACTCTCAGGAGACTTCTTTATATAACTTTAAAAAATGTGAGTCTCAAACTTCACAAACGAAATTAATTTCAAGCTCTGTAAAAGAATTTCTAGAGCAAAGCAAGAATAAGAAACATACTGAGCTAGAACAAAGTACTCGAATGGAAGAGGCCCCAGCTGTTGAACAGAGATGAGGTCCTCTCCAGCCTGTCATACCAGGACACCAGGACCAGAGACAAGTTCTCTTCTGCCCTCAGATTTATCCAAACAGGCTTTGGCAAGCAGAGGTACCCTCTGCCAGACTACTAGGAAGCATGCCAGGTGACATTGTCACCTTTTACCTTCTGGCCCATGGTTTTGTTCAAGACTAGCACAGAGGGAAACACTAGTTTGAGAATTCATCCTACCACAAGTATGAAAAGCAGTCTTTGAATTTCCAGTGTCTCTGCCAGCTGGCAAAAAGAGAATTCGAGATGCAAAATGCATTATGGAAATCAGATAAAGTTAAAAGGAAAAAAAAAAAGTTTTTTTCTCCCTTAAAAAGAATAAAATAAAATCACTGAGGTTTAATGGGAAATATTTTATATTGCTAGCACTGGGAGAAAGTAAGTAACTCTTTTTTTTACTTTAGACCCTTTCTAAAATAGAAGGGAGCTTGTCTGATATATTTTTAAGATAAAAGATCTGGAAAGAAAAACTGACCAATTGCAAACATATGAAGAAGGACAACTTAAAGTATTTGCCAAAATAAAATTCAAGGAAATGTCTTTGAAACCCATATGTTTTTGAAAATATACTTAGCTTTCACATGACCAAAAATGTTCACATCATGAGCACATTCAATGTTGTGCCTTCTCTGCCTTTTCCTTTAAGTTCTTTATCAATTTTGCTGCTGTACAAAGCTCTCAGCCCCACTTCAAGTACTGTGTGTAGTGTTAAGTTCCACAGTAAAAGCCCCAAGATGGGTAAGAAAGATGGTTAGACAAATAGAGGGTTTGACTTTGAACCAGAGATTAGCTCAGTTGGTTAGAGCATGGTGCTAATAATACCAAGACTGTGGGTTTGATCCCTGTAGGAGCCATTCACTTAGGAGCCGGACTCGATGATCCTTGTGAGTCCTTTCCAGCTCAGAATATTCTGTGATTCTGTGCTTCAGATTACAGAGAAGGGAGACTGAGAGATGACCTCAGTGCTGTCGACAACTTCCTTATGATGGGGAGTAAATCTCTTTTCTGTGGTGCCTGGTAGTAGGACTTGAAGAAATGGCTTAAAGCTGAATTATGGGAATTCAGGCTGGATATTAGCAAAAAGGTCTTTACTGAAAATATTGCCAGGCACTGGATCATGCTCCCCAGGGAACTGGTCATGGCCTCAAGCCTGGCAGTTTTCAAGAAGTATTTGAGAAATTCTCTTAGACATAAGGTTTAACTTGTAGGTTGCCCTACTAGGAGTTAGGAGGTGGATTCATTGATCTTTGTGGATCCTTTCCAGCTCAGGATACTCTTCAAGTTCTTAATCAATTTTTCTTTAATTGCAAAAAACTAGCTGACTTATTTTCCCTTCAGTAGCTGTGTAAAAATTTAAGTGCAGTCATACCCTTTACTTACACTTCCTTAGATGGTATGTCATCCAAAACTATAAAGAACCGTATATTATGAATTTTACAGATATTTAAATCCTCAAATCAACTGACTTTTATCAAAACTTAATCAAAACATAGATGGAAGATTATTTTCAATAAAATCCTGCACTACAAAAAAAATATCACAACAATCCTAAGATCTAAGTGCTGTCTTTCTAAGTAATTTCAAAGTTTATTTTTTCCATCTCACAAGTGATTGGATCTGAACAAATTCTGTGAGAACTGTGGGTAATATGCACAGGTCTAAGCATACAGTACTTGAGAAAGTGAATGATTAAGCAGAGTAAATGATTTTTTTTTTTCCACTTGGGAGAAAAATAAAAGCTTCCTCTTGTCAGTTCGCAGGCAGGATATGTAATATTTTGAATTACTAAACCCTTGTTAATGGATTGTTGTAAGAAGTCAGGCCTTCTCATTATTATTTCAAAGACTGAAAAGTTTTCTGTGTTACATGTTACTCTGCATAGCTTTTCAGAAACAGACTGCAGTAAGTGGAAAGAAAGAAACAAAGAAAGCAAAATTAATTGCTTGAACAGGTTGCAAAAATAATACAAACCTATTTCCTCAGGGGTGGATTCTTAGCAATGTACAATTTTCCTGTCTCCAAACAAACACTTCATTCAAATAGTGTTACACCCCTTGGAGCCTCTGATTTGCTATGGCACCCTTCACTTTGGCCAGGAGGACATCGAGTGGTCAGTGAACCAGATGTCCTGCCTGGGGGGAGTGACCACAGTAGTGAAACCG
>NW_020955306.1:459768-466769 GCF_003031625.1 Empidonax traillii
GGGTGGATTCTTAGCAATGTACAATTTTCCTGTCTCCAAACAAACACTTCATTCAAATAGTGTTACACCCCTTGGAGCCTCTGATTTGCTATGGCACCCTTCACTTTGGCCAGGAGGACATCGAGTGGTCAGTGAACCAGATGTCCTGCCTGGGGGGAGTGACCACAGTAGTGAAACCGTATAAAAGACGTGCACAGAGCCTCCATTTGGTAGGGCCTTCTCTCTGGGAACCTGCACAAGTGTGACCTCTTAGCGGTAACTATTTGTCTCCTCTCTTTCTTTCTTTACTCCTTTCTTTTCCTCTCTTTTCTTCCTCTTATGTGTAATTTAAAACTGCTTGAGTGGTGTTTCATTTACGTTGTAGATTTGCGTTTTCTGGGCGCAAAGGTTCCCTACTCCACAATGATTCCTGCTGGCTTCTAAAACCCTTGGTGGGTATAGAGGCAGAGCTCTGAGTAAAGCTTGAGGCTTCGGGACTGGGGCATTACAGCCTAAAACACATTTACTTTTAGAAAATGTTGGGTGATTTTTAAAATTTTATTTTTTAATTCTGCTTCCAGAAAGTTACATATTATTAAAAGGACCTGCAAAAAAAAACCCCCAAAATGGAAAAAACTTATGGGAAGAATTACTTTCCGTGGGAATGAACACAATGGGGTCCAAGAGTCATCAGTTCTTGTTCCTATCTTCAATTTTTATCTTGAAAATAGACTAAAATTATGAATTCACCTTTCCCCTCTGAGTAGGAACTGAGGGTCACCAAACTAAATTTTCATTTCCAGGTGGAAGGTTTAAGATTGCATTGTGCAGTGGTCAAAGGACTGGGGAGGCAGTCCAGAAAGCTGATTCTGTATCTACCTGTGATGCTGAAATGATCAAGTAGTTTTAATGCTTCATCTTCATTCTCACACTTATTATTGTCAACCAAACCTTAATTTGTAGATTCATACTGGGGCAACAATGAAGATAAATCTTATTTTCCCTTAGTGTTAAACTTTACATGATGAGGAAGATAGAGGAAATTCATACTTATTAACTGCAGTGAATTTTTAAATTTTTCATACTCTTCTGGGAAAGAAGAGTGACTTTTAAAAATATGGTTTCCTAAACTGTTAAAGTGGTGATTAAGTGTGTTTAAATACAGGTAATGTATTTTCTATAAAACACTGGGACAGTAAAACATTTTCTTTAGGACATTAAAGACAAACATTTCTGGGGAGCCCTCTGGCCTTCTGACCAACTTTCAGTGTTTGATTTTGGGCACTTAAATAAGCCTTATTGTAATTTTATTCACATCACTGTAAAGTAATACCTACTTTATAGTTATATATTTATAATATATGTTTATATATAATGAATATTTTTAAAGATATTTAATCATACCAAATAGACACAAGGGAGTGGCAAAGCATGTCATCTGCTGTGTTGATAGTTCAACATACTGTATTTCTCATCCACAACCAGCAAGAAAGGGTTACATTTATTGATGTGCTGTAGTATGGAACAACATGCTTCAGTCTCAAAGTATCTATTGTTAAAGTTATTGACAAGCCTCCATTTAGTAGTGTCTCTGTCACAAGCTAGAACATCATTTTCTGTAGAAACTGGTTCTTTTTGGATGGAGAAAAGAAGTTGAGCATGGGAGCAATTTCAGTAATCATGTCTGACCTTACAAGGGAATGAAAGACTCTTTGCAGTCTTTCAGTCTGCACAGGCTTAGTTTGATCTTAGGGAGGGAGTGATCTACTTAAAATATATACTCAGATGTTGAAACGTTCTGTTAATATTTCACACTTTTTTTTACAAAAAGAAAAAAAAGTGTTTTTTGTAAAAAAACAACTGTGCTGTTTCACCATCCATTTTTTTGTCATTAGTCTTGTTTACTACTTGTCCTTCAGGATGAACTGTCTTGGCTAACAAACTGTCAGGATAAAAGGTTTTTTCAAATATAAATTCTGGAATTGAACTCAGTTAATCTAGCTATTAATACAATTTTCTTTAAAACCTTTCTAATCCAGCAGTATATAGCTCATTTCCCCTATATCCAAACTTCTAAATTACCTTAAGAAATTTATTACTGAAAATGGCAGTAACTGTTAATATAAGAGCAGTTTAATTTCTTCTCTTAGAAAAGTCTGTTTCTTCCTTGAATACACAGCAAATTCTACCAACTGTGAATATCTCACTTACCTACCTAAAGACTAAATTTGCCATACTTGACAGCCAAATTCTTTTTGCTTATCTGTGGGACTTGCATCTTAGCCTATAACACGCTTATTTTCTCCCACTGACATGTTGTTGACTCACCGGGTAGAATGAGAAGCGAATGTGGAGATCATGCATCAATCACCCACCATCACATTCCTCAGCCCGAATGTCAGTGATTACACAAACTTGGGTTGACAGGCGTCCTGTCTGGACAAACAGCTTGTCAGTCTTCTAATAGGATTCAGCTGCTCTCTCACCATAAGCCTTGCAACCTGAATCACTTCAAATGTTCCCCAGTAGAAATGGGTGAAATTGAATGAAAAGGTAAGGAGTTGGGTTCATTTTGCCAATTTTAGAGTAAATTAAAACTTTCAAACCTTTACTTTTAGCAATTATTTTGCTGTAACAGAGAGAAAAATTCCAACTAACATTAACCTACAGCTGTTGTGCTAATTTATTCTTTTAGCTTTAAAAAATGTGGTTCAGGAGATGTCCCTGATACTGAAGCAGGGCTCCTGATTTAGGGGACAAGCAAGTTTCAGAAGCATGGTTGCATATACATGAGGAAACTACGACAACTTTTTCTGTAGCTATCACTGCCCAAGATAATCATCACAGTTATATTTGAGGGATGAATTTAGTTCAAGGTGTCATTTTAGACCAAGGATATTTACTAATTTGAAAAGTACACATTAGAGTAAAAGTAAAGTATAGTGCAGTACTATCATATTTTCTTATTAAATAATTGCAAATAAGAGCTATGTAGTTTGCACAGGGACACACTTTATTACCATGTTGGGACTTTATTAGGAAAAACCAAACACATAATACTCCATTGCAGCTAAAAGTTATGTCTATATACTTGAAAAGACATGGATAAGAAATACCTTGAAAAAATGTGCAATTTATTTTTTTATTAAACCTAAAAATGGTCTCCTTATACTCAGTTTTGTATTGATATCCTAATTATAAACACTGAACTTTTAGAAAAATCTAATTATAACAGTGAAACATTTCAAGTAAGCATAAATCAAAATTACTAAGAATTAATTTCATCCTAGGAAACTTTATAGATTCTACATCATACAGAAATAGACGATTACATCACCAGTCTGAATGTCCAGAAATTCGTATTAGTTTACTGAAAGGGCTGTAAATGAATGGCTCAAGTGGTTGCTGATAGAATACAAAGTCCTGTCAATAACAAGTCAATAATAATACACGCACAACTACACAGGAGCAATACATTGCCTAAAATATTACATAAATAATTTTGTTTATTAACAAATGAACTCAACACTAACTATCATTACTTAATCCTGTACAGTTCCCTGCATGTTGAAACAAAACTCTGTGTGTGCAGTTCATAGAAGCAGAGTCCATATGTAACTTTAAGATCACCTCAAAAACCTGATGTGACACGTTGTTTCTACTCTACTACCATTTGAACATTTTGGTTCAATTCCTTCTACTACATGAGGTAACTTTGCTGCTCTTTTGCCACTCTGTGACTTAAACCTGTCATGGGTAGGGATTTCACAGTGACACTAACTCCTCCATTTCCAAAGATTAATTCAAATAATTGAGAAGCTTTATACCATAACTCCAAATTCTGAGAGTTTTTCCCCCCCACTGATATTGTACTATTTTTCTTTTAAAGGAAAAGCAAATACAGTATGAAATGAGACAAAATTCTATAAAACATTTTCTTTTCTATAAAAAAAAATAAAAATATCTAACATGAGAAAAAATATGTACTGATGTTTTCAAATTAGCCTGGTAAATGACTGGGGTTGCTTTTAAAACATTAAAAAAATCTAATCCCCAGTATCTTAGTAGAAAAACTATATAAATCAAAGTGGAAAAAAAACACAACCTAATACATCAGAGAAAAAAATGCACATAAATAATGGAATGATTTCAGAGCATACACGTAACCCAGAATATACTTGAAGCTTCTATGATTCACTGACACGAACACTTATTTTTTCTGGAAATAGTCTTTATATTTTAATCATTGATTGGTCCCAAAAAGTGTTCTGAAAACAAAAGACATATCATGAAACATCTCTATAAAGGAGATGCATTGAAATCCTTCAAATGCAAACTTAAGCATAACAAAAGAAATTACATGTATATATATTAAAGTGATTCAGAAACCCCTCATATATCACCACTAACTGAACACCACTGGTAGCAACTACAAAAATATTTCTTTTTGTAAGAATGCAGGTGTATATAGGAAGTTAAGAGAATGTTTATGTGAGAACATGACCATGTGAATGCATGATATTTTACTGGAAGCCATTACCGTGATGGATTCCTAAAATCCCGCAGCATCATGTTGTTAAACTCATTTTTTTAAGGAAATCTTCGTGGTTTCCTACCACTAAATCTGAGTACACAAAGTTTGCTTGGTAAGCTGGTACCAAAATGGAAGTCTCTGAGGACTGAATGAGTGACTCAGGGTCTACTCAGAATATTTTGAGTCTTAATTGTGTTTATTGCATCACAGGCTGATTATTAAGAATTTGATCTCATCTGTATAGCGTCCAGGTGACTAAGAGACTAGATAACTAGAAGTTCTGCTTAACTGGAAGCTACGGTAGTTGATAAAAGTTTGTGTAACAATAATCTACACTAACTGCTAGAAACTGTAGATAAAAAAAATAAACTGTGGTGATTTTTGAAATATTTATTTAATAATAAATCTCATAACTACACTCCTGTGATCAGTCCTCATTCTACCAAGGATCCCTAAAACATACATACATACATACATACATATATATATATATGCTTTATATAAAACTAATATATATATATGTATCATGTAAAAATATATTTTTTAAACAAGCACATATATATATATATATAAAAATATATATGTAAAACATATATATATAGATGTTTTATATACACATGTATATATATATATTAAATTGTTCCCTATCTGCTCTGTCTCCCCTAGATATGAGGCTCAGCTACTTTCTGGGGCAACAGATGGGAGCATGGAGCTCAGAGAGAAGAGTAACTTAAAATTTTTCTTTTAGTTGTGTAAGCCAAGTCTATGACAAACATTCAGTCCAAGCCCTTACTGTACACATCAATGAGAATTTCTCAGTATCAGCAAATATTGTTCTAGTGTCTAGCAAATGGCCAACATATTTAATTTTTAATTGGGATAAATGTGTACCAAGAACAGACCTAAGCTGCAGGCACTTAAGAAAGATGGATGGAAGAATGGAGTAAAATAGAGGGAGGGAGAGGAGAAAGAAGACAGGCATGTTGGCAGAGAAGGTTGTGGCTATACACTGATAGTAAGGCTGTCTGAGAAGCACTGAGATAGGTGGAGCTTTCTAACACTACTGCCTCCTTGGGGAATGCAAGAGGCCTTTCATTTAAAGAAAAGCAAATACAGTAACATGGTATTGCTGCTAGCACTCCTTATTAACAGCAGGGAGACCAGTTTCACAGAACTGATTTTCGGGGGATCTTCATTTTGATGAGATCTTTTTCATTCCTTCCCTGTAGGACAGAATTATAAGAAGTGAAATCCTACATCTCAGCAGGTTTACTCTGTCTCTAATGAGATAGAAAGAAAAACCCTGTCAAGACTAATACCTTAAAATGAGAATTATACATTACTCTGCGTGACAACTTGCCCTTAAGATGTAAGGCATGTTGTACTTTCGTTTTCTTTTCTCCCCATCAAATTCATTGTCTACCTTACTTACTAGCATAGTAACAAAACAAACAAACAAAACCCACAAAAATCCCCAAAACAAAAACAAACAAACAAACAAAAACCACAAAAAAAAGATCAACAAAAAAAGTTAAGATCAAGGACCCCTGAAACTTCCAGAAAATTTTGGATATGAATTGGTAACCATTGTTTTTCTTTTATTGTCCCATACATCAGCTGACCACACAATTCCAGTAGCAATTTGATTTAAAAACAGAAATCTCTGCTGGAAGTCATGCAGAACAGTTTCTTTGCATAAAATTTGCAAATATTTGCAGATCTGTGCAGTCCACATGGTTTTTTCCTTATCTTGGATAATCAAAGTATGAATATAGTGGTTTCATGCAGCAGAAATACAAATACACTGAATTACAAACTGTTAACAGTATTAATTCTAGTGTATAAAATATATGGTAGGATTTATATGGTATATATATATATACACATGTACAATATATATGTGTGTATATATATATATATACATACTGTGTATATATCTGTTCACCATTTCTTTACTGTTCCCAGGAATTATTATTTACAGCAGAAAATCATCTAAGCAGTTAACCCTAACATTTTTCTTGTTGAAATTTTATAACTGCTGAAAGCTAAGAACAATAGACCTCCTCTGGAGAAAAATATAGGAAGTTTTGGTTTGGTTTTTTTATGGTATATCTGTAAGAAGTATAGATCTGAAATACTGTGCAGAACTGGCATGAAGTGCTTTCAATTCCACCTTCAGTCAAATACATTTACTCTATTGATTTTATGTTATCTGTTGTTATACTCAAAGTTTGTCTGCAATTAAAGAAGAATCAAAACAAAGCCTCAAGTAAAGGGTGCAGTTCACAACAGCTCCAATTAGAAACATTGCAAATCCATATCTAAACAATGACAAAAATCTATTTTATTTTAGTGGCATTTTATTTTATTAAGCATTACAATATACAACTGAAGGAATATTAGAGTTAAAAAGCTTTCTTAGTAAAACAACAAAAGCCAGGCAAAAGACATGCATGTGTCCCAACCAGAACTCATGTGAGTAGCTAAA
>NW_020955306.1:467554-474394 GCF_003031625.1 Empidonax traillii
GCAAATCCATATCTAAACAATGACAAAAATCTATTTTATTTTAGTGGCATTTTATTTTATTAAGCATTACAATATACAACTGAAGGAATATTAGAGTTAAAAAGCTTTCTTAGTAAAACAACAAAAGCCAGGCAAAAGACATGCATGTGTCCCAACCAGAACTCATGTGAGTAGCTAAAAAGGAATCTGGAATCAGGTAGGACTCACAGATGGTGATAGTGGGTTTAAGTATGTGTTTGTATAGACAGACAGACAGAAAGACATGTTTAACAAATGATAGCCAGAATATTCTACAAAACTTATGTCTATAAAATGTTTTGTGCAAAGATTCTGCATATATCTGTTCATATATTGTCCTGTCCAGAGGAAAAAAATGCCACAAAACAGAACAAAAAAACTTTGGGTTTTATATGCTGTTGAGTATTAAGAATATAAGAAAGATGAAGAAAATAGATCTTTATGAAACACAACTTATCTATCCTACTATTTCATTTTCAAATCCTTTGATAGGCTTGAGAAATGTCACAGGAAACTTGGCACTTTCTGTCTACTACTTAGTAGCTTTTTTCAACTTCAAAAACACAGCTTAACGAAGCTCTAACATTTATAGGCTCTAAGATCTTTATGTGGTGAATTTATTGTATTTATAAATTATATGGAGAGGAAAGGAAGTCTCCTGAAACTGAATTGCTCCAACAGCTTGAGCAGTTATATTTGAACAAAGGTACAGTAAAAGGCTTTAAAAGATGAAAAGAGCTGAGTCTATCAAAAATATTGTGGAGAGATAAGGAAAAAAACCCTGTTAATCTATGTCAAAAGGAAAGCAACTCACAGGACTGTTAAGTATTGCTGTCATTTAGGGAAGATGCTTCTCATGGCAGCCGCATAATTTGCTACTGGTTTGCAAACACTTATTCTGGCTAAATGAATATCTCAGTTTTGCTATTTATAATTGCTTTGGCACCATCTTATGATACCTTTAACACTGGAATATAATTACTTGTACTGATTTAGGTAACATAATGGAGGATAGAAATCTTTTGCTACTCCTTGGTAGTGGAAGTAAATTAAGTAAGTGTACATAAATAATTTCAGGTGAAAGCCTCCAGCATTTTGGTGCAGTTCCAAGTTCCTCCATATGGTGGGTTTCCCTAATTTCACACACAAAAGTCAAAAATTTCACACAATTCTCTTGCATATATTAGAAAAATTTAGAAGTCTTGAGTGTACAGGTCTGCCTGTAGTTTAATATGTGTAATTCATCCTTTAATTGCTGAAACCCAGGAAATCTTTACTTACCATTCCACAGTAGAGCATGAACAAATCAGCTGGGATTTCCTGTAAAGGAAGGAATCCAGCTGGGTCATCTCCTATATCATCTCTCTTTATGTCATTTCAGTTGGTATCATGATAGGTTGTAATGTTACTTTAAGCAAGCAGAGTCTTTATTAAGTTACCTCCATGATTATTGTTGTTAATCCAAAGAGACTGTCAAGTAGTGAGTACAAAATTCCTTTTATGAATCATCTGCCAGGAAAAAGTAGCCATGACAAGAAATAGTTACTGACACAATAACATTTTCAGTTTTTCCATGTGTATATTTATTTGTGAGGACAAAGAAAATGGTAGGTAGGAAGAAAAGCTATCTGTTAGAGAGAAGGACTGGAAGGCCTTAATCACTGTTAACTCTGATGGACAGCAAATCTGTCCCTTTTAAGGTAATGTACTGCAGAGAGCTGTGCAATTGTTTTTAATTATATTTTCCCCTGATTCTTTCTAAATGTATGTCTGAAACCTGAGAGTATCGGTAACTCAGGATTGAATAAGTGATCCTTTACCCTCACCATCATACTGAAACAAAAATAGACATCAGTTGGCATTCTTTTATGTGGAAGCAAGTCTAGATAGTTATATAAATAAGCAATAAAATGTCAGAGCATCTAAAATGTATTAACCACTTGTTTTCAGTCCTCACACCTCTAAAAAATGTGCTTAGGCTATCAGTCAGAATTTTGATAATTATTTTGCAGCAGCACATGTAGAGTAAAAAAATTTAATTATGTTACTTTAAAAAGGTGTTTATTTTTTTGTTTGTTTTAAGAATATCCATATTTCATTTACTTTTAAATTACTCTTATATTATGCTTGTAAAGTACAGGGAATTATGGAAACAGACAACCATCAGTCCAGTGGCCTAGTATATCAAAGCCAGTGAGCCTTTAGCAGTAAATAGTTCAAGGCAAAAATGTGTGCAAATTCAAGCCCAGTGTAATTTTATCTAAAACAGGGAAGAGTCCTTTTACCTCAGGCTGTGCATCACTCAGAAGGGGGAGACACCAATACACAATTCTAACTGTCCAGGTTGTTTTATGAGAAGACCTAACACAAGACCAGTTTAAGTTCAATAGCCAGTTAATTTAACAGTTTCTAACTATGATGACATTTTTAAAAATTACAGGTTTAAAGTCCAGACACATGAGAAAGCCATTAACCTGAAACTTATTTTAAGCTCCTCTAATGGAAAAATATCAGAGAAAAAAAAGAACCTTGACATGCCTTCTTCCAGTAGTAGTTAACTTGATGTCACTAAAAGGGAAAACAATAAAAAAAGAATTTAAAAAATAAAACCATGTAATACTGTTGCAAAAAAAATATTTATTGGGTTTATTTTATTTTGCAGTTGAACAAGTTTTCCATATTGATTTTTGTACTTTTCTTTTTACCCAAACCATTTCTCTCCTAGAGATTTTTTTATTCTTATACTATAATTCCTTTTGCTCTACCAAGAATCCATACTAAGAGTTATACTTTGTTTAATATTGACCCAAAAATAGCACAGTAATTTAAACCTCAGGTAAATAAAATGGCCAACATAAATATTTTTTCTTGATGTTACATGAAGCAGTTAGCTTTTAAAAACTCATCAATCAATCTAGCCCAAAACCAGTTTAAGCAGTTGGGCATCAGAATACTTAAGGTCCATTTAATGCTTATTACTTTAGCTATGTTTGACTGAACACTCACATTAGAATTACTATGAGAATTGGTCTATTGGTCTAGAATTACTATGAGATATGGTCTCATCCTTTCCCTTGCTCTGGTGCACATCTGATTGCTGTTAAAAAAACAGGCACAGCAGAAAATTACTCACTTTTTCATTTTTGCTTTGTTTGCCTCCTGAGCTGGTTCACAGTAGAACCATATAAGTGGCAGCTAAGGTGCTCATAAAACACCATCACATTCATGGGAATACTGATCAGAAACAGTGGGGGCAAAGAGTATTTTATATTTCTATTATTATAACAGAAATATTCCTGCAAAGCTAAAGCTTGCTGTGACTTTTTTTAGGTCTCATTCACTCAGAGTATTATCTTTGCAGAACATGATGACCAAACCCACATGAAAAGCTGTACATGTTGAGGAAAGTTTGGAAGTTGAGTTCTTCCACAGTCCAACTGGAATAACTTGTTCTAGAACTTCTATGCTACCACTGCCACCACTTCTACATTATTACCCCATCAGAGCTACAGTAGAAGTGTCTTACCTAAATCAGAACAGTATAAACTCAAAAACAACTAGTAAGATTCTACCATATTACTAGAACACCATCAGGAAATGTAAACATGTCAGACCAATTAACCAGTATATTTAAACACTTGCTAAGATACTATTCAGTTAACAAAAGCTAAATAAGGAGGGTGTTGTGACCAAAGCCCAGTGTGCTAATACGTTTCTACCCTCTTTACAGCCTCTTTGCATTCACTTCACACAGCCACAGTTCCCAGAACTGTAAATCTGCTTGCTACTCATATTCTTCCCCCGCTATATGCGATCTACTAATTTTGAGACTAAGCATGAGCAATTTTAATAAGCATATGCTCACTTTATAGCACTAAGCGTAGGGATCTCAAAAATAACCTTTTCGGATTGTTGCCTACTTTGTGAAAATATAGCTCCATCATCATCACTCTAAAAAATTTTGAAAGAAAAGTGAATCTGCACAAGTTTAAAAAAAAGATGGACATATAGGGAGCTTTTCTTTTCTGATAAAATTAACCAAACCATTTTAACCTATGACAAAATCAAAGAACCAAGCCTGATGGAGTTCAAGAAGCATTTGGATGATGCTCTCAGGTGCATAAGACTTTTGGGAATGGTCCAGCGCAGGGCTAGGAGTTGGGTTTGACTGTCCCTGTGGGTCCCTTCCAACTCAGCATATTCTGTGTGTCTGAAATTCATAAATATCTTAGTTTTAAAAAAAAATGATACATTTAACAATTTCAAGAATTTAATAGTCAAACCACTATATATAAGATAATTTTTAAAGTAAACACTGCTATAGCCTTTTTATTAATTTTGTATTGCTGTCTTTTTAACACCATCTTATTGAAAAAAATGGTAAATTATACTAACCAAAAAGTCATGAAATATTTGCCCTATTGTATGCATCTCATTTTTGCATTTACAATTTCTAATTGTTCTTAATTCTCCTATCAAAATGGGTTGGGGCTTTATTATTTTGTCTTTGGTACTACTCACTGTATCCAGATTTAGGGAGTTCTATTTGCCTAGTATCCTGGATACAAAGATTTGCTGTATGTAGAAGCATATTAGCATGTGCTCTGCATAGTGCATACTGCTCTATGAGCTGTATATGTGTTGCCGCTTTACTGAATACTAAACACTGAGCAAGGTCACTTCCAATATCAACGATCACAGTAATTTCATACGTGATAACCAATATATAAGACGGATTCTGAATTCTACCAAAAATACCCCTTCTCTTTTCCTTCACACTCCTGGAAAAACCCCAAGAAGTTTTATGTGTCAGCTTTTGAGTATCCAAAGGGAAAAGATGTCACCCCTGACAAGCACCTCTTTCCTTATGCCCTAGGAGAGGTAAAAACCAGTTGTTCTTCTGCTTACAGATCCTGCAAGGGGATACTTTCTGGTATCATGCCTACTGAGTCAGACTCCACACACAATATTTGATTGTGGTGTTTTGGCACTGAAGGGCTCAATAACCACTTCACCCCTTTGTGAAATACTCACCTTCAGAGTTTTTTTCTTTTTCAGCCTAATAAAAACACTGTGCCTTATCCAGTTAAATATTTTTGTGCAGGGAGGTAGACCCAAGAGTTGCCAAGAGGCACATCTCCCTTAGTATTGCAGCTAGGACTATGTTATAACACATGACATTGGAAGTGCTGATTTCTTGCTCATTCCTTGTATTTAGAGGAGAGATCAAGGGGATCCCAACCTCACCTCACTGTGGCCTGCCAGCTCCATGGCCCAGATGAAGAAACTCAGTCTTACTCCTGACTGCCTCTAGCCCAGATCTGCTCCCCAGCTCTTCCTGACTTTCGCAGAAACATTCGAGTCTTACTCCTCATGCCTTATGCTTTCCCAGAAAGTATTGTTTTTTTCTATTCCAGCTATGCACAGGTTGGATTCTTTGACAGAGAAGGGCAAAGGGAGGCACGGCATTCACTCGCCACTACTAAGCCAAGGTTATTAGAATAGAGTAAGTGGGAGAAAGACAATAGCAACTACTGCTCAAGAAGCCAATGATTTCCATCGTGTTTTTCCATAAAAGTCATAGGAAGTGTTTGGTCCAAGTTATTTTAAGGCAAAAATATATATATTGACATTCTTTAGTGTTACACTTTACAATGTCAGCCAGTGGATTAGATCAACATTTTATATGCACATGTGGAGAAACTTAGTCATTGTTCAAAATGTTTCTACATGCACTATAAACTGCCTATAACCAGATAAATCAATTCTTTATTTCAGCTCACAAGGCCACTACTTCTGAGAGCAGAGCTACCGAGCTGCACCCTAAGAGGGACAATAATCAAAGATGCTGATATGATTAATTCTTTAATATAATGGAACAAAGGGATAAAACCAAGAAATATCAATGTTTCCCTCACGTGTGGAATATATGACTGAGACAAATGCTTAGCAGTCTTATTTTATGCACCTTGTTTGCCATGCTAGGTCTCAAAAGAGTGGTGAGAGGAGGGCTGCCTCCCTGTTCTGCCCAGCCCGTTCTCCAGAGCAGTTCTATCAAAGCCTCAGGGTGACTTTTGTCAGAAGGCTTTGTCTAGAGGGGTTTTATAAAGTTTATTATAACCCAGAAGAACAATAAAACTTGTGGAGTGACAGCAAGAATAATGGAAAGACCCCCACTCTGGCAGAACATGCTGTACAGGGAATAAATGTTGTTTGAAATCTTTTTATTTTTCTTTCATCTCTCCTAAAGGTCATTGTTCTCTGTTTAAAAAATTCTCCCTCAAAAAGGTAGGCATATATCAAAATTCTGGCTGACTCATTGTACTGCAGCAACACCATAGACCTCTTTAGAGCTTTTCATTTGATTTTCATTGATTGCTATTTCAGATAAAAAGTAAACATATCTGAACTATTTTCACATTTAACATTTATTTTTATTTATTTGTTATGGATTATCTGGAAAAAGTAGTATAAATGACTGTAACATGCTTGTAGTGGGGTTTTTTTGATATCATCTTCATCCCTTTTTAAGGCTTTAAATATGCTGTCATGTAAGTTGTGCTAAAGAAATTCACAACCTTCAGTGAGTAAATGGGGGTTTTTTGCTAATTAAATATTTTATCCTGTAAGACTGATTTATTGTTTGATTCTAATCAGTTTGACTAAAATCACTGGAGTTGGGGTTAGGCAACAGTTGCTGCAATTATAATCTGATGAAAGGAACAACTTGGTCCTAAGAATATATGAATTGATTGGAAAAGATTTAAGTGTAATTAAAGCTGAGGTCTGACATTGGCAGTGTCTGACTCTGGATTCATCTTA
>NW_020955306.1:475030-480186 GCF_003031625.1 Empidonax traillii
GAAGGGAAGGGAAGGGAAGGGAAGGGAAGGGAAGGGAAGGGAAGGGAAGGGAAGGGAAGGGAAGGGAAGGGAAGGGAAGGGAAGGGAAGGGAAGGGAAAAATATCCTTCAGAATTCCACTACGTCCTTAAACTGTTGCTTCTTTTTTTTTCCCCTCCATGATTAGATGTATGCATTTATGTATTCCTGCAGCTCACCAGTCACTGCTTTTTGACTACTCTTCAAGGCAAAGATTAAATATATTTGTCTGTTAAAATTTATTCTTACCCTGAGCTCAGAGAGTTAAATTTCAAGGCATAAATGAGTTTCTAAGGTTTAACTTTTCCTTCTTACTATGAACTTTCAGTATAATTCTTGATGTTTCTGAGATTCATGGAAATGTTAAAGCTCCTTTTTTAATGTTAATCTAAATTTTTAGCCTCAATGAATCCGTTTGTCATTTTTCATACAGATAAATGACAATAAGTAAGTCTTGCAGCTTTGAAAATTCTTTTTTTTTTTTTTTTATGAGCACAGATTTTAAAGCCAGAAGGGGCCATTATAATCATCTAAATTTACTGCAGTTATGAAACCCATAGTGATTTTGCACAGCTTCCTTTTTGAATAATAACATCTTTTGAATCAGTCCTAATTAAAAAAATCTCCAGAGATAAAGAATCCTCCATACTTTCTATTTCTTGAGTTGTGCATTTCAGTCTAGTTTTCATTCTTCACTCAATTTTTTAAATGCAGTAATTGTGCTCCTCATTTATTTGTTTGCTTTGCATGGACAAAGGATTACTTCCTTCCTCTGCTTTTATTTTAAGAAATCCCTCAGAACATTTTTGTCTACCAAACTCAAAAACTCGTTTCATTTTTTTCATTCCAAAGTTAGAGTTCCAAATTAATAAAATATTTACACATTTTTATTGAATCACAGCCTCTGTGTTTGCTTGAATTCAACTTCACAACTGATTCTGTTAGAATTTATCTATGGGTCTGTCTCTGTTTACCTTTTGACTTTTCTGAGTTAAAGGGAACATGACTTAGAGGTGCTAATTTTAGTGTGGGAGAAATAAATGCAGAATTTTTATAAATAAAAGCAAGAAGAGTTTTTCTCAGTTATTAACTGGAAAATGCATAATATCAAGATCTCTAAATACTGTGTATTTCCATCTTATCAAATCTGTGTTCAGGAAAAAAATTGAAATCCAATGCTAATACTGATGAGAGAAAGCTAGTTTTTGAAATTCATCTCTTTCTTAGCATAGAGGTCCAAATATTATTTGCAGCAAAGGGTCAAGAAGGATGAAAACCCATTAGTCAAATGCAGAAGCACCAGATCTGGTCAACACCAGATACTGCAGACTATGCTTCTCCATAGGGCTCTGAAGTTTTGATCTTTTCTCTCTTTTCCTTTTCAGTCTACTATATCTTCACATCTCTCACATTTCTTTTCCTTCTTATGTCCTTATCACTAGGGCACATTATTAGTAAAGCTTCCTCGTAATATTAATTCCTCACAATATTAAGGAACACATCATATTGCTGTAGGTTTCATATGAAAACAAAATTATATACTGATATAGACTACTTCATGCTATAAAGCTTGAGGGATAAGATGACTATTATTGTGGCCATTAAATATAAGCTCAGTAACAAGCTGCAATGACCAACCTCAACATAATACATTATGAAAGAACAGATAGAAGGGACAACAAGTAATGAGTTAGCTTAGACATTGCCTCACTTTAGCATTTAACCTTCAAAACTCTTGTCATGTTTCCTCAACACGTACTGACGTGTCCAGAGCCACTCTCACCTTGGGAGGGCTGAACTTCAAAATTCAGGTATGCACTCACTTGGTCTACTTGTAGCAAAATTTCATGCATTACCTAATTGAGGTAATAAATTTGGAGAATATCTGGTCCATATTCACAAACTTTTTTTGTGACTTCCATTTATTTTAAAAGGGACTGCCAAAATATTTTCAGCTTTTCTTAAATGTTTTCTTTCCAGAGTAGTTACAAATTTAATGTGAGATAAATATTTTACCTATTCTAATTAAAAATGTAGGAGACTAAAGGAAGAGCACAGACTGTTAAGACCGTTGTTCACATAAATATAAAATATTCTAACTGAAATTTGTAATAACTTTAAACCCTAAGATAAGTCAATGATTAAGAGTTATGAGTATATGTATAGCCATTAGAGATTAAGAAGAAAAAAAGGGTTTCAGGTTTAGATACACACTGATTTAAAAAAAACCCAACATTAACAACAACAAAAAAATAAACAGCAGATGTCCTGAGTATAAGACAAATGTCATTCTTCTCCAAAGATTGTCCACCAAGTCCAGACTTTATGACTAGTTCTGTTCCCCTGCCTTGGTTAGTGGTCTCCAGTTACCTAAAATAATTTTATTTCTGATATATAAATATGAAGGTACTTTGAATTAGAATTTACTTTTGCAGACAGTCATCATAGGTAGATATGAGGAGTCAAATTTTGGAAAGTTTTGTCAAAACCAACCAGTTTTGCCAACACAGAACATTCAATAAACATTTTCCCTATTTGAATAAAAATATACAGATAGGAAGATTTTCACTTCACTAACATTACACATTCAGTCGTTTCTACTATTTGCATAGGGAGCCTAAGTACCCTTGTATTTCAGCTACTGTTATAGGATACACAAATACAAAACTCATCATGTCCATTTGAGAGTGCTCAGAAATGCCAAATGAGCAGGATCATAGAATCATAGAGTCATAGAATAGTTTCAAGTTGGAAGGGACCTTGAAGATCATCTAGTTCCAAAATCCCTACCATGGGCAGAGACACCTTGCACTTGACCAGGTTACTCAAGGCTCCATCCAACCTGGCCTTGAACACTTCAGAGACATCCACTTTTCTGGGCAACCTATTCCAGTGCCTTCACAGTAAAGAATTTCTT
This sequence comes from Empidonax traillii, assembly GCF_003031625.1. Lineage (NCBI taxonomy): Eukaryota > Metazoa > Chordata > Aves > Passeriformes > Tyrannidae > Empidonax > Empidonax traillii. The sequence goes on from NW_020955306.1 coordinate 477,965, forward strand.
CCTAACATCTCGTCTAAATATCTCCTCTCTTAGTTTAAACTCTTGTCCTATCACTATCTACTTGTGTAAAATGTTGCTCTCCTTTTTTAGAAACACTGAAAAGCTTTAATGAGGTGACCCCACAGACTTCTGTTCTCTTCTGTTCTCCAGGCTGAAGAGCCTCTCTTCATAGGATAGATGCTCCAGGCCTCTGATCAACTTTTTGACCATCCTGTGGACCCATTCCAACAGGTCTAACAGAAATAATGGACTCAGCAAAAGCAGGTGTCATTGATCTTCCTGCAGTGTCATGACGCAGTGTGCTTTGGTACCAAAGATGTGATCTCTGACTTGGCCTGAGCCAGCTCATACAGTAGCACAAAAATCTGACACTGTAGTACCAGCAGATGTTACATAGAATCGTCATAGAATCATCAAAGTTTTTAGGTTGAAAAGCCCTCTAATAATATTGAGTCCAACCATTAATCCAGTGTTGCCAGGTCCACCACTAAACCATTTCCCCAAACACCATGTCTACATATCTTTTAAATCCCTCCAGGAATTGTGACCCCCCCACACAGTTCCGTAGGCAACCTGCTCAAGTGCTTGTAATGTGGGGATCTCCACAACTTTGCTCTGGGATTCAGAAGTGTGAATCCAAAGCTAGACCTGCCCAGATGACTCAAATTTTCACAACAGTTATGGACTCCTCAGACATCAAGAGAGGGATTAAATAGCAAGGTAGTGTTGTCACTGGTGGCCAACTTTTTATGTTTTAATCACATTTTTATCTCTTTTACACTATTCTGTCTGTCTGGATTTAAAAAAAAATATATATACATAGTTACTGGAATACATTCAGTTATAAATAGCTAACAGGAGGATTTTTCATTTTCAGGTATAACTGTTCTTAGTACTTTTCTAATTACAATAAGAATCTTGTATCAGAACCTCTTGGGATTGTTCCCTCTTTCCACAAGGAAGACTCCTATTCTATTAAGTAGCTCTAGAATTTTTTATAAAACTTGTTTATTTTTTTCTTTCTTGCTATGTCTCAGTGTTATTAGTCTCTGTAAATCTACTCTCTGGTGTAAGCTGATAAGTAATACTGGACAAAGTCTTTTTTTGTGACATAGTGATGATATGACCTTTAAATTGCATTTATTTCATATAAACACATTTCATAATTTATAAATAAAGCTATGAAAAAACAAACAAACATTGAAGTTCCATTTGAAACTCTACATCAGAATGGCCACTAGTTTGGAAATCCTCACTTTCATAGTTTCCAAGATTTGTTTTGATTAAATTAATTTTTTTTTTTTTTTGCCAAAAAATATCAAATTTATCTGCAGGAAGAGTGACAAGAAAGAGGAAATCATAAACTGTATTTTTCTATCAATAAAATTCATAGAATCATATACGATGAAGAAGTTAGTCAGCAAAATCACAGGTCTCTTATCAAGGCCCATTTTTACCCCAACATGGGGCCATCTTATTGAACCTAACTTAATAGCAGGCATTAAAAAATGCATATAATATCAGCAGGATGAAAAGGATCAGAAGACAGTTGCCACTACAGTGCTGTCACAGAAGTGAGCTAGTAAAAAAATCTAAATTGAGGAACTAAAAAAACCTATTAGAATTAATTCAAAAAACATGGTTGAAACACTTCTTTGCTCCTTGCTTCAAGTCTTTTCCTGCTGAGAGTAAAACAACATGCCAGCAAGAAAGGCACGCAGAGCAGCTGGCAGTCCAATAACATACTAGAACTGTCAATGCCATCCACATGGTTCTCCACATGAGGTTTTTAGAGATTCCTGATACTATAATCTATAATGCACTGTGAAAAAAAGACATCCCTTTTCAAGGCTGTTCTCCACAGAAGAGAAATACAGGGTTAATGCAAAGAAAAAAACATTCCCGTTTATATTGCTTTAAACCAGAAACTAAGAGAAGGACATGGTAAAACTGGAAACAGTGAAAAAGCTTATCATCCAAGGCAGTGCAAAAATGCTTATCTATATCTGGCAAAAAGTGCTTAGATGACAACTATTTAAAAAAAAAAAAAAAAAAAAAAAAAAAAAAAAAAAAAAAAAAAAAAAAAAAAAAAAAAAAAAAAAAAAAAAAAAAAAAAAAAAAAAAAAAAAAAAAAAAAAAAAAAAAAAAAAAAAAAAAAAAAAAAAAAAAAAAAAAAAAAAAAAAAAAAAAAAAAAAAAAAAAAAAAAAAAAAAAAAAAAAAA
>NW_020955306.1:480271-502453 GCF_003031625.1 Empidonax traillii
AAAAAAAAAAAAAAAAAAAAAAAAAAAAAAAAAAAAAAAAAAAAAAAAAAAAAAAAAAAAAAAAAAAAAAAAAAAAAAAAAAAAAAAAAAAAAAAAAAAAAAAAAAAAAAAAAAAAAAAAAAAAAAAAAAAAAAAAAAAAAAAAAAAAAAAAAAAAAAAAAAAAAAAAAAAAAAAAAAAAAACAAACAAAAAAACCCCAACCAATTAGAAACAAAATGTTAAATAAGATTACCACAACACATGATTTTTCAGTTTTTTCAACCTTAATAATTTGCTTAAATTATTAAAAATGATAGAATCATAGAACATGGTGGGTTGGAAGGCACCTAGCAGGCGGTCCCATCAGGACCTGCTGGCCTGCACCAGGACACCCCAAGAATTACATCACGCACCTGAGGGCATTGTCCAAATCCTTCTTGAATTCAGACAGGCTTGATGCTGTGACCATTTCCCTAGGAAGCCTGTTTTGGTGCTCAACCACCCTTTGGGTGAAAAACGTTTTCCTGATACCTAACTTAAATCTCCCCTGACTCAGCTTCATGCCATTTCCTCAAGTTCTGTCATTGGTGAAGAGATTGATACCTGCCCCTTCACTTCCCCTTGAGCGGATGTTGAAGACCACAGTGAGGTCCTCTCTATCTCCCCTTCTCTAGGCTGAACAAACCAAGTGACCTCAGTTGCTCCTCCAGACCCTTCACCATCCTCATGGTCTTCCTCTGAATGCTCTCTAATGGCTTAATGTCTTTTTTTTACATTGCAGTGCCCAAAACAATATTCAAGGCAAGGATGCATCAGTGCAGAGCGGGGCCAGAAACTCATCTCCTTTTACTGGCTAGACATGCTTTGCCTGATGCCTCCCAGTACACGATTGGTCCTCCTGGCTGCCAGAGCACTACTGATTCGTGTTCAACTTGTCCTTGATTAGGACCCCCAAGTCCCTTTCTGTAACACTGTTCTCCAGCCACTCTTTCCCCAGTCCATACACACAATCAGGATTGCCCATCCCAGGTGCAGAATCTGATGCTTCCCCTTGTTGAAGTTCATATGGTTGGTGATTGCCCATCTCTCCAATTCATCAAGGTCTCTCTGCAAGAACTCTCTGCCCTTGAGGGAGTCAACAGCTCCTCCCACTTGTTGTCACTGGCAAACTTACTTAGTATTTCCTTTGAATCTTACATACAGGTCATTAATGAAGATGTTGAAGAGAATTGGGCCTAAATGAAGCCCTGTGGAACCCCACTAGTGACCAGTTGCCAGCCTGATGTTACCCCATTCTCTACAACTCTTTGTGCCCAACCTGTGAGTCAGTTGCTCACCCATCAAAAAAATTTGCTGAAGTCCAAAAAGATTACATCTACTGGCTTTTCTAGATCATCTAGGTGGGTTGCCCTATGCTAGAAGGAAGTCAGGCTCAACAAGCAGGACTTTCCCCTTATGAAGCCTTGCTGGCTGTGACTGATGACTGCGTTGTCTTCCAGATCTTTTTCAATACCTCCCAGAATAATCTTTTCCATGATTTTACCAGGCACTAAAGTGAGATTGACAGGGCTGTAGTTTCCAGGGTCCTCCTTGCCCTTCTTGAAAACTGGGACAATGTTCACCAGCTTCAGTCAGCAGGGACCTTTTCTGGATTCCCAAGACCGCTCAAAAATCATTGAGAGAGGCTTTGCAATGACATCAGCCAGATCTTTGAGGATATGTTTAGAAGGCACTACTTTATTATTAAGGGCACAATAAGACTAAGGAAGCTTATGAAGAAATGTTGTATTACAATCCTTTAGTAATTTAATATACATTTTCATTTTGAATGGGAACATACTGGTTGAAAGTTTTTCTATTGTTTTTGTTAACAGCATCCAACCAAATGGTACAATTAGGTCTAACTTTAAAAACAAACAAAAAAAAGTAGGCAACTACTATGATAAACATTTATTAAGAAGGCGTTTGTCCTCTCTCTCTTGTATTAAGTGGATTTGGTTACTTCATATTTGACCGTACTTTTTGTAATAAGTACTTTTGTCCTTTATATGTATTGATATTTAGGTATTGTTTTTCAAAAGTCTTAGAGGACATGCTTTATGAAAGAACCTTAAAAGTTATCAGGACTTTAACTTCAGTACATTCCCGTTTTTTCACTTTTCTTTCCTCATATAAAATGGAAGAGATTTACTAATTCTTTAGGATATAGCACTTATGAAGTAAGATGTGTCAGGCAGTCAGGATGCTAGGCAATATTTGACAAAAATTTAAACCACAAAGATAGGTCCCTTCCTACATTCAACAAGCTTATGGCTAACAAAATAAACCAGGATAAGTTCTGTTTTCTTGTTTGAAAATTAAAAAAAAAAAAAAATCAAAATTTTAAGACTTTAAGAAACTCTGCACTTATTAGAAGGGAAAAGATAGGCTTTATGTTTTGTAAAAACATTTTTGTAGAAAGATTTCTATGGGACCAAGGCAAAAATCATCATATTTTTTAGTATTCATTTAGAATGCATTTTTTCTGAAGGCACTCACTGTTCAATGCAGGTTTTTTGCAATTACTTTTTCTCTTTTCACATCTATGCAAATTCTTCACTTGTCTTGTGCTTCTTTAGGCTATGTTCCACCTTCAACATTGTCAGAGTAGGAACAAAATAATCAGAGTTCGATTTTTACTCAGTAAATTACTTTTTTTTATCTCACATGGGACATGGAATGACTGCAGGAAGGAATCCACAGAACTCAGATCTATCACTTATAATAAACTCACCTCTTCCCATTTCACCTGCACTGATTTTAATGAGATAGTTGTGGTGGGTTGACCCTGGCTGGATGACCAGTGTCCACCAAAGCCACTCAATCACTCTGCTCCTCAGCCGGACATGAGAGAGAAAATGTAACAAAAGGCTCATGGTTCAAGATAAGGACAGGGAGAGATCAGTCACCTGTTACTGTCATGGGTAAAACAGACTCATCTTGAAGAAATTTATTTGATTTATTACTAATCAAATCAGAGTAGAGATAATAAGAAATAAAAGTTATTCTTCCTGGGCTCAACTTCGCGCCGGTGGTCAAGGGGGACGGGAAATAGGGGTTGGGATCAGTTCATTACGCATTGCCACTCCTATCTCCTTGGGGGGAGGGCTCCTTGCACTCTACCCCAGTGTGGGATTCCTCACAGAGGATAGTCCTCCACCAGCTTCTCCAACATGAGTTCTTCCCATGGGCTGCAATTCTTCCCGAACTGCTCCAGTTTGTGTCCCTCCTGCGGAGCACAGTCCTTCAGGAACAGGTTGCTCCAGTGTGGGTCTCCTGTAGGGTCACAAAACCTGCCAGCAAGACTGCTTCAGCGTCAGCTCCTCCTTCCCCAGGGCCACAGGTCCTGCAAGGAGCCTGCTCCAGTGCAGCTTTCCCATAGGATCACTGCCTCCCTTGAGCAGCTGTCTGCTCTCATGTAGGGTCCTCCATGGGCTGTAGGTGGATCTTTTCTCCACCATGGACATCCTAGAGTCAATAGCTTCCATTATCTTAGAAACAGTTCTCTAGAATACCTAGTCTACAAGTAAGGAAATCTAATAGATGAAACACCAAAAAGTAATATCCATGAATAACATCCCTACTCTTGGCCAGCATAAAAATTTAGGCTGTGTTCCTCTTAAAGTAACAGATAAACAGTAAACAACATTTTAAAGGGCACGTTCTTTGAGTACCTAAAGTTAAATTTTTGTGTCTCTTGCTACTGCCTAGTACATTGTACTTTCTTATTAAAAACGCCCTTCTTGCTGTTCTACACTTTAGTCAATAGGTGGCAATGCCTATTCCAGGACATTTCTCCCACCTTCCATGGTCATTTCTGAAGTTATTTGTTCTCCATCTTTACATCAGCCTTCAGTAAAGTATTCACACTTAAAAAAAAAAAAGTTTGAAATTGATATATTTTTGGTAGCTATGCTTCAGAGTTTGTTATCTTTTCTTAGGTACAAAGGTAATTTTGAAGCAGAAGCTCCCATTCAGTCTGAGGACAGAGTTAGACATGATTGTATTTCATTATAAATAGTTATCATAGGTACTAGACTCTAATTAATTTATTTTCAGAAGGTGGGCGATCCATAAATATTACAAGGAAACTTTTAAAGTGGTGTGTTGAAAATGGCAAGTAGGGTTTTCCTGCTCCTTTTTGACATTAAAGGTGAATTACATAAATATATTCATATACCTTGGCATTAATTTAACCCTAATAGGTCACTCTTGAGAGATCATTTCACAAGACTTTTATATTTTTTCCCAATATAACCTTAAATAACATCAAAGACTAACCCAACCCCTTTTCTAATAGTAGTTAATGGAGAAAAATATAAAGAAGAATGGTTTTCCTTTCATCTGGTAGTGGAAAACTGCTCTTGCAGCTCCATCGAGCCATATTGAAATGTGTTTCTAAACAAGAAACTATGAATTATACTGTTCAATAAATTAGATACTATGCATTGTGAAAATGAAAGAGAAATAATAAAAGAAGAACAGATCTTGGCTTTTCCTGGCATGTTCTATGTGCCTCTGGAGAGTGACCAGGAGAACATTTCAAGATCCTGAAAATGTATTGGTTTCAGAAAAATTTCTTCATTCCAAGATCAAAGAAGATAAGCACAGAGTTATTGGCTCAGGCTTAGCCATCCAGATTTCTATCAGGTGAGAACACAGACAGTTAAAGAGGTATTGTAACAAATTCCATTATTTAAAACAAAAAAACTAACAAAACTCCACAACAACAACAAAAATCCCAACACAAGTGCAACTTATTTCCTCCTTACTTCCCTTTGTACCAAAAGAAGATCAAACTACTCCAATGGTCTTGAATGTGATCTACCATTAATAACGAAAAATCAGTAAGTTTAGAGCTCTAGTTCCTATAACAATCATGTGATGCTGCAGAGGCAAAAACTGGTTTCTTGAGTGATGAGACTTCCTAAATCTCAAAGTTCTACCAGACATCTATAGTCACAAGGAAAAAAAGTTCTTAGAGCTTCCCAACCAAATATATCACAATACAACATTAATTTAACAGAAAAGACTAGAGGAAAAAAAATGGACTTTCTTGAAAAAGATATAGAGCAAAGAGGAAAAATCTTTTTCCTCAAAAAGTGTCAGTCATGTAAAAATATGCCTGATCCTTAGAGAGGGGAGATTTTCTTAACCCACAGAAATTTATTTGTCTGTTAGTGCCCCAGGGATAATGAAACCATGTGTGTCTGATCCAGTCTGTCAGGTGTCCTGTAAGAGAATTCTCCACTGGACAGATTCACAAACTCGGGGTAATTCAATTGCCCTTTTCCAGAGGCTGCCACACAAAAACCTAAGGGAGACCCCTCAGCAGATCTTCCCACATGTTATTCCACTGCCGGCAAACTATCAGCAATTTATAAAGGACTCACTCTAACAGTTTACAGAATAATACTCTTTAATAATACAAATGGTGACAAATTAATATGGTTTGTGATTGTTGGTGGTAGGGTCTAGCTGCAAGAACACACTTAGAGCAATCTATTAATACTATAAAGCAAGCAAAAGCACAAACCCTGATACAAAAGAATCTACTAATATATTATGGAGCAGCAGTGAGCTCTAAGCAGCAAGTAATTAGCTTGCATAGCTAATTACTCACCCATCAGGTGTCCCTGGATGAGGGAGAGACCTGTCAGCTGATCCTAGCAGTTTTGGTGGAAATCTTCCTCCAATTTTTCTCCATTTCCAACTTTCTTTTATAGAATTGCTTTAGGTTTAGGTGGAATTTGAGTGGATATAGTCACAGCTGCTTAATTGGGTAGTTGTCCTTGGCATCTGTCTTTCTTGGTGGAGGAATATGCACAGTCAAAGTGCCACCATATTCCTCTTCCTGCAGGATGTTTGTGGAGGGAGGCCACAGGGCCTTCACATCAGTCCCCTCTCGTTTGCATCCCCCAATAACAGGTAGTTATCACTGTTCACAGAAATTTTGTGGGGCATTATGACCATATTTCATCTGGGAAGCAACAGCTATATTTTTTATTCTCCTTTAACTTTTAATCCTATCCATCCTTCCAGTCACACACACATTGCAAAGCCACAGCTCTTCATGTGTCATCTCAACTCATGGTTACAAATAATAACAATTGTTTGCCTTTGTAAAGTTGTGGCAAACAAAATAATTTCATTTATCTTAAAAATAAAAACTTCTCATTTTATTTTGCAATCAGCATCTAGCATTGATTGGCTAATTCTATTTCACAATATACCCACATTTTGTAATGGCAACATATTATAATGATACACTTTCCATAACTGATGGCTAAAAGTTAGTTCTGTGCAAGTATCCTGTATGTAAAATTGTTATTATAAAAGTTAATGAGTTCTGATCTGATAAAGCTTTCTTTATAAATTGCACATACCACCAGGAAAGCATTGTCTTACTTAAACTACATTTTTTAGGCAAGTACTCTTGCCTAAAGAGCAATTTGTATCACATAGTATCAAAACAAAAACAATTTGTATCACATAGTATCAAAACATTAGTTTCAAACAGATAATCTGGTCAAAATATAAACACAGATAAATCCATTTTTTCATATCTGGATAACTCGTGTTATGAGAAGACATGCTGGCACAGTATTGTAGGCATGTATTGCAGGGGTAGGCCAGGACTCCAGTAGCTCAAGTCTATCTGGCAGTTTGGGTTGTTTTGGTTTTTTTTAAGAGTGTATATATATATATTAAGAACATTGGTAAATTTTCATTTTATTTTGAAATTAAAACCTAAACTAACTACACATAGGTAGTCAGGAAACCTAACAAAGTAATATCTTGAAGTTTCTCTTTTATTGATTGTTCCATGAAGACAGGTATTTTTTCCTATAATTTCTAAAGAGTCTTCATGTTTTGAAGTATTATAAAGTCAGCAAAGAAGATGATGACAATGATGATGATGATGATTATTTTGTTTCCATTACATTTCATTATCAACCTCTATATTCTTTCTGCTGAAAACTTTATTAATGCCATTTTGTAATCAAATTTATAGTATAGCAAAGACTGTCCAAGGTGATATGCTGATGATTAAATATAATAAATGATGTCATATTGTTCCAAGTTTTTCAGTATAGAGCAGGTATACTGAAAAAAACTACCAAAACAGTGGCAAGAATGTAAAAGCAAACACCAGCATGCCAGATTTTACATGAAGGCACCATGTACATAAGGAAATTAGGGAACAATCTGAATAATCAGCAAATCTAAGCAAATCTGTCACTCCTAAGCAATTTAAATGAACACATCCAATTTACACAATCCACTAGGCTCACTTTATCTCATAGCAATTATCACAATCTCACTGATGCTCTAGGAAATAAGTGCTCTGTCTTGCCTTGAGTCTTGCTAAATAAGCAAATTATATTGATTGTCATCTTAATGGAAAGTACCAACACAAAGTCCTTAAGGTCTTTTATCTCATGGAAAAGGGGGGAGAAAAGGTCTATAAAGTTTTTCTGGGGTTGTTTTTCAGTTGAGATAGAATATTTTACAGTAATCTTAAACTCCCCCCACAACACACTTTTCACTTGTGTAATTCAGTGTTCTTTCCAACATGAAGAGAAGAAATAGTGTTACTTTAGCTATTATTTAGATAGGAGATTGAAGCAAATAGACTGCCTCTTCATGGTAGTGGCTAGTCTAGCTTCAGTCATAATTATATAATGTATTTTTTTCCCTTTCAAAATCAAGGCAGCTATAAAATTTCACAAGCCTGTTTGTTGTGGTAATCAGTGTCTTAAATATTCGATAAGGAATTGGTTTTTTCTCTTGTCTGTGAGATAGTCATATGACTTCAACATCATCAGGAGGGGCAGCGGAGCAGCAAGTACCAAACTCTTCACTCTCATGACCAGTTACAGGACTTGAAGAAATGGCATGAAGCTGAGTCAGGGGACATTTAGGTTAAATGTCAGGAAAAGGTTTTCATGCAGACCCTGGTTGAGGACTGGAACACGCTCTGCAGGGAATTGGTCAGAGCACCAAACCTGTCTGAATTCAAGAAGCTTTTAGACAATGCTCTCAGGCACAGGCTGTGATTCCTGAGATGTACAGAGCAGGGCCAGAAGCTGGACTTGATCCTGATGGGTCCCTTCCAACTCAGCATATTCTATGATTCTATGATTCTAAGTGATCCTATTTTCACATTAAGTTTTCTTAAATATGGTTAGTCACATTTCATAAGTTGTGAGACTCAGAACTTTGCAACAAGTTCCCTGGAAGGGGAATCTCAAATGAGAAATTGACCCAAAAATTTTTAAAGTTGTAACATAATGCATAGGAAGCTTGTGGTGATTCATTTCCCCACCCTCATCCCTCACCATCACCATGGGCCACACTATGATCTGAAAAAGGCTCATTAGGCCTCAGCCTTGATGAATAGCACCTGGCCTAAGCTTCTTTCGAGCTTATCAGGAACACTGTCTGCTTCCAGGAACTGGTGCTGTCTAAATCTCCTGTTTTTCCAATGAGCAGCCCTGGAAACTTTTTTTTTTTGCCTGAATGACAACCTGAGTGGAATAATATTTTTGTTATCAAACTTTCAAAGAAAGTTACCAACCTGAGTTGAAGCCACCATGGAAAATTACTATGACCAAAGCCCACTCTCTTGCAACCCTATAAACATCCCTATGAGTAGGATGCCCCTCAGAGCTAGTGAACTCTCAAGTTTGCTATACTCAGAGGATCGCTGAATGACACCGATGGATCCTTGGCTGATACTCCCAACTGCTCAACCCACTGAGAAGATGCAAAGGCATCTGAAGTGAGTACTTCACTGCATTCAAGGGGAGTCTTTTCACAGGAATACCTTGTACAGACTCTTAATGTCTGTGTGCATACAAGTGTGAATTTTCTATAGCAGATTTACTAGGAATGTTGCTCTCCCAGATTCTTAAGTACTTTAAATTTGTAGTAAGTCAGGCCTGTACAGGAGTTACTGTTGTTATATAGTAAATTCTATATGAATCTTTTGCTTAACTGTTTAGTTTCAGTTATCAATTTAGTACTGTTAAGCTTGAGAGTTGTTTGAGTGCTTCTGTTAAGTTTAAGATAAGTTAAGTGCTATTGGGCCTTTAGTCATAAACTGTTGGTCAAGTCTGGGCTCAGTTTAGCATGGGGATCTGCTCTGAACCTTGTGATTCAACAGGAGCATCTTCTTCATCCCTTTTCTCTTCCTTCCCCCTCTTCCCCCTACCCTCCCCACTGCCAGCCATAGATAGGTTGAGTTTATTTCTGTTTGGCTTGACTGATTTTGGATTTTTATTTCTTTTTCTCTCTTTGCTTTAACCATCTAGTAAGTAGCATACTGAACCTTGTCAATGAATTTTGTCATGCTTTCACTTTTATATTAAGCCTGTTTTTGCCAATACCTCTGCCAGTGAGTCTTTAAGTGACCTTAAAACACTCGCAACAAAGCTAAGGCAAGGAAATGAAAAACAGTGACAGGGTCTTGGACAAAGTGCAGAACATAACTATCAGAACAGTAGGGCCCTGATCTTTTTCACTTTCTTCTCTTTACTATATATTTTACTACTCTTTAAAACTCATAGGCTGAAAAAATTAATAAGAAAAACATTTTAGTCAGGTTTTACACAGGTCAGGCTTGAATACATTAGTTTTTGAATTTATTTTAATGCTGACAAAAAACAGAAAAACATCTACCTAATGTCATAAAATAAACTAGAATATTTTTTTTCAAAATAATTGCTTCAGTTCTATTTTCCAGATCCGGATTAATTTTTGCTGATTTTAAGCTCATCTGGGCTTGAAATCCCTAGCAACTGAATATAAAAAACTGACTTACAAATGACAAGATTCTGTACTATTCATTTTCACTTCTGGTTAAGCAGAAAAGAATAGTGAACTGTCAGGTAAAATCAGATACAGCTAAATTACCTAAACCCCTTATTTTTCCACCTGGAATACCCAAAGGAGAATAAAAAACACACACTTTTAGGATGTTACAATGACCCACTATTGCCACTACTACTCAGTGAAAAAAAAAGAAGGCAGCAGGTTGCTATCAGACCATCTTTGTGTCTCAGTTGATTTCAATCTTATTGTCACAGATTCACAGCCAATTCAACCTGGCATAAACTGGCAATGAGGCCAACAAACCTTTCCCACTGATCCTTTCTTCCTTTTTATTTGCTCTGGTTTCTTTTGACAAGGCATAAGAGTTAATGAGGCCATTGAACACATGGAAGTAGGAAAAGTCTGTAAGAACCCTTGTGCTGACATAAGACAGGGAATGAGCAGTCAGCAATAGGCTTGCAGTTAGGGATCAGAGATGCTGACAGCTGAAAATGACTCAAACTCATAAATACTTCTGTATAGGCTTGTGCAGTACAGGAAGTAACCTTACTTGTGGTCAGGCTAGTAGTACTCTCTGAGAGAGGTAATGGGTATAGGTCACTGGCATCAGGCTACCTCACACACAGGTGCATTTGTCACATGGAGATAAACAGAGTTTTTCAAAGGAGATATGATTATTCCTTATCAGGAGACAGGAAACGAGAGTATGAAACACTTAACTATACTTGAAGGCAGGATTGGTATGAGTAAGTTTGGTTTAATAACAGACATGAGAGTTTTTGCACCAGCTTCTCATCAGAAAGAGTGAATCTAAAAGCCTATTTGCAATTTGAAAATTGTTCAGTTTATGAAAAATATTTACAATTTTGTTGTTAAAAACTTCAGAAGGTTTTCTCCATTTCTATGTTCCCATTAATCCTCTAGTCTTTGGCTACCAGCACAAAAGTATTCAGGTAATAGCCAGGAAAATAAATACTGCAAGTATAATAAAGTATTATACAAGTGTAAATAAGAAAAAAAAAAAAAGAAGAAGATTTAAAAAGCTATCTAATAAAAACAGGAACACACAAAATTAATCCTTTCATCAGATTTGAATATAGAAGAGGCATTAAACTAAGTGCTTGATATAAATAAACAAATTACTCCTACAAACATTTTTGCATCATTTGAACAAAAATCCTCCTAAAGAAAGTGAGTATTTTGTTAAGATATTGACAGGCACATAAAAGACCACATTACAAAAGAAGCAGTGGTGCACTCTAAAGGGAAAACAAGAAAACAAAAAATCTTTTGTTGTTCATGTATTCAATCCAATTGTGTTGAGACTACCTGATGCTGTGAAATAGAAATTCCTTACTATTGCAAAGAGACTTTTCATGAGTCTCCATTTCTTCTTGGAAGGTAGAAAATATAGTCTTGACAAAGATGGACATGCACATGACAACAGGATTTTTTTGAAAGATAGATAGCCAAATAGATAGGTATTGTGAGACTAACACAAGTAGAGACTTGTTCAGATAGTAAGTGGCACTTAAAGATGTTTGGGATTTTATTTCTGGATTTTCAAATACACATTTTCATGAAGGTAATTTTTGCAAGCTGTGTTTGAGATGGCCTAGATTTACTCCAGAAGATGAGAAAATGAGGAAGAAGATGGTCTTTGAGCCACACTAGTCCAAATCATGACACCAGACAGTATTTTTCTAATCAGACTTTCAGGCCATCACTGGGAGGAAACTTAGAAAAAATCAGTATGAGCAAGACATAAGGGAACAGAAGTGCAAGGAGGTTGGTGACATTGGCTCTGTACATTCCTGAGAAAGTGCTTCCTGAGAAGAGCAATACTGCACAACAGAGACCTGCCTTGATCATCACACAGGGTAAATTCAGTGTGATAATTTGCCCACAACATCCTGTGTAGGCCAGCAAAATTGTCCCTTTTCTGTGAAACACATACACGTGCATCAGCTTCCTGAACAAGCAGGTGTTATTGCTGTTCCTTGGCAACACTGGGACATGCTTAGTTTTACCTCCTGATGTCAACATCCCTTGAGGGAAGCTTTTAGGTCCATCTCCATGGTTTTACTGGTCTGTTCAAACCCACTCTGCATCATAGAGAGAAAAGAAATTTTGAAAAAGTATCTGAAGCACACAATGGGGAAAAGCTAAATTCCAACAAACTTCTTATGACCTGATAAGAGAAAGACATACAATAATTTGTTCTCACACTTAGCTTTTATTAAACTTGGGAAATTACACCCAGAGGGAAAAATCATGGGGAAAATACTGTGCCTCCAGCTTGTGTTTTTATCTTATCTAAAGTTAATAAGAAAAACAATGAATAGGAACTGGAGAGTGTGAAATCAGATTTAGAATGAAGTCAAGGTATTGTGCACCAGCTTTCCCTGAACCATAAGCAGAAAGGCATTTCGAGCAGCAGCACTTTCAGTAGAAACATCATCAGACCATCCATTAAAAATTAGGCTGTCTATGTAGAACCACTCCTTGAAACAAAGGCATTTAAGAGCAGGAACCATGGAACTAAAATAAGCCATTAGTGAAAGGGTTGCAGAAGGAAAATGGTTTTCCTTTGGATGAACAGAAAGGTTTAGAAATTCAGCATTGCTGTCTTTTTCCTTGACATAATATTCCTACTGCCAGAAACTGGTTGATTAGTACTCTGCTGGTTTATAATATCAAAGAATTTTCAATAGGACATGCCTGTTTTCCTAAAAGTGGCACTCACCTCAGGGGTATGGGACATCATCCCCCTGAAATGTATAATATCAGTAAAATCTTTCTGAGTGCTGCTCCTCTGCTGCACTGAGGAGGCAGTATACCAACATCAGCAGCACCCTGAAAGAGGATATACCAGAGCATGAAGTGCACTCAGAAAAAGAAGAACCTATACTGCACTCTAGCAAATCTCCACTAGTTAAAAGGCATTAGAACAGTTGCTATTTAAATGTGACAAATTGATGGTTATGGACTAAATGCATTGAAATCTGTAGGTATTTCAGAAAGAATTCTTGTTAATTAATTTAATTTACTTTTTTTTTTAAATTGATATTTAATTTACTAGATTCTGAGTAAGCCTTATGTCAACAGGTATCAAAAAAGAAAAGCATCTCTATTGTCACCTTGACAAAGTTAGTCACTCATGCTTTCTATAGCTAATATTTATAAACAAAACAGAAAAAATTAAATAAATACTGGTTTTAGTAACTAAATAGAAGTAAATAAATCTATTTTGAAATATGATTCTTTGATTTGCACAGGAGTTAAGCAGTTCTAGAAAAACATAAGCACTGTTACTTGAGCCACAACTCTCAGAAGCTTGAGACAGTACATCTGTGCTTGATTACACTCACATCTGTCCTTTATTACACACACTTAAGGATAAAAATAGAAATATGCACAAAAGTGCCATTGAATACTCTTGTTTCTGCCTAATAGAAAACAAGTGCTTCAGTGAAGTAATTTATGACCCACAGAGATTACTCATAAAGCAGACACAATTCTTAAAATCTTTTTTTTTTTTTCTGATCTTTAATAGGGTTTGAACGTTCCCAGATTAGAAAAAGAGATGTGTGTATAAGAACAAATTGAACTATTATGCTTAGTCATACCTACGATATGATGGTCTCTAAATACACCAGAATCATATTATCAGAAAATTGGAATTGTCAGTCATTCTAGGATTCTATATATCACTATATCACTATATCACTATATCAATAAGAAAAAGTATACAACTAAATCTGCACATCAGCAACAGAGAACCAACTGGAGTGTTAATACATTTAGCAATTAATCATCTTGAAATAAGTTAAATTAACCAACTGTCAAAAAAAAAAAAAAGTTGTATGAGGTGATGCAACACACCTTTGAAGAGACTGCAACATTTGTGCAAGTTCTTATCACATTTGACACAAAAATCAGTTTCTGTTCCAGAAGTGTTTGGAAAAACAGAACTCAGAATTACAGAACATGCCTTGTAAGCCTTCTTAATGTTAATAACTAAGGCATGAAGTACGTGTAATTCTTCTTCCTTTCTCTAGTTTTTAGTTTGTGTAAGAGGAATGAAAAGGAGTCCAAACATTCCTGAAGTCCACTGATAATACATCATCACTAATTATAACAAAGAAAAAAAAATAATTCAAATTAGTTAGTAGTTTATCTGAGGTATTAAAATAGCAGAAGTTGCCAGTAAAGACTAAGCACTAATGAGTTATGTTTCTTTATATATCAAGAAAGCAGACAGAGTAGAAGAGGAATGTGCTAGCTTATACAAAATAAATAATTTCAGAAATTCTCTCTTAACGTTAATTAAGAAGAAAAAAACAAACATAGACTATTTAAACTTTGTAGATCACCAAAGCCACTTCACAAAAACTAAAATTTTGGATCAAAATAATGTTGCACTAACTTGAAAGAAAATTTTCTTTAAAAGTTACTCCAAACACATTCAGAGTGCATTCACTGAAACACCAGTGAGTTACCAAATAAAACCACTTCAAACTATCATGCGTACAATGACACAAAAAGTCCAGAATGGAGATAGATGACGAATTCCATGAATATATTACGGAAGGTATAGCAGCACAAGGGAAGGAAACATATGAGTATAATATATGTGCCTAGTAAAAGCAAATTATTTTGAAAGTACAGAACTGGTAACACCAGAGAATAGCTAGATTCTGAAGTTTAGATGACAAACAAGAAGTGCTCCATGTTTGTACCTGCAGAAAGGCAATGAGCTGTTCAACAACAGTGTCTTATATAAAAATTAAATATAGAATAAAAGATTTTACATAAGAACATTCATTACTGTTTTAATTTAGGAAAAGATACTTAGACAATTTTTTTTGTGCAACAGGCAGTTTTCAGGGACAAACCCACTGACAAATAAACAATTTCTTTCGCATAATGATAATACAAATTATAGGAGTTATACCACATCATCCCAGTTGCATCCGCAGTGTAAACCTTTTTTTAAAATTTTTCTTGAAAATATTTTGTTTATGTGTTGGGTTTGTGTGGTAAGGTTTTAGTAGCAGTGGTGGCTACAAGGTGGCTTCTGCAAGAAACTGCCATAGGCTTCCCCCATGTCCAAGAGAGCCAATGCCAGCTGGCTCTGAGACAGATCTGCCACTGGCCGAGGCCGAGCCCGTTGACGGCAGTGGTGGCACCTCTGGGGTAATGTAGTTAAGAAGAGGAAAAGAAAGACCTTCACCCCAGCAACTGCAGAGAGAGAGGAGTGAGAATATTTGAGAGAAACAGCCTGCAGACACCAAGATCAGTGAAAAAGGAGGGGGAAAAGGTGCTCAAGGCGCAGGAGCAGCCCATGATGAACACCATAGTAAAGCAGGTCGTCCCCCTGCAGCCCAGGGAGTGTCCAGTCAGGGTCAACTCACCACAGATTTTTAGCTGTATCTATGGTGAACAACATGAAAAGCAGTTGCCATTGTGTTATGCAGGTGTTGAAGAATGCTGGACTTGGCATTCTTAAGCCTGTCAAAAGCCATACAATATATATATGCACCAGCAGATTTCATTAGATGTGGCTTCTTTAATGAAGTGGAAAATTAGCTGTCTGATGCATTAGTACCAAACAAAAAAAATAAATTTATATAAGATAATTAGTAAAAATAACTGAGTTTTTCAAAGATTAGAACAAGCATAATGAGCAACTAAATGAGAAGAAATGAATTCAATTCTATGAGTTTGGGAATTCTTATGTCCCTGATCTCAAAGGTAAGATTAACTTTCTTTCCTCTTTGGCATTTTTTTTCCAGATTATTAAGAGTGTAGATTACCATCTCTTCTCCAACTCTAAATGACTTTGGCAAATGAAGTAATAAGATGTAAAGTACACACAGGACAATACTTTGGGCTCTCAAAATCAGTGACAAAGTCCTTCACGTAGCCTTTTGTGCAAGCCATGTAAAAGCTGCTTAGCCCTTTTCTCTCACCTCAAAAAGATCCATAATCTTCATCAATAAGGACTTTCAATAATTGATAGTGACTGTTTACAAACTCTGCTAAAGCTTCTGTATATGCTTCTTTTACAGAAAAATCTCTTAACTCTGTATTATATTTGGCTATTTCTTACGAGCAATTAAACAGGTCATCAGTCTGCAACTGCATCTCAGTAGATGAATTTAGCCCCAAGATACTTCAGTGTGACAGGAAACCCTGATGCAGAATCACATAATTTTTCTTAGTTTACATGCAGGATAGAGAGAATTATACACAATCCTTCCTTCTTCAAATTAGAGGAGAAATACACTGCAACAGTTTTCTTGAGAGGCTTGTGAGTTGTTTCATGGCTACTGGTAGTTAACTGTAACTTTTAAAGAGATTTTTATGAGACGTCTGGCTGTAGGTCAGGAAGGAGAAAATCTCATTGTTAGGAAAAATATGATTCTCATAGAGAAGTTACCTTAATAAACAGTTGTTTTAAGGCATATTACTGTGAAACAGAAAATAAAAAAGCTTTATAGAACTTCTTTTTATAACTGTGTTTTCATATATCAAAGTGCAAAATAATGTCATTGTCTATAACTAACATTATCCAGTGTAGGCCAAAACAGCCTTATATTTTCCAAAAGAATTCCAAGATCTAGGAATTTTAAGTAGTTGTTTTGAAACAGAATATTATTAAGAGTTTGGGACTGGAACACTGTATGAAGTAAAGTAGGACAATGGAGACTGGACATGAAAGATTTTGTAATTCAACACTGCAGAGTTAGGAAAGTTGAAGCAGGCCTGACTTTCCTATTTGGTTCATAGGAATTTAAAAATATTTCTCTGAAACATTAAGACTTGGTTTCTTTTACTATCATAAATCTTGTTCATAGGTATGATGAAAACTGAAATTATAGATTCAGTTTTCATATCTGGATGCAATGTTTAGAAAGAAGCTTATCTTATCCAAGATATATTCCTAGAAAAATAATGTGAATTGAAATAACCAAATGGTACATCAGATTTGCCCATTTGATTAAAATTATTTGGACTGAGGATTCTTTGTTGTTTTATGGACTACATGCTGATGAAAAAAATTTGTGCATACATTGCACATACACTTTAAATTAAATGAAAAAGATTTTTTTTTCAGAGTAAGAGAACAGATTTCCAAAATCTTTATCAGCATCTTAATTGTAATAGATAATGATATAGCCTTGTAAACAAGTCACATTGCTTTGTGATAGATATTCATGACATAAAAATTTAAACTCACTAAAAGCAGTACATACAAAGCATTTTTTTCCTGTGGGTGATATTTTAACAATTAATATTCTGTGGAGGTAGGATGTCCCCAAAAGGCCACAGAGAAGGGCCTGCTATGACAAAGCAAACTCTGAAAGAAATATGTCTATCTGTTAAGATTTAGTCTACTAACACTATATGAAAATAAAAATCCTTCATCTTCTCTTTTACTCTGAAAAGAGTTATCCTACTGACTCTTCATACCTTTGTTAAAAATAAAAAAAATGGTCCAGGAATGTGAAGTCTGTAAAAAAAAAAAAAAAAACAACCTATAAATGCACAGCTTACACATTTAGTGACAGAAAGCAGTGGAAGACAATCCACAATGAAATTAAAAATTTAGCTGTCACAATAGTATAGCAGGGCAAACGATTTCTCTGAACACTACTACAGTCTTCATAACAGTTGTCATTTAACTGATCATAATGAGCAATACCAGTATAGATTCCTAAAAGTATCATATTTGCATTCTAGGCTTGTATTTTATGTCTTTATAAACATATGTATATACATATGTATGAATATATTTACAAGAACAACAATAGGGAAAAGGCAATCATCGTCTTTTAAACTCAGTATTTCTACCTGAGGCTGAGATTGTTTCCTAATTTTCTATTTGTTACTGCTCATTTCTCTGTGTAGCTTCCTCTTCTTTAGGTGCACTTGAACCAGAGCTGACAGATACTCAGGAAGTGCAGGGTTTAAGTGTTATTTGAAGCATCTTTTGTTCCTATAATGTTTGGAGAGAAATCCAGATGGATCAATTTTTGTGAAAGCCTGGAAAAATTAGAAACTCCTACAGCTTTTGTGAATAGTATAGGTTTGGCAAATTTATTTAATCCCTACCGATTTAAACTGCTTTACTGTATTAAAAAAAAAAAAAAAAAAATCGTCATGGAAAGGTTGCAATGCTGGCTTAAAATTATACAGAATTTCTGAAATACAGCCAGAATTAGAAAGGCAATCTATGGAAGTCTCACATTTTGAATCACAAACCACATGTTCAAAGTAAGAATGAACTATTTGATATTAATGGTATTCTTGATATTGAATAATACTGGTAGTTCATATTTCTTGAAACTAAAACTGTAATTATATATTTGAGGTGAATAATTTACTGCACTAAACCAGAAAAGACTTTACATAAAGTTAATATCAACATATAATATATATAGCTTAAATGAAATTAAATTAAAACTTTCTCTTCTTGCTTCTTTCTTCTCTCTTCCTCCTTTTATTGATATGAAAGCAAACTATTTGCTGTGGGAAAAGAAGTATTATACAATATTGTACAATACAAGAGGAAAATACTACAGATTTAGTAAACTGAAGTGAAATATGGATTTTTTTCTTGATGGGGATGAAATACTTTGCTTTCATTTTTGTAAAACAGTCTGATATACAGTCATACAGAGGAAAAAATACATAGGTCACAGAGATATCAAATTCAAAAAAGAAAACTAAATTTGAACAAAGCAAAATGAAGCAGTGTTTAAAAAAAAAAAGAAAAAGGTATATCAAAGGTTGGGTCCCAGCCCTACCAAAACCAAATTGAATAAATACTGTTTTATTTGTTTGTTTTAAAATCTCTTCACTCTTTCTCAGTAAAATTACTGAGTGCAAATAAAAAACACAGCTCAAAGAGATGAGTTCAGATTCTGATGAACTCCAAGTACTTCACCTGTTGCTGGAGAGGAGAGATATTAAAACGCATAGCTATTTTCCTCCTGACTGGTTACAGGTCAAAACAAATCATGTCAAACAAGCTGTTTCTCATCGTCTAAAGGCAGACTCCAAAAATATGAATAAGTAGCAGCATAAAAGACACTTTACAGTTCATTAACTAAAGTATGATAACATCAACGTTTCACACAGAAAGAAAATACATACAACTCCACATACACCTTGCTAGAATATATGCAAAAGCACCAAGTGATAAGCATACACATCAAAATAAGCAAACAAAATAATTATTTTCTAAATAGAAAGCACTAACATTTAGTTACACAAGACATTTATTAAGATTTTTTTAAATTAAGATAGAGGGGCAAAGGACGTAATCAGCAGTGCTAGAATCTAAAGGTTCTCATCAAAAATATTGAGAAAGTCCTCTAAGTAATAAGTGTTACATCCTACCAGGAAAATTAGATTTTACACAAATGAACAGTAAAGAGAAGAGAATGGGAGAAAGGTACTCCAACTGAGAATAAAATCCAGGCTTCTTATGTTAGTGTCCTATTTGCTCTTTCATGCCTGTGTCCCAAGGTTAGCAATTGTCATTTCCCCTTTTCAACAATTAGGATACTGTCTTTGAATTTCCTGAGTCAATGCAATTATTTTCTACGAGAACAGTTATTAGAGGCAATGAAATTACTCTGTACATTATATTCAGGAAGTCACCTCTACTAACTGAAGGTTTCTATAAAAACAAATGTTTCCTCTCTTAGCATAAGTGATTGCTTTTTAAAAATAGGAGCTAATTAGAAAGGAAATTGGAAGTACAGCTATGCAAAAATTAATGTCAATAACACAACTCAAAACAAATCTATGAGTTGCAACAAGCCTGATTTTGGTAAATGGATTTAATTGCAACTTTTACTTTGTAAGTACTTAGCAGCCCCATATTTGACAAACACAAATGGTTGATTCTATTTTGTCTTGTGTGTAAAATATAAGCAGTTAGGGCACTGGTTTGTATGAGTACAAGTCTGGTTCCCGAAGGAACTCATTATCCTCTAGCAATGACATGAAGTGTTAATCTTGGATAAGCATAGGTCATGTGAAAACAGAAAACAAAAAGGAAAGAAGAATATGAAATAGTGGTTTCAGATCTTTTTTTCCCCAAATTGAATGTTTGCTGAAGGCATGCATGCCAGAGTTCTAATGAAAGAGCTTCCTCCTGACTACTGCATGTTACTACCAGGGCATCTGGACATTCTCCTCTTGTTTTTTGACCTTGTTACTTAATTTAATAAAAAGGAGTAAATAACTGTAATTGTAGCTTCCTGGATCTTCATATTTCAACAGAAAGTAGTCTTTACAGTGAGACAAAAAAAAATCAAGAAAACCAAATTAACTTAGTAACTCTTACAGCTTTTTTTCTAATATTTGTCACTAATATTCTACATTATTAGTGAACAAATATCTCTTATTTAATATTTAATATTTGCCACTTTTCTTAAATGTTTCCTTTGGCCTTGTATTAGGACCTACTCATGAAAAATTTGGTATAATATTATACAGTAGGAAAAAATCTGTGTGAGAAGTCATTTTAGAGAAAGTTCTTCCCTTCAAATAGTCCATCACTTGTCATATGAGATAAAACAGCTGTAGTTCTAATATATATATATTGCTCAAGAAAGAAATTTAGAGAAAGATTTTTAAGGATTTCCCCAAGTGAAATAATTTTTAACCTTTTCCTTTTTAAAACTTTTTCTTCAGCTGCTTTTATTTTTGGAAAAACTGCAGAAATAGACCAGTCCCAGAGATGGGATTGTTTAGTTAACTAGATTTTGTCAGAATATTTTTTGAGGGATACTGCCACTGGAAACTGCTTAAAAAAAAAAAAAAAAAAAAAAAAAGTAAAAATACCTTTTAAAACTGAAGTTAAATATATACTTTCATTTTAAACTTTCAATGAAACTTAGACCACAAATACATGAACATAGTCTCAGAATTCAACACATATAGCTAGAAGTTACCATTAACTGGGATCAATCATAAATTTTGTTTGTTTCTTCAAACCAAAATAATTTTTACACTTGCTTTTAGAGATTCAGATACATACATCTGTATTTAAGTGTGATGTCTATCCAGAAGCTTCTTAGTAGTTTGAAACAATTTGGGAAAGCATAGAGATTAATATGACATTTCCACCCCCAAAATTAATCAGGTACACAGATAGTCAGAAAGACCTGAGAGACTTTCTCTAGGAAACAAAAAGAAAAAAATAATTACATAATATCACATTCTCTGGAAAGCCTTGAAAGACAACTCTCCCAGTATGATAGAGCTGAGAAACCCTGAGAAGCAGACAATGTATCACGTGTAAAATAGAACCTTGCTGTGTAGGTTTTGACACTGAACTCTTCTGTACAACAGCATGGAGCTCCTTTGGAAAACCCAGACAGGTAAACAAAGCTTTGTCTTTCCAGCTGGCTTCCTTACAATGCCTCTGAGAGCACTGAAGATGCAACTCTTTCTCTCTACATAACAACACATCTCCATTCCAGAAAATTAACAGAGCTTCACTCTGAAGTTTCTGTTTTAAGAAAGGAGAGAAAGGAGTGAAGAAAGAATGCATCAGTTTATCTTACACCTACTCTAACATCTTTCAGAGGAAGGCAAAGAGAGCCCAGAGAAGCAGCAGAGGTGAAAGATTTTACAGAAGATAATAAGTTTAAAAGAAAAGAGAGCTTTGCTCTGTTATCACCCTTCTCCGTTACCTCACAAAGATGACTGACTTTGTTACACTAATGCAAACTAATACAAACAAGAGAACCAGTTTCTGTACAGCTTAACAGCAAACACATCAAGCCTTAATAACACATAGTGGTAATAAAGGAATTACCAAATATCACAGACTTTGGTCTCAGGTTCTTACAGCAGTCTTTACCTTTTCTTTTTAAACTAGCTACACAGACTTTTCGTATAATAATGCTGACAATATTTTAGCCATATAAAAAGTTTAATAAACAGAAAACAAAATATGACCAAATATTCCATCATCTGAATGCAAGATTTTTATTTATTTGATTATTCATTGCTCTGACATTTTATGTCACATTAAAAGAATTTAATCTCTCAGAATGTCTACGAAGTTTGAGTAGTCATGTGTAAGAATATCTGCAACACATTGACAATTTACTTGAAGTCAGTTTCCCTAGGGAAGCCTCTCCAGCTGTGTGACTAAGAGGAAGCTTCTTATAGTTTAACCCCAGCCAGCAACTTAGTGTCCTGCAGCTTCTCACTCACTCCTCCACTGCAGTTGGAAGGGAAGAATAAAAGAAAAGAAAAAAAAAAAAAAAAAAAAAAAAAAAAAAAAAAAAAAAA
>NW_020955306.1:502811-506250 GCF_003031625.1 Empidonax traillii
AAAAAAAAAAAAAAAAAAAAAAAAAAAAAAAAAAAAAAAAAAAGTAAAACTCATGGGTTGAGATAAGAACAGCTTAATAATTGAAACAAAATAAAATATAATACTAGTAGTAATAATAAAGTGAGGGGGAGAGAAATAAAATCGAGGAGAAACAAAGGATGCACAGAACAATTGCTCATGCGCCCAGTCAGTGGACTGATGCCCAACCTGTTCCTGAGTAGCAATTGGCAGCTCCCGGCTAACTGCCTACAATTTACATACTCAGAATGACATTCTATGGTATGGAATATCCCTTTTGCCAGTTTGGATCAGCTGTCCCTATTATGTTTCCTTCCATCACCTTGCTGTTAAAGCATGAGACACTGAAAAGCCCTTGACGTAGGTTAAGCACCACTTAGTGATGATCAGAAAATCAGTGTGTTACCAACATCAGTCTCACACTGAATTCAAAACACAGCACTGTACCAACTATTAGGAGAAAAGTAACTCTATTCCAGCTGAATTCTATTCCAGCTGAAACCAGGAAAGAACTTTATTTTAAAAAATATTTCCAACAGAATGTTTCCACTGTTTGCCTGGTAGATGCAAGATCTTCAGTTTTCCAAGTGCTTTAAAATAACCTCTTTATGTTAATAATGTGTAACACGTTTTTAGTAAGCTACAGGTTTTGTACAGCATGCTGTAACAGAATAGTATGTGAAAAAGGAAACAACAACAACAAAGAAATGGAACTACCCAGTTCTATAGTGGTTATGAGGAACACAAAAAGCTACTGTCCAAATATGAGAACAGTGGTTTGGGGTTTTTTTTTCATTTTTCCAAGGAGATTTCACAGTAAAGACTATAATAATTGGCCCTGTAAAGACTATAATAAATGGCCCTGTAAATAATTCCTCTGTCAGTTCTGCTGCATGATGTTTGCAGACCAAGTTCAGACTCATCAGGATAAATGATATCTGTTGGTCCATTGGCGTACATCCTTAGATTGGCTTTGCCTTCATATGTAGGGCTATATAAGAATCCAGATTGATAAACGCCATTCAATGCCAAGGCCTGCTGCAAGAAACTTTGGTTAGAATAAGCTATCAACCACTACAACTAGCTAACCAAACTATCTCAAAAGTTAATTTAAGTATTTAGCTGATGAAATATTTTCTTCAAGACTCAGGACTATGAAATTTAGGATTTCAGAGCCACAATATTACTATTTCTGTATTTCTTCTTCATTCTAATTGTAACATAAGGTTAATACTATTTTAAACTTGAAATGCTATAATAATCATAGACTAATAGAATTATAGATTGTTTTGTTTTAGAAGGGACCCTCTGTAAAGGTCACCCAGTCCAATTTTCCTGCAGGGAGCAAGGACATCTTCAACTAGAACAGATCACTCAGAGCCCTAGCCAACACGACATTGAATGTTTCCAGGGATGGGGCATCCATCGCCTCTCTGGGCAACCTGTTCCAGTGTTTCACCACCCTCATTGTACAAAACACATTTCTGGTATCTAATCTAACTCTTTTAATTAAAACCATTACCCCTCATCCTATCAGAGCACACCCTGTTGTCCCTGTCTTTCTTGTAGGCTTTTTTTAGATACTGGAAGGCTTCTATAAATTCCCTCAAGAGATTTCTCTTTTTCAAGATGAACAACCCTAGGTCTCTCAGCCTGTCTTTATTGCAAAGGTGCCCCAGCCCTTTGATGCTCTCTGTGCCCATCCTCTGAACTCGCTCCAACAGATCAATGTCCTTCTTGTTTTGGGGACCCCATGGCTGAGCACAGTACTCCAGGTGGGGTCTCATCAGAGTGGAGTAGAGGTACAGAATCCCCTCCCTCGACCTGCTGACCACACTTCTTTGGATGCAGTCAAGGATATAGTTGGGCTTCTGGGCTGCAAACACACATTGCTGGGTCATGTCAAGCCCATCATCTACCAGTACCCCCATGTCCTTCTTCACACAATTGCTCTCCATCTGTTCATCCACCAGCCTGTATTAGTACCAGGGATTGCCAGTTTAGACTAAAAGGTAACATGTTTTCAGATCACTGAAAAATGAATATATATTTGTTCTGTCTTTAAAAAAAAAACAAAAAACATTAAAACAGATTTTACTGTTGAGAAGCAAAAATCCCTGTTTTATAATTCTGTCATAAACTTGTAAAGAGCTGTAGGATTTTCTTGAAATATTGTTTATAAAGCCAGAAGATTTAGGTTTCTTTTTTACCATGAATTTTAAACTCTTCTTGAAAATAGGTGCCTTCTGACCTTCTAAAACAATAAACAACCTATTTCCAGCTTCCTCACCAATACATACCATGAATGATATCTTCCTCCCAGTGCCAATCAGGCACAACGATATTTCCATGAAGACATGAATGATTTATGTTGCACTTGAAAGTGTGTCAAGGTCCAAAAGCAGAATTTTAGAAGGAAAGGACTTTATATTTATATAAAGCAAATCTGAGTATATAGGAGTTACCTATTGAAAACAGCAAAGGCAGCTACCCACCAGCGACGTACTCTGTAAAGGAATTCATGAAAGGTTATGTTTCGATTTATTCCTCATGACACAGGTCAATTCTTCTGCTGAAGGTCAAGTGCAAGATTTTTTGAAGTAGCCATTCTTACATTTCAACAGCTTTTCCCCAGTGATTTTTCCAAAGCAAATCAAAACAAACAACAAAAGAGAGGAAACAAAACAATACACACAAATGCAGCATATTGGAAAATAATTATGGGAGAACTTGCTGATATTACTTCAAGTGTAATTCTAAATAGTTAACCAGAGAAAGTCCTGATAAAGCAGGTATTTGCAACAGTTTGGCATTTTATATAGTAGTGAAAAAAAAAACCCTTATATGTGACATAGAATTACATGGACATGCAAAGTAAATTCTATTATTGACTTTTTATTTAACTTCATAGAGCTGTTTTACTTGTTAATGCTGCAGTTGAAACTAGTAACAATTCTAAAAATTAGCTTTTCTTTCTTAATACAAACTGTGTTAATCATTACATATGGATAGAATAAGCCATTTATTACAGACCATCAGAAGCATGAATACAAAGGGGATAGCAGTAAAAGAAATAATTTTGCCAATTATACTTGACTGGCAGTATCTTAATTGTTAAATGGATGTGTAGTGGATAATAGGAGCAAAAGTTATGCTGCAGGCAAAATTTAGATTAGTATCATGGACAATGAACTGAGGATCTACTTTAATAAAAATGAAGTCAGATATAAAACAACCTAATTCTCTTATCTTTCAGGAAATACTAGCATGATATAACAATTTGATTCTCAGCCTTCTCTTCATGAAATGTCACCTGTACGCTGGAAAGATATGTCATCCAATTGTTTACTTCAATAGTCATAGCATTTAATTTTCTGATCATCCATAGCAGAATGGCAGATATCTAACCATGAATTATTGA
>NW_020955306.1:507183-523490 GCF_003031625.1 Empidonax traillii
CTCTATTCACACATCATCTACATCCAGGTGACAAAACACAAATCAATATTTTCTAATAATACAAGTAGCTCATAGTTCAATGTTACTCTTCAAAAATGACAGATAAGAGATGGAGGATGCAATCAAGAAGGCTGTCAAGATTAACTATTTATAACCAGAACTGTTGCAATCTTGTATCCCCCTCGCAATTCTAAAGTTCTTTTCAAAGCATTGGTTTTATCTAACAATGGTACTTGACACTTATCTCTCATATCATTTTACTGTCCATTTTACTGTGTCCATTTTACTGTGTCCATTTTACTGCAGATGCAACTGGAGGAGGGAAGAGATATTTAGGAAAAAAAAAAAAAAAAGACAACATTTCAGGAAAATTAACTTGTAGGACACTTGGGAGAAGATTTTGCTTTTGAGTAAGAGAGCATCTCCTGGAAAGTAGTAACTTGGAAGTCTTTGAAACCTTGTTCCAAACTCCTGGCTTTTAAGGTTCACAGAGTTTTCTATACTAATTGACTTTTGCGGATACATAAAAAGACCTTTGAGAAATCCTGAGTAATCTGGAAATAATAGTGCTTTGACATCATGTATAGATTAGACATAATAGCATTCAAATGAGTAAAAATACTTCTTGTGCACTTGGACATTTGAAGAAATTTTATTTTTTGGCAGCTGTTTAACACTTGTGAGGAATCTTCTGTTGCATTTACTCAGCTACTTAACATTAGGCAGAAGCAAGCATCTATATTGAATGTTTGCTGAGCCAAATCATCCAGTGAATTAAATTCAACACTGAGTCCCTGCCAGCTCAGCACCTGCTCCTGCCAAGAGCAGCCCTTTATAAATGTGATGGGTTCAGCCTGGTGTCACCTGTGCCATTTGGCAATGCTGCTGATTGCATCTCACTCAAAGCTGTTCACCAGAAGCTCTTACCCACCTCTCGAGCACCACAGCTACAGAGTAGAAGACGGAGATTTACAAAGGCTGGACTTAAGGCCAACTTTCAGAAAGATATAGTATGCAGTGTCTGTAGGGACCCTGAGAAGAGAGGGCAAGAGGACAGTGAATTTGAATCTTTCAGCACCAGAGGCACTGGCAGCATGTGCCTCCATGGGCCATTCACTGGCATTAGAAAGTAGCTTCACAGCCTGAATTGCTGAGAAATTACTTCACAGAGACCCTTTTCTGTGTGCTTGGTTCATTTTATATTTCTAATTCGTAACAGTTAATTTTCTGCTACTGAGTTTTGGTAGTTGAGTGGATTTTTAAGAACACAAAGAATTTTTCTCATCTAACAACTCAATCTTCTTCCTCCTGCCCCATCCAGCCCCTTCTCTTAGTATTTCGCAAAACCCCCAGCCCAGGTCTGATCTTCATTCCCTGAAACACCCACTCTTTTCCTTTAAAAGATTGCTTGTGGAAGCAAACTTTACCATCACTATCCTGGCATTTTATGCAATAGAGACATTAAGAATTAATGGAAAGAATACTGTGAACTGGAGAGAAAATCCTGAAGAGAGCGACAGAGAGGAGACAAGTACCAGAGAAAAATGCAAGTGTCTGAAAAAGTGTTTTGTGAGCAACAAATGCAGTTAATAAATAAAAATTTTAAAACCCAACACAAATGGGGGAAATGACAAGAACAAAATAAAAAACAAGCAGATGTAATAAAAGCTAATCTTCTGACATTAACAAGTGAAGGGGAAAACAAGAACCTAGCTTGTTTTACAAATCATCATGAATCACAAATATGGTTTAATTATCCCATTTTTTTACTCATATTACACATGCAAACACTCAGGAAAATGCACTATAAGATGGACCACATTAGGAATCTCTGAAATCAGTGAGTAATTAATGAAATTTGAGGAGAAACTTCAATCCTGCAAGGAATCAATGTGAAATATTATAAGAGAGAAATATCAAAGTTCATTTTGGAATTTATAAGGACTAATTATGTTGAACTCTTTCATTAAATATATTAGGAGCAGAAGTGGCATATAAGTCCACTTTTCCCCAGCGATTTCCTAAACATTCACCCTATAAAAATAATAATAAAAGAAGTGTTGTCTGTGAGTTCAAATTATAATTCCTATCCTATCTTTTTGTGAGTTTCAGGTTTTTTACATTTTCTCTAGGGGAACTGAGGCAACATATCACATCCATCACTTAAAATCCTTCTATATGAAGGAGATAAGACCTGTTCCTTAAACCTTGTAATTAAATTCACTATTTCTCATGTCTCTACCATCAGGAATCCCAATTTGCTGAAGTCATAAAATGGGGGAAATTCACTTAACAAGCAGCTATTTAAAAAAGTAGACTAGGGCTTATTTATTCAAGGCATAGTAAACACTTACCATCTTTCTTAAAGCGTTTTCCTTTGCATTTATTATCACAGCCTTAGTCACAGACAGTTACTGTCCTCCCTATAGCTCGTCAGTTAACTATCTTTTACTGGGAGAGGACATGCTTATGAAAAGCAGTAAGGACATATTCTCCTTTTCTCATCATTCACTGTTCACTTTCATATTACCCCATTAAGGTTTCTCTCATAGTGTCCGCTCCCACATCCATCTCTTAAAATTTCACTTTTTCCAATCACGCTTTTTAAGGGAAGTTGTTTTCCTTTCTCTTTGCTTTCAAGCAGTGTGGTGGGAGTAATGATACCAATGACACAGACACCCAAGTTCCTTATATACAAGTCCAGGTGTAACCATCACATGCAGATGAATGCTTCGTTTAAACTAGAATGTCCTCAACCAAAAGGGTGGTGTAAACTGCAACTACAGATGCAGTGGTGGTCAGCTTATTGCAACTAGTGTGTTCTGAATTTCATTTGCATACAATTGCAACAAATAAATCTTCAGAAAGGTAAATGTTTCCCAAATTCCTTATTTCTGTTCTTAAGAAAAGAATACATAATTCCTGTTATTAGACACTGTAGCAACATTTCCTTCCTTCTAGTGGTATACTAAGAAACTGAAGACACTTTTCATTAGAAAGTAACAATAACAAGTAACCTCAGTTATCAGTGGTGCACACAGAGCTTTGGAGTATGGTTACAGAATTGATGACAAGAGCACCCATATACTCATTAGTACTCATTAAGCAATTGGCAGTTTATGGTCTCTTGTCCTTTCCTTTTAAGAAGCGGAGAAAGAAATATATATGCCTAACATTTAAGACTCTGAATTCAATCCTGTAAATAACAGCAAATATTTGATAAACTATGCATCACGAACAAACTCGGAATATCTCTGGCTACTTGGCAGTGCTGATACCAACTTTTCACAAACATTATTATCTCAATAAGTGGAGAACAACTTTTTTTCAAAGGAGAGATACACACTTCTCCCTCTCTGTGGCATGACAAATGGAAGTACTACAGTATTTCTTGGCAAAAAAATATATTATTTCACCATTAACACTCACTTTAATGCAGAGTAGACTATTTCAGAAGATTAAATACTTCTTTCTTCCAGATGTTCTGCTGCAGGAGTTAATTCAGCACTTTCATGATTATTTTGCCTGAAGAGCAGAGACTTCATCACAAAGTTTCTAATTATCTGTCCAGCAGAGCTTCCTTAAACACTGGCAGAAGACCATATGCTTAAGGGCAACTGTGCACTCCACAAAACAACATGTAGCTTTGTCATCCCCCACCAGCAGATAGCCTCTGTATGTGATGGCAATAGCAGACATGCTATTCTGACCTAAATGGTGCTTTCACTAGAAAAACCTTATGTTTTATGATCCAGAGGTCTTCAGTTTCCACATATAATTCCTCCAGAATTCTTGCATGCACAGGGATGTTGCTCTTCTGTAACACATTTATGCATAGTTGAAATAGAGCAACTACCATCAAATAAAACCTCAGTCAGAGCAAGCTGTCCCCATCCAGACATTAGACAAGCTGATTTTGATTCCTCAAGGTTCTTAATTCAAAGAAGTTCAAAGACAAAAATATCTGACTTTGCCTGCTGACGATTCCATCACATAAGCCAAATTTTAAGCACTGACTGCTGTTTGTATCCTAAAGCTACCCTAGGCTGGAGCAGGAAAGCGGTGGAGCCAGCCTCTTCGTGAGTGATCCTGTCTGCATTTTCCTGTGCCACCTGACAAACCAATATCTCTGTTCCCATTCACTCTGCCATTTGTTGCCATAACCTTTCAGATGGGCATTTATCATATTTAACTGGGATTACAGAAAAAATGTTCTCAGTCACTCGGTAAGAAATAAATTAGATGAAGAGAAATAAATTTCTAGAAAAAGACCTGATAACCACTATGCATGAGTTTGCACAGTAAATAGAAGAAGAAGGGAAACTATAGTATTATTATTTGATAAAGGGATATAACTGTGCAAGTTAGAATTACAAATAACAATTAGCAGCAAATAATTCATTGCAGTGTGGTTTCCAGAGTAAATATAAAATCAATTCATAATAATATTTGGACATTACATATCAATTTAGAAACCACTTAGGAAATTTGATTCAATTGCCCATGAATTTATATCTGTTCCATGAGAAATGAAGACACATATACCAATATTACTATCAGAGCTGGAATGGAAATGGAAACAAAACACCTCCTTCACTCAGTGGATAGAAGGTAGGAAGCTTCTAATTTATGGTCTCCATTCCTGATAGAATAGGCAAATTAATAATTTCTTTAAAAAATGGCACACTACCATTATGTTTCATTACAAAATAAAAGAAGGTCCTAAAACTTTTCTGCCAGTTAGCACTATTCAAGACTTCTATTACCTTAAGCCTTCCCATCTAGCCATTTTTTCCGCAGAAATTCTTGGATTTCCCCATGTGGACTTTTGTAAAAGCACACACATACGTATGTGTCACCAGTTTCTGTGCTATTCTCTGGACACTTGAACTGATTGATAGATGAATCAGAACCATCCACAACAGCACCTAATAATACCAAAAAAGCAGCACCTAATAATACCAAAAAAGAAACTAAAAAAAGAAAATACACCTGAGATGTGTGTTGTATTTGATGAAATAATAAATACTCTCTCTCTTGTAGACAAGGCAGCACTGAGAAATAAGCAGGAAACTAGAATATAAATAAAAACCTTAAAAGGAAATATCTACCTGGGCAGAATCCAAGAGTGTCTTTTTATCATATCTCTTCAAATTCTCAATTTTCCTCCATCCTCATAGTTGTGGTTTATTTGACAAAAGCTAGTTAAACTGGTGAAGGGATGGGAGCACTATTTTTCATTAAATAGCAAGACTTTTCAAGAGACTAAGGCTAAGTCTGCTTCTGTAAGGGTGCAGCCAATTTGGAGCAGATTTGTGGAATAAAGCATATGGGGCTGATGATACTTAATTCACACCACACACATTTCAGAGACTAGAATAACTTTAGTCTGGTTGCATGAATTAAAATGTCTATCACCTCCTGGAATACATTTTTTAGTTAAATTTCATCTTGAAAAAATCTACTTTTCACCCTCCAAGACTACTCTAGTCTATCAAGCTATGAACCAAAGGGAATTAAGTGGAATTAATAGGATATCTATTCCACGTGCAGTACTCTGGTCTCATTTAAGACATTTGCATAGATACATTTCAAGCAGTGGTGACACATAGAATACAGAATAAGAGAAAATAAATTACATAAGAAATGGAATAGTAGCTAAAGCACAAGTAGAAAAGGAAAAAAAACAAAGTAATATAGAGTAAAGAAATGCAACACTGAACAAACAAAATCTTTCCACTATTTGAACTAGGAGTTTCGTTGTTTCTCTAAGTTTCTCCTATATAATCATAACTACATATTCAGCAAAGATATTTTATTGGATTTGCAAATAACAGGATGTATCAAAGCTTAAAGAGGTGGGGGGAAGGTAAGGAAAAAAGAAATTGTAATCTAGAAATATATGGAGAATTCTGTTCTGAATTTGAAGAGAAATCTGTTCAAATGAGTAAATAAAGAACTAGGCAACTTTTTACCAGTTGCTTACAGATAAGAGTACAAAAAAAATAAGGAATCATAGCTAACTGTATGCTAATGAAGTTATCTTTTCAATCAGCCTACTGACAGTACTGTTATAATTATAGACTTAGGTTTCTTTCACACCTGTTATATGTTGCTATAACTTAAATATTCTAAAATGCTATTAACTCATGTAACCTTGCGGACTTCAATGCTATCACACTACATTTATATGATCTACAGATCCTTCTTTTAGAATTTCTTGTGTACTGTAGCTGATGTCCCTTGTGCATCTTCATTAAAATCCCACTCTCAGTATGGTAATTTAAAGTGAAATCCCTTCAAAATTATGAATTTTGAAGTATTTTGAAGATTCTTCCAAATAATAAATGTTTAATTTTTTTCTTCCTGGAATCATTTTTGTATTTTGTTTTACAAAATATATATAATTCTAACCAAGTACTGAACATAAATTGTTACTTTCCCCTTAGGTAATTTTAATGATGATCTCAACAAATTTGCTCATTTTTTTAATGAACATCAACAGGTCCATAAGACTATCAGGCTGGAAGTGCACTATCTTCATTTTACAGAAGCAAACTCAGACATAATGTTCCTAAAGGCTTATTTGTTTCAGAAATAGTGGTCCAGTGAAACACAAGGCAGAATTATTTGAACTGACTGTGTGAACTCAATTTTAATCCAAAAGTATTCATGAGAATTTCAAGGTCACTTCCAACTTGGACTGTTCTAATTATGGTTTATTGTCTAAGCCAAACTATGCAAGCTACTATACTTCTGGACTTAAGAGTAAAACAATATTGCCTGACATGAGTGTGCTATGGGCTGTTACAAAGTAGTCTAGCTATTTTGATGACCTACAGGCAAGTTGCAAAAAGAGAAAAAAAATCTATTGTAGCTTTTTTTAAAAAAAACCTAACCAACCAACCAAAAAAACCCACACAGCAAAAAACCAACCAAAAAAAAAACCCCCAAACAAACAAACAAATAAATAAACCTGAACATGTAATACCATAAGGACATTTAGAAATTTAAGGTACTTCTTTGTATTAGCTATAACATAATTTTGTCTCTATCAGTTTCTGATCTCATCACCATATTTGAGAGTGCCATTGGTAAAATTTTCAGCATGACTGAAATTAACCTTTTGAGTTTTGACCATTTGGGTTTTTTATTCCACTTTGCATTTCATAATGCTTTTACAGTTTGTATCCTGCATTCTAGAGTATCATATGTACTTAGAGAATTCCTTTTGTTGGGAAAAAACAAAATAGAACACTCTACCTGACCAAATTAACACTAAATGATGTGATATAGATATATATTACAGCTACAGCTATCGTGGAACTCAAAATTTTTACAAAATCAGTAGTTAAGAAACAATAATACCATCAAGTGCATTGTTGTGCTCTACATTAGCTCATTTGAATGTCTAGCAGACCATAATGGTTATCCTTTTATGAAAACAGTGTCACATGATATGTATTGCGAACTGTTAGGGTATTAAAAGTGGACTTACTATTAAAATGCTTCTTATTTTCTCAAGTGAGTGAAAAAAAATCTCTGAAAAACTACTTTTTTATTTAAGATACACTTCAAGCTGACTATAACTATATAAATCATAGTCTAGCAAACAAGAACTTTCCCAGTGGACAAACACATTTAAAATGTATCAGTTTATTGCAATGTTTTAAAGAGGAGAAAAAAGAAAAAAAAAAAGATTAAAAGAAAAAGGAAAAAAGAAAGAAAGGAAAATAGAAAAGTTCACCTGAAATAATACAGGTTAATGAACAACTATTTTTACTGAACACTTCTCCTTCTTTTCGACTCGTGCTGTTCTTCATTTGGTCTCTTATATCTGACCAGTAGGGGAAAAAAAGTACATACAAAAACCCACTAAAATTTTGTGATTAATACTATACATTTCTACAGTCTATGTTTCACCATATGACTATTTCGTGATCTGAAACTTCACATCTAAAATTAGATTTACCAAAAGGAGAGTAAAATAGAGCAAAATCCGTACAGCATAGCTCTGCAGAGACTGTCTAATCTCTTAAAGATCAACTTCTCTGTCCGTATAATGAAACCTACAGCACCATTTCCCTCACAGTGGGGTAGAAAGAGATGCAGACAGGAGGATTTATTTCTTCTCATTTAAAAAGGTGGTATAACATATCTCAGTCAAAATAAATGGTGACAAGCCTAACAGTAATATAAGATTCATAGGAAAAGTGACTTTCAGAACTAAAAGGTCAAAAGGTGTTTCTTCACTCTCCTTTCTAGTGCTCAGAATAATTTTTAATTATGAGTAACCACTAATTACTATGGCTTTTGTAGCTGAAAAGAAACACTTATGTATGTATCTGTATGTTAAGGTAATATGTACTGGCTAGTGAGCGCCTGATGAGTGCCTTTAGACTGTAGATGTTGGTTCTGGAAACAATTATGTGATTAAAGCAATGTGGTATAGAAGAAATGTGTTTAAGAAAGTGTACAGTGGAGTTTCACAAACACTAATATGCAAAGTATCACTGAGTACTGAAAATGCCTCAACTACTTTCTACCTCAGCTTTGAAGAATTTGGAAATCCTTGGAGAGATCAACTGTTTAAAAGAGCTCTCTACATCAGATGTACTTTGAATATTTCCTAAACCATTATAGAATGGCAAAATCCTATGTTTAGAAGTTAAGAAAGACCATTGCAATCGAGATATCTTAAAATATTTTAAACTTAATGCATAGCTGAGACTCCATCCATTATACAGAATGTGTTTTAAGCAGATATTTACAGAACAACCTTGTTATGTGGTATATACTGTGCCATCTAGAAATGGAATGCTAGCAAAACACTCTTATGTTATCTAACTTCTAAGCAGGTCAGGTCCAATGACAGATCTTTTAAATGATGCTTTATCTTGTGTATCTAGCCTTGATGGATTTTGCTCTGCTTGGGCCAGCTGAAATGAAAAAGGAAGGACAAGATGATAACAGCTTGCTCAGTGACACATCACAGCACATCAGCATGGTGTTGTCCCACTTTTCATCCATACTCTGCCTACATGATGTTGCGCAGCATAAAGTACATGCAGGAAATAAGAAATGTCAGTACTCTTCATAAGCCTTTTGAATAGATGTGTGGATAGATGGAGAAGATTAAAGCAGAGTGACAAATGCCTTAGGAGGGAAAGGAGATTTCTTGGGAGAGGATATAGATCAGTGGTAATAAACTCTGATGATAGATGAGGTAGAGCAGAAAGTGAAACAGAAAAGCAGTAGTAGGAGTTCAGGATGAAAAAGCACAATTTAAAATAAGCGAAATAAGAATGAGAAGGGATGATTTAGCACTTTGAGGAAAAATTAGAATACAGATATTGCATCAGAAAAAATAGAACTAAAATATTTTGCTCAAGTTTTGTTAAGGTATGTTGGCCGAGTGTGTGGGAGGAAACTATTTCAGTAGTCCTTCCCTCAGTCTATTCTTCTAGCTTCACTGGCATATTCCACTGTCTCACAGCACTTTGTACTTCATAGCTTCCTGCATTATATTTTCAGGTTTACTGTCCTTTGGTCTTCTTTTTTTCCATATGAATTTCTATGAACTATTACGAGAAAATAGGTAGAACTCTGGTAATGACTCAACAGCTACACACTGTAAGAAAAAGTATCTGCTTGCATTTGCTCTGAACTATGACTGGATCCCTTCATTTGATGGTACTGATTCTTGTACTGAGAAATATTACGTGATTTTTCTTCTTTCCCATGTTTATTCAATTCAACATTTTATAGACTCCTGTCTTATATCCCATGAATTTTTCAGGATCAATTTGGAGATATGTACAGAAGTATAAGAGAAATTATACAGAAGATCCTTAAATCTTTTCTAGAAAATGTGTTCTTCCACTGCTCTAGCTGTTCTTTCCCTGGAGAATTTCAGAACAAAATATGTTACCAAAGATATTGAGGCACTGGAACAGATAAGTTGTGGATGTTTCATCCCTGGAACTGTTCACAGCCAGGTGGGATGGGGCCCTGAGTAACCTGATCTAGTAGGTGGCACCTCTGCCCATGACAGGAGGGTTGGAACTAAATGATTCTGAAGGTTCTTTCTAATCCAAACCATTCTTTTCTTCTATGATTTTGAAGTTATTTATTCAGCTTTGACTGAATTTTTTTTATTTTCCAGATGTTTTGGTCATCGATATATGGCCCTCACACATCAAGTCAAATGTTGGAATTGTTGGTCTCTTTTTAGCTTAGTATTATTGTGGCTGATTACATAGATGTGCATGTATGTATACATAAAGTAGGTAACTCACAACAACACAAAAAATTAGGTTACTAAAAAAGAGGTGTAATCTCTGGACTTTTATCACATATTTTTTATGTCAGGTTTGGCAAATATAGCAAGTGAAGCATTGGAAATATTTCTGGCAAGTGCAAGCAATGACATTTCTCAGAGATGAGAGATAAAGCAGATTTCATACTCTAATCTTCTCATGTCAAGCTGTTCAGAAAAGAAGAATCCATACAAAAACATAATTTGACAGATAAAGTGCTCCTACCATGTTTCTGAGGAGAGGAAACATTGTTTCTTCTATGGATAATTTTTCCTAACAGTAATAAAAAAGCAGTGCAGTACATATATGAAAAAAAGACTAATGGACTTACATCACAGAACTGATCCCAGTATAGAAGTAAAACTAGTTGAAACCTTTCAAGTGGTCACTCTGTGAAATGCGCATCAATATAACATGACTTTCACAGGCTTTTACTACAAAAAGTAAATCAATGATACCTGCATGTTTTTAAATTGGTGGAACAGAGTGCACATTCCTCCTCCTGATACTGCAGGGCCTGCACAGCTTCCAAACACCCAGAAAAAGAGAGTTTATAGCTAGGGCTTCAACTATGCACCTTTTTATAGTTTATATGTTGATTAGTTGACTGTTGTGGGTGAGAATGGAGGCTTTAGACAAAGTTTATTAGAGAAGCCCTCCTGTTGAGTCACAAGCTGCTGAAAGGACCCCCTTGCTTTCCAAACTCTTTCTCAGAGACGAGCCTAGGTGTGGCTAGATCCAACTTAGCCCCAGACTTTGTCAACTGTTTAAGTACAACTTTGTCCTGCAGGGTTAAAAATGGCAAACCAGGAATAATTATTTAAAATGAATTATCTATTATGACAAATGGTTAGACAAAGGATCTTAATCAGAATTATTTACTACACAAAATAAAAGCTAAAAACTGCTAGTAGTGTACAGTATAGTGCACTATATCAAAGGAATTATGTCAAAGCATTTATATTAGAGCTAGCATAAGAGACAATTATTAATTAGAGATTGTTGTAACTCACCATACCAAAGCTTGTGGGCAGATCTTTCTCTTAACCTCAAGGAGCATCCTTGAAGGGCTTTCATTACTTCAAGGGAAAATCTCCACACACTTCAAGAAGGGGTATATTAGAAGAATTTGAACATATGAAAGTGGAGTGGACTTCTTTAGTATAAAGTGATTGACTGACAGCCACATCTCCAGGTCAGTTTACCAGCTCATGTGCCACATCCTTGTCTCACTACCAGTATGTTGATTTGGGGTTGTTGAGCCAGACTGGTTTTAGCATCACCTGGCCCTCTGAACCCACCACTGATGGGTTTGCAAATAGGGCATTGTCCTGTTGAGTTGCTTGACCACATTCCAGGATGGAAAAGCCCTGCTTACACTGACTAAAATAGATAGAAAGGTCTGGTTTGGTGTTCATGTGGGGTTTATTTGGTTTGGTTTAGTTTTAATTTTGAATTTTGTTGTGTTTTTTTTTTTTTTTTTTGTGGGTTTGTTTGTTTGTTTGTTTGTTAGTTTTTGTTGTTTTGGATTTGTTTGGTTTGATTTTTAATCAACTCTTCTAATGTGAGGGAGATGATATGTGTAGAGGAAAGCATACCTCAGAACACTGGAACCAGATGCTCAAAATAACCTCAATGAAGTACTTCTATTCATAACCAATAACTTTCTTTACTGTCACAGGCCAGAAGTTAGTTACAACTGACTGTACATAATGCAGAGGAAAGGTCTGAATGTCCTAAAAACTAATAAGCTGGTTTGCTCAGCACACATGACCTAATTGTGTTCCCAAAAGTCACTTTGTTTTCGATGTCAAGTAAAATGCCTAAAAAGCCTAAAATCCCCCAAAATGCCTAGAATATATCCAGAGGAAAAACTGTGAAACAAAGGACTTGAGAAGAGAAAGAAGACTTTTGC
Organism: Empidonax traillii; assembly: GCF_003031625.1. NCBI lineage: Eukaryota > Metazoa > Chordata > Aves > Passeriformes > Tyrannidae > Empidonax > Empidonax traillii. The sequence continues at coordinate 519,418 of NW_020955306.1, forward strand.
ATTTTCTTTGGTGAAAAACCCTTGTTCTCAGAAGTGAATAATTATCTTCCTGTTTTTAGAGCTCCCCGCTAGGGGGTCCTTTCTCCTGCAATAATTCTGACATAGACAATCAGCAAGTGATGATCCCTATTCACAATGACTTCCTAAGCATTTGGAAGCATTCCTAATATTTGGTAAATATGTACAAAAAGATAATTTTTGGAGACAGAAAACTGGTAGAAAAATGGTATTCAGACACTAAGTTCTATTGAACATTCAGGTTTAGTTTAATTAGCTTAATATCAACATAGTCATTTCAACATTAAAATTGGTCAGTGAACACTCTACACTGTCTTGTGATTTAACAATGATTATGAAGCTATACTATGTTTTCATCCTTCATATTTAAATGAGGGCAGAATCAAGGATTTGCAGAAGGGATTGGAACTTTAAATCCACTTTTATCTCCTTTTGGGTGGTTATTGTTCCTTCATTTTAAAAATGAAACTTAATTTTGCTGGTCCTCTATCCTTTTACATTTTTGTATGCATCATATTGTGCTGTCTGAATTAGAATTTTTCTAAAACTCTTGATTTTGGAGACTTAGACATTTGTAATGCTATAGAAGACTGAATGGAAGGATACACAAGCACAGTGATGGGGAGATCTTCAGAGCACTACATTTTGAAATAATTAGGTTAGATAGGATTATATAAGAGAAGAATCCTTGATATTAGTTTATTAAAAAAGAATTGCTATCTGTTTCCTTAGAGAGTCACCTTCTTTTTGGCAGAATAATTTTATATAGCTCAGTCAAATATTTTAATGGATTTCCTAATCTTTTCTACTAAATTTATTTTTACTTTATTTTTAGGGCTTTCTGAAAATTAGAAATCCAACAAAAAAAGACTTAGGGATAGAAAAAAACTTTTTTAAAGAATATACTTATATGACTGAGATAAAATGACCATGTAAAAGAATGATAAATTATCCTTTGTTTTCTGAGAAGGATGGAGGATTCAGTTAATATTTTTGAAAGTAATATCTCTGTTCATTTTCATTCAGACCAGCAGAGAAAAAGATATTGCATGCTTTAAATTCAGTGACTCAGACCTGATTGAATAAGCTTGTTGTAGAAAAATCCATACACATAAGAATTGTTTCTGTGGGTACAGAACTGTTGTAAATAAGGATGTACATAAGTATCATAACCTTCGAGCAGTCTCACAGAGGGCTCACAAGTATCATTAAAAATCCATAATAGCTTTTTGTTGTTTTGTTTCTCACGACTTCTATTTAAATAGAAGTTTTATTCTCAGAGATGAAGCTAAAACAAGCTTAATAACAAGAAAACCAACAAAAGCTCTGCAAGGATCAGATGGGGTCAGGAAGTAGGAAAGGTGCTTTCACAAGCTCAGATCTCAATGTCACATGAGTCATCAAGTGAGACATAATAAACAACAGACTGCACAAATAACTGCAACTTTCTAGGTGTTTTAAACTTCTCTGCTCAATAAACCCCAAATTTACTCATGAATTTCTGGGCTTCTACATCATTTGCTCTGAGCTGTGTTTGCTCAATTGACACACATCAGGGATTTTGGTATGTGCCATCCATTTCTTGATATGAAAGTAGCCTGTGATTCCATCTTCACACATTTTAGGTACTCTGAAAAGGGAAAAGAATATAAATAAAAATTATATTCATACATCTTAAGGCAACTGTCATACCAAACAGCCAAGAGAAAATCCATGGATAAGTAATATATAGTCTGGTCTCAAAGCTAGAGTATGGTCTTCCACCTTGTTTTATTTAGATGTGTCAACACAGCTTGAGGTAACAGAAAGCTAAAAGCAGTGTTGGTGCATTTACTATTGCTAATCAAGTCAGTCTAAGTGGGATTACAAAATCGCATAAACTCATTGAGAAATCCTATATACTCATAATTTTCTTTTCTGCTTACTTCTGCCTCTTTGTTTCTGCCAGCTATCTCACCATCAAAATACTTTCGTTTCATAGAACAATTTTATATAGAAAAAATTGGTTTTACCCCTAAATCTTATATATGCTGCCATTAAATGCAAAATGGTCAAAATTTTGTGTTGAGATGTGCAAAATTATAATATATTAAAACCTTTTTGCAATGATATTTTAAAAGCTTGCTCAAACTTGCTACTCAGGACACCTATTTGCCAGGTTTAAAATAAATATATATCACTATGCTACATTTCACTATTTTCTTTCTCCGGAATGAGGACCTTGAGATTACCACAGAGAGAGAGAGAAGCATCCTTTGATGTGAATGAGACTTTCTACACATATTTGAAGGCAGAATTTTTCTCTGATAGTAAATATTTCTGTAGTACAAAAATAAAAAGGGATAACACATTCACAGAGCAAAAAGGTTATGTGAAGGGAAATAACAACAGCTGTAATGGCATTCCACATTCTGCTGTTGCACAGGAGTTTAAAATTTTTGTATTTGACCTCGCTGACAAGCTCCAAGACTTTAAAACATCTGTAAATTGGGTAGCACCAAAAAAAGTATTTACAGCTCAAACTTCCCGCTCTTAAAAGAAGTATGAAATCACATCCAGCTAAAATTATGCTCTTCTTGCATTGATCTGTTGCAGAATACAGTACCCATTGATGGTAGAAAAAAATATGTACACACTGTACTAAGAAAAATCTAATTTCAAGAAGTATTGTCAAAAATCTCTAAACTTTTAAAACAAACAATTCATATAATGAATCTTTCTATATCTTTCCACAGTGTATGTAACACAGTTCTAAAAAATAAACCTTTTTTTCCTACAACTTCATGACAACGGATTCTACAAACTATTTTTTATCTCAAAATGCGTCAAATGAAAAGCTTCTCCTGAGACACAGTCATCCTCTAGTTAGTATCTCACCACTACCACTCTTTCTAATGAAGGACTTAATAATTTTATCTCATGATTTCTACAGGCAACAATAACAAAGACTTAATATTCCCCTTTGGGGAAAAGAAGAAGAGAAACCTATATAAGAACAAAATAAAAATTACCTCATGATTCTTTCTACACTCTACATTGGTTATGAAATTGATAATGAAGGCAAAATATATTACTAACTTAATATTATGTGTAACCATAACTACTCTCTCTCAACCAGTACAACCTCACAGTCATTTCAGAAGATAAAGATATTGTTATGTTTATCACAAAACAGAAATGAAAGGTTTATTCAACAGTGATTTTTTCCTATCTAGGATAACCCAGCATATATCCATTCCCAAGGATTTCCTACCTTTGCCAACAGTGATGTTATACATAAAAAAGAAAAAGGTGGAAGTTTTCCCTCTGTAGAGCCCTAAAAAAACAGGATGAAGACCCTTACATGAAAATAAATATGACAAATATGCAGTGAGACTGTGCATCCATAAAAAAAAAAGGAGTTGTTTTTTCAAGGACTTAAAAGATATTAAAAGAGGCATTTAAATTAAAATTATATACATATCTTAGCATGATATCTACACGTAGTTTAAGATAATAATGTAGATATTTAAATATGTGCAAATAAACATTAATTAGTGTGCAATTAAAAAAGACTATTTTTACATTATTGTTGTACTCAAAGTAGGAATATTTTACACTTTCCTATTCTATGATTGCATTACTTGACCTATGGAAATAAAGACTAGAGGATCAGAAATGTGTAGAGAAACTGGATGCCCATAGCTATTTGATTTTGAAAACTGTGGACCAAAACCCACTCTGTTCTCTACTACCCAGCAAGTATTTCATTAAGACTTTGACTTGCCATGCTGACAGACCTGATTGGAGAAAAAATCAAATCAACAAATCCAACAAACAGAGAGAGAAAGAGATAAGAAAGAAAGAAAGAAAGAAAGAGATAAGAAAGAAAGAAAGAAAGAAAGAAAGAAAGAAAGAAAGAAAGAAAGAAAGAAAGAAAGAAAGAAAGAAAGAAAGAAAGAAAGAAAGAAAGAAAGAAAGAAAGAAAGAAAGAAAGAAAGAAAGAAGGAAAGAAAGAAAGAAAGAAAGAAAGAAAGAAAGAAAGAAAGAAAGAAAGAAAGAAAGAAAGAAAGGAA
>NW_020955306.1:523833-604574 GCF_003031625.1 Empidonax traillii
AGAAAGAAAGAAAGAAAGAAAGAAAGAAAGAAAGAAAGAAAGAAAGAAAGAAAGAAAGAAAGAAAGAAAGAAAGAAAGAAAGAAAGAAAGAAAGAAAGAAAGAAAGAAAGAAAGAAAGAAAGAAAGAAAGAAGGAAAGAAAGAAAGAAAGAAAGAAAGAAAGAAAGAAAGAAAGAAAGAAAGAAAGAAAGAAAGAAAGAAAGAAAGAAAGAAAGAAAGAAAGAAAGAAAGAAAGAAAGAAAGAAAGAAAGAAAGAATATGGTATATGATATTAGAAAGAAGAAACAAATCATAGAAAAAGCTAAGCATACTGAGTAAAGAAAGGGGTGTGAAATTCAACTATATGCAGCAGAATGCAATTAATACCTTATCCACCACTAAGCTTATTGTGGCTTTTGATTTGGTTGTATTTTTAGGGGGATTTTGTTGGGTTGTTTTGGATGCTAAAGCATGTTTTACCTGCATAGCACTAGATCCAGAGGAAGAATATCCTAATGTGACAGTCCTGCGTTTTGATACTAGACAATGAATATGACAACATTATTTTTTAATTACCATCAAATATATGTCTAGTTAATGTGTTTTAAGGATCAGATGCTACCAAAACAAACAATTTTTACAATAGCATTTTAAAAAATACGCTGAAAACAAATTTGATATGCAAAGGAATCTTTCTAGAGGGAAATGAGGATATTTTCCATTTGCAATAATGACAGATCATGCAGTTTTCCAGTGAAGATATTCTCCACCTTTCATTTTATTCCCCAACATGTTGAAAATATTCCCAGCCTTTTAGAGTTAGCTACAAAGGCCCATTTGGCAGACTCACCATCTTTGATAGCATAATTTTTAATCTGCTTTTGTAACCCAAGAGAATCTTTTAATAAAGAGATTAAAGTATAGAATTTTTATTCTTCACGCTCAAGAGGACAGTGTTTGACCCTGATGACTAATTGAAAGCTAAATTTTATTGCTTCATATTGGACACTAATTAGACCGATTGGAACACTTTTCTAGCAATGCAAGAGTCACTAAAAAAAATTCCTCAGTATTTAGGAAAAAAATGGAAGCAGTACAGAGAAAGGGACAAAGAAAAGAAAAAATATCTACTTCAAATCATCAGAAATGAAGTGGGAGTTCATAACAGATTAAATTAGATTAAAAATAAAGAGGATTATAATTTAATTAAATTGGTATGTGGCAGAGTTACAGTTTATCAGATTGTTTTTGTTTCTTTTTTTTTTAATATCCTATTTTGAGATAAGAGAGTTTCTTATCAGAAACATGAGTTGTTTATATATACTATACAAAATTGTGTCTTCTCAGTCACCAACTGTTATTTGACTTGCAGCAGCATTAACTAACATCCTTAGTCCTCAAGCAAGTTCCTCTAATAAATGCACTTTAATGTAAACTGAAAATATTTTCCCAAATAAAGCCAAATTTTTGTAGCATTAAAGTGTGTAAATAAATTATACTGCTTTAATGAGATCCATGATCCAAAGACCTGCATTGGGCAGTAGTACTGACGCTCACTCAGAGTAGTAAACATTTTACAGTCAGTGCTAACATATCCAACCTACTGCTGCTTCCCTCTGTGTGTGTATTTTCTTAATTTCTCTGACAGAGGACAACATCTGGATTGAAAAAAAAAAAAAGGTACCTCAGTAGCTCTCCCTTTTTTTTTTTTTTTTTTTTTTGAAAGCAGTCCTTGTGTCATGCTAATAATGATGTGGTGAAACTCCTTGTTTCTAAGATTACACTTGCTCCTACTTAATTATTCCGGGAAGAGAGACCATGGATAGTGTAAGCCATGATAGATCTATTCTGTCCTACTCCCCCTAAAGCCCTAGCAATATCAGAGAGTAATATTCATTTCCATTAGAAATGATCAACAAGCTGATCTCGGATGGCTACACAGTTGCTAGGGCTGACACAAGGCCGAGTGTGAGCTCACATCTGAAAGTGGGAGGAGAGAGAAAGAGAGGGATAGGCATGAGGAAGAAAAGGAGAGGGAGAAAGAAGTGAGAACACAAGGGTGAACAAGCCTTTGCAGCAGCAATTCATTAATATATTGGCATATGCCAATCATGAAAAATCAGAGCAAGGTGCAAGAATTACATCATGGAAACATGGTAGTTTTTTCAGGTGCTCTACTCCCAAATATGAGCAAAAGCCTTTTGCAACACAGTGTTCTAATTAATTCAGTACTTGATAAACTGACCTCTGAAAATGGTCATTGCAATTTTAATTTTTAAATTAATTTTTTTTTTCACTAAACACAAGCTATTGCATACCAGATCATCAAGTTGCATAATTCTGCTTTTTCAAGGAAAGATGGACAACATGCACACATACTTACATAGTTGTTTTACAGTGAACTGAAGCACCCACGTAGTTGAATCACAGACAGATCAATACATTTTCTATTCTAGTTTTATGATAAGTTTTAAGTGTCATGTGCACCAATATTGAGTTGTTGTTTTCTTTTTTTTTTTTATGTCATGTTGTGTTGTAGGACTAATATGAAGGGTATATTTTTGAAATTATTAAAACAGCACTACATTTAAAAACTTTCAAACTAACCTTAATCACTTTAATTAAAAAAAAAAAAAAAAAACACAGTCCTTAAATAAAGAAAATATTGTTTTTTGGTCACACACATACTTGCACCCTTTAAAAATATGACAAATACTCCTTTCATTTACATCATTATTCAAACTGTAGGCACAAAAAATTCAAATGAACCCTAATTAGAGTTATTATCTTAAAGCTTCAGTAGAATAGTTCTCATCTATATTAAAGTTTTTAGTTCAAAGGAAAACTCTTTTACAGTGAAAGTCATACATAATGTTACGGATAATTTTTTCTCTCTTGTCAGAAATCAATCATGTTTTTGTCATCATTAAGGAGAAGAGTTGGCCTTTTTTTAAGATAGAGGACAGAAGTACCTCATCATGAAATACCCCCATATAATTAAAATACCTCTACTAATAGGTTCCTATTTAAAATTATTTTTAAAAGTCTTCCTCATTCTTCAATTGATGTTAATGGGCAACAGAGGAAAAATGGCACATACAAAGAAAATTAAACAGTGCAAATTCAGACACAAATTCTCACACATCTCAAGATTTGTTGTGATGTACATGAAAGAAAAGGGAAGATGATAATATAGGTGAAATTTAGCACTGCATAAAAATCCCCACAGAAATAAATGTCTGACCTATTGTAAACAATAAAAGTTCATATTTTAAGCTCAAGAGATCATGCACCCAAATTTCCCTAAAAATTTCCTAGATATCCAAATGCCTAGTGTCACTACGTACTTTTGGAGCTCGTGAAATCAGAAGATAATCCAGGTTGATCAGATAAACTTTGGGAGGTCTCCAGTCTAACCTCCTGCTCACAGCCAGAGGACAGCCTGGCTCCATCCTCTTAACAATCTTCTCTTGTCTATATACATGTCCACAGAAGTGACTGTGAGGGCCCTTGGAGCTCACTCACTTCCAGGCTGAACAAGCCCTATCCCCTCAGCTCCCCATCACGGGGAATATGCACCCACTCCCCCTGAGCATTCACCCTATAGAACTTGTTCCACAGAGATAATATTTTATTTTTCCCAGGGAACACAGTCCTGGGCACAGAACTCCATGTGAGGTCTAACAAACACTGAGCAGAAGGGAATAACAGTTCCCACCCGGCTGACTGCCCGTGCTCCTGCTCATACTGCCCAGATTGCTCACGGCTATCTGGGCCTCAGCTCACTGTCCACAAGGCCGCAGAGACTTTCCCTCCAGGCTGATCCCAGCTTGTCTGTCCACGGTCTGTGCCATCAGAGGGCCCTCTCTGTCCCAGGGGCAGCATTTGTTCTTGCTCAAATTTGCATGTTAACTGTTGGCCCATTTCTCCAGCCAGCCCAGGACCTGCACAGCAGCCCTGCCTCTGGGGTCTCAGGTGCTGCCCCTGGTTTGTTGTCATCCTTAGACTCGGAAAGGGTGTGTTCTGCTTCCTCCTGACTATGCAATCATTTTTTCACCCATTCTGTATTACTCCCCTCCAGATTGTTACTTCTCAACACAGACTGCTGTGGGATACCATGTCCAAAACCCTGCTAAAGTCAAGGTAAACAACTTTTAATATCTTATTCTCACCCATAGGCTTTTTTTCTCTTATCTCACAACAAAGCAGTGAAACATCAGACAGACCTTATTAGTTGCTGTTGTACAAAGCCAGAAAAATAATAAAGCTCTTTGAACAGAATATTGTTTGTGAAACATTAACACAATGCATAGCTTTTTCACTAGCTAAAGTAGTTACCACCTTGTTTTGTTCCTTTGTTTTTATCAACTTAGGCAAATAGGATTGTAACTACCACCTACCTATGCCTTTCCAAGCTTTCTGAAAGGAAAAGGCATTTTTTTCAGGTGAAGTTATTAGTGGCAGTATGAAAGCCTGGTAAAATTAAATGATTCCCTGAAGAATAGTGAAAAATACTCATCTCTCTAGGTTTCATTTCCTTTAGACAAAAAGGAATCAACAGAGAGGATTGGTTTTGGATATAACACCGCAGAATTTTAATAATGTGTTGCTAATCATTTTTACCCTACAAATTCTATATCTAGCCTCTTTCATTGTCCTATTAGTTAAATGGAAACAAAACAAAACAAAGTGTAACATGAGATGAAGAATTCCATGAAACCAAATGACCCTTAGTTGTAAAAACCATTTTTGCCCACTGAAAGGCAAAACAACTTTCTTTTTTTGGCAACTAGATGATCATGAAGCTCCATCTGTAACATATGTCCAGGACTCCAGTGATTAAATTACCTCTTCTGAGCTGGAATCCAAGGTCTGAAACATCCATCTGTGGGGCACTTGAGGCCAGTAGATTTGGTCTTAGATTTTACTTAGTTATAGAAACTGGATTACTACATAAAAACACTTGGTATCTTGCTCTGGAAGAGAACTCTGCTTCCTTTATTCTGCATCATAAGTAGAGTCAATGAAAGAAAAGAGCACACAGAACATAGCTAGTGAGTAGAACTGTTTGGATATAAGCAGGTAATTCCTGTTCATATCTTACATAGGTCCTCATATACTGCTTTTGCGAACATCAGGCAAAGGTATCAGCAAGAGAATAGATGGAAGGAAAAACACATAGTTCAGGCTCACACAGATCATGGAAATGAACAAAGATATGTGCAAAGCAGGAAGACTTCACGGCAAGCTGGGATGTGTCTGTGCTTTCTATCTACTGTCTCTACCCTGTGAACAGGACAAAAAAGCAGGATAAATTCAAGTGAGAGGAGATAAAAGTCTAAATAAAGAAAGTGATTATTTTATCTTTGACTTCTGAGGAACAGGGAGTACCTCATCATGTGTCTTTGCTTCTACAGGCTTTAAAAGCTTTTTTTTTTTTTTTTTTTTTTTTTTTTTTTTTTTTTTTTTTTTTTTTTTTTTTTTTTTTTTTTTTTTTTTTTTTTTTTTTTTTTTTTTTTTTTTTTTTTTTTTTTTTTTTTTTTTTTTTTTTTAACTTCTGTCTTTCTGGGGATTTGTGTCTATTTTTTTTTTTTTAAGGCGTTCTTTCTTTGGAAGGGGTGGGGAGGTATTTTGTCTCATTTTGTTTAACATAACTTGAGATCTAATCTTACCCAAGTCTCTCTTGTTACCTCAGCAAGATAACTACTTTTCTAATTGCAAATACTCTCTTGAACTGCAGACAAAAAAATTCATCTCAGTACTTCAGATATCATTGATTGCATTGTCAGTCAACCTTTTCAGTCTGACAGTATTTCTGACATTTTCAAAAGCTGAAATTAAATCTAGCATTACCAGCATGAGTGATCTTTTTGTCTTCTCACTCAGTATTTTCCCTCAGTCTTAGCCCACAAAATGGATGCTGAAGATTCTTCCACAACATTTTTGCACCTATCAGTCTTGTAGCCTACAATGCAACAACTGTCTTAGGGATGAAAGTATAGTCTCATTGTTTTCTAAATGAAGTACAAATTTGCAAAATTTGCAATTTTCAGTCACTATGGTCAAAAACACTGGGCACAGTCTGGTTTCAGAAATATTTGATAATATCGGGTAATTCTACAAATATTGTTCTTGATTTATCCCATAGCAAAAAGGAAAATATAAGCCAGAGTGATCTGTATTCCCATAATCCCATTTCAGGTTAATGTCTATTCTGACTAGGATGCACTGAACAAACCGAGCCTTGAGGCCCAGAGGAAGAGCATTTTAGGCATCACTAACTCATTGCCATAAAAGTTTGTAGTAAATGAAAATTTATGAGTAAAATCATTTCACTAATTAACAAAACACATTTCAAGAGTAAGTGGAAGCAGTGTGTCTGCTTTTTTAAGGATATCTGGTCAAAGTAGCCATAAACAAGAGCATGAAGGGGCAGATCTGACTGACAGTTGATAAGGGAAGTCATGATAAGAGTAAACCCAGACAGATACACTAATTGGAAAGGATATGTGGAGGTGAGAAAGTTTTGCTTCTCTTCAGTATGATTGTCTGACTAAAAACCTTGCAAAATTGTGATGTTAAGGGAGGGGGACAAACAGACAAAGAGTAAAACCTGAACAATTAGCTTTAGGGAAGACTAATCAGAAATGAACCTGATCCATCAAAATAATTGACAGGCTACCGAACAATTACAGGCAAAAAAGGTCTTTGCAACTGGTAAGGATGCAAACATGAGGGTCTTAGATGTTGTGGATGCAGGTAGGGGGGTTATGCCAATTGATGAGGTAATTAGCAAGTGAAGGGGATCTGGAAGGGGGAACAGAGAGAGAAGGATATAACAGGGGCCAGTTGTATGTAAAAGGGGCCAGTCAGTAAGCTTGTCTGACAGCCCTATGCCTGATTACCAGTCTGCCCTATCATATAATCAAATTTTTTCTCAACTCACTGCATGGACTCACTTTCTACCCCACATGTATGTGTGCCATGCATGCACTCAGTGCCAGTTACGTGGAGGATGAACCTTAGTGGGTTGGATGTGGGCTACTGGAGTCAGACTGGGGATATAGGCACCCTTGACCCGTGCTGTCTACTGCTGCAGCAAGTGGGGTCTTAGCTCACAATTACTGAAGTGAGTTGGGGTCTTTAGCTTCCCGCCATAGGGGGTGGAATGGTATGTGTGTGTGGGTATGTGTGAGTGTGTGTGTTCCCGAAATCTGCTACAGCAGGGACTGATGTGAGTGAGGGTCCCTGCATGGACAGCTGGAACAAGACTACATGTCACAGCCTCTGTTCCTGCTTCCACCTGCTGGGGATTGACAAGTGTCTTCATCTTCCCCAACCAGGTGAGTGTGCACTTGCGTGTGGCTTGTGCATGGATAACTTCCTTTCAAACTTTAAGCTGTACTCCATGTCAAGAAAGGGATCTTCAGGTCTGGGCCAGGGCATTAGGTCGACATCGGGTCCCTGTTCTTCAGAGGACTTTTAATGTGAGGTGCATGACAGACAAGCTTGTCAGTGAGCATCAAGCTGGACCACCTGGGGAATCAGGAACCATGAAGCAGGTAAGGGGACCAGGACCTGGACAGATGTGCTGGCCAGACAGAGAGTCCATGATAGTACTGGGGGGATGTGTGTGTGTGTGTGTGTGTGTGTGTGTGTGTGTGAGCACTTGTGAACTTGGAGAGTGTTGGTGGCCCAGGGCTGGGGTGAGGAGGGCTGGCTATGCTTCCAACGTCACTTAGTACAGTGCAGTTAATTTGATGACTCCAAGTAACACCATAATGACTGTTCCTAACATCCCAGACATACCAAAAAAGCAAATATCAGTGTGAAGATGTACTTTCTCAGAACATCACAAAGCCACAGAATATGATGAATCAGTAAGGCCCCACAAGGATCATCGAGTCCAATTCCTGGCCCTGCACAGGACCCTTTCCAAGAGTCATTTCTTGCAAAAAAAACCCAACTCTGGTAGGCACTTTGGTGTTGTTATAAGAATTAAGGTAAATAATTTTATCTTTCTGTAAGTAAGAGAACACAAAGCCTCGTGCATTTCTGCTTGCCACAGCTGTACACAAAGTTGTGAGATGTGTATACAGTGACTAATATATATTTTTGATAAAAGTGTTCTGCTACATAACATTAACTTCAGAATGAGTATGTAGATTTCTAATTGTCCTTTTGAAATGTTTATCCCTTTCTTCATTTATAATAATAATTAAATTCTCTAAAACCTGTTCCTGTTTTATAGCTAGTATAATAGTACAGTGTTAAAGTATTACCTATCTTGAAAGAATGATTTTCCTCTTGACATGGTCCCACAATACCTTTTCTTTGAGATGAGCTCAAAGAGGAATATACGAGAAAGAATGATAACAATCAAGGAATATCTCCCAGCATTGCAAGTAAATATGTCACACACACACACACCCCCATATACAAAACCTCAAACAAACAAAGACATCTAGGACAAAAAATGTTTTGAATATTTCACTCAAGTTGCAAAATTTTAATGTCATAACCTTAAAATACTTTTTGGGCTGAAGAAAGACTCATTTTTCTATTATTTCTGAAATAGAAAAACATCATATGCAAACCACAGAAGGATCATAAAATTACCTAAACTTTCTATACTTGAAAGTATTTTTCTGTTATTTTGAGCTCTCTCGCAGAGAGATTTTAGCAGTAGCAAGACACAGGAGATGGAGAAAACAAGAAACAAAACCACAAAGAAAGAGAAATAGCAGTATTTTCTCAGTGGTACCAAGAAAGCACTATGCTTTTCAGAGGCTTCCTTCTCATCCTAGTTCTATATGTAACTCAGTTAATGTTTCCACTAGCTCCTGGCCAACAGGAAGCACAAGTGCCTAAGAGCATTTATTTTAAGCATTAAACCCTGTATTAGTTGCATTAATCAGGCACACCAGCATAATCAGAGGGAGTGGAAGGGGGGAATGAAAGGTTCCAATGTCTTTGAATGTTTTACAGCTGAAGAAACCTTGAAGTATTTTGTCCTCTGGTCTTACACTCTTCTGCCTCTTCCTCTCTTATCGCACCGACAACCTCTTTGAGTTGTCAGTGAGATAACTCTTAGTAGTCTCCTATGTTAATGCTCATCTCTCATTAGGTAGCAGACTGTTTTCCTCCTTGTCAGACTAAGAGTACAACTGAAATCTGTTCAGTCTTTCTTTAAAGTAAGTTTTTTCAACAACACAGTATGGATTGTAACTGTCTAGGGAAACTTCCAGCCTTAGCATTTTTCAACTAAACATGATTAAGAAATTAAAGCATATTTTTCCTTCTCTTTAAAAAACAGAATATTTTTTCTTTAAAACAAGATTTCAGTCTTACTGCGCAGTGTATTCTTTGCCTTTGACATTTAGCAGCATGAATGATTGATAACTCAGCATTACTTAGGTAGGAGATTAATCTCCATGTAGATTCAAGAGTAGGAAGAAAGAGACATTCAAATTCTGTGTCTCTCTACCTGCACTGCTGTAAATTAGAAATGTCAAAAATGTAATTCATCAATTTATATGCACTGAAAGACCCCAGTATTTAATTTAAAATACTACCAGAAGGTAAAATAACTCTTTAGGCCCAAACCATACCCAAATTTATAATTTCTATTTAAAACTTCTGCAACATTCCTCATCATTGCTTAAAAATGTCCTGCCATTTAAAGAAGAAATTAATTAGAATATGAGAATAACCGTTAACATTCCATGTAGTATAGGAGATGCAGAACAAACAACATTGTTTCCAAAATATATGCAGCAACCTTAAAACTATTCCACATTAAAAGAATATTTAGCTGTTGCAAGAAAAAAAAAAAAAAGTACATTTAACAGTATCAGGAAACTGCTTGGAAAGCTTTACTTGTATTTGAAAGGGCTGAAATGGAGAAACTTCTGTAGGCTATGCCTGTGTCTCAAAACTACTTAGACAAAAAACACACTACCACAATGCCTACACTGCCACAGAGGTTATGATAGTCATGACACATTATATTCAGTCTACTGTCATAGATAATGGTTTCCAGAGATAGGAGCTGACAGGTTGTATGTCAAACTTGGACCTGCACCAAGCCTCCTTGAATACAGTTAAATTCCTACTAAAATTTATTTTCTGCTTTCAAGTGCACCACCAGCTCCAGCAAAGGACCGCAACTTGACTCACAGATCTCATCTCTTCTCCATCCTCATTCAGGTATTGAGGGATTTCTGTATCAGTTGATCCCCATTTTGTCCATTTTTCCCTCTTGGATGATGCAACATTTTCAAGAATCAATTAGAGTGGAATATTTCTTCACATAAATAAAATAAATCCTTAAATTAAAAAAAGGCAATAGAACTTTCAATTTAATCACAGTTTAAGGACTTCTGCTCTTTATACAGAAGTAGGAAAATGGATAAATTATTATGTTATTCTGCAAAAGATGATTACCTCAGTTTTGTCTTCCTCACATTATAGCACTGAAAAACCAAATTAAAAAATGTTTAAATTATAACATAACATAATATAATGAATACATATAATATAACAAGAACAAACTGATTAAATAGATTGAATTCTCTGATGAAAATACACCACAGCTAGAAAACAAACACATACACATCTTAGAATGAAAAGCAAGCACTGAGTGTAATTTCATTCTTCAGATGCATTACTCCATACATCAATATATTTTTAAACAAAGTAAACTTTTTCAGACACAAAAGCTTGTCATCTAGTTATATAAAATTCTGCTTAATAACATCTTTGTAGATGAAAATGTGCTTGCTAAGTGAGCTATTGTTTAAAATGAAAATCCAAAAGAATTGCTTCCTTGTAACTTTTGAAAGGATGTTTCATGGCTTTGAAGCAAAGAATACTGAACCATAAAGCATTAGTAATGACTAAGAGTATCTTGATGCCTCACCTAATTTTCTTCACTATAAATCTATTGGGAAAGTCTTACCATGACATTAGATGTGATCCACTGAGTAAGAGACCCAAGAGGTGTGGAAGACATCAGTGACTTGCTGCAGGCACTTTTTTTAATGTAATATTCCTAGCATCACACAACAATTCACAGCCACAGAATCCAGGCAGTGATTAACTGCCGTGGTCACAAGAGTTTATTAAATTCATTAAGTGACACTTGTGAACAAACTGAACAACATTATTCTGGTAATGGTGACTGAAGGTGGGCATGCAATGGTTTCATTATTTGATGAATTTTAACAAATGTTTGCTAGAGCTAGTTGGTTATGCTTGATCCTGTCTTGGAAAGCAAAGAAATACAGTGTTTACTTGATGACACTCTGGGATGGAAAAGGGTGTGGAGAGGTTTTTGAGGAAAGACACTTCAGCTTGGACAAATACTTTGAACCAAACTTACCAAAATCATTAGTACATACAGAACACTTCTATGTCTGCCTGCACTTTAGGAATGGTATTTTCCCATTTAGTGCTCCCATTGAAACCGTGTGCCAGTCACTTACTCCTCCCTCTCCATCCCTCTCCCCTGCAGATGCCTAAAGACGAGAACTGGAGGCACCACAGATAGAGCTAAGGACAATTTATTGGAAACTGCAATGAGATAAGAATATGAACAGTAACATCTATAATATTAATAACAAAAGTGTACAAGAGAGAAGTGAGTGATTCACAGATAAAATGCTCACCACAGAGCCTGACCCAACTGTGACACTCTCCCCTGACACGAAAGCAAACCCTTCCCCCCGTTCCCAGAAATGATATGAGGTGACATATAATAGCCTCCAGTTCCTAGTCATGCCCCCTCCTGGCTACTACAAACTAAATAAAATCTAGATTTTCTATGTTGACTAAGCTAGTATAATCTAGAAATCAATCTGCTACAAATTATGAAGTTCAGTTCAACCTGCTCAGTAGGGATGAACAGACTGAATAAATGGGACCAGTGCACTTCAAAAATACAGGAAGAATAATGTAAGACTAAGGCACTAGGCTTTTTGATTCAAAGAAACGTTGCATGTTGATTCAAAGAAGGACTCTTGCATGCAAAGAGTTCACAGTTCATATCTGAACTATGCCCTAAGACTAGGGCACTAGGCTTCTTGATTCAAACATATATTTGATGAGTATTGTGATGTGATGCCATTTGTGTGATGGGAGATACCTGTGAGCAAATCAAATGTTAGATGTGTAACATATTTCAATGTGTTCTTAGCCTGCTGTTCCACATCTGAACTATTTCATAGAAGAGAAGAATTACAAAGCATTGAAATATGCTATGTAAAGAATGTTTTAACAGAGCAGGAAAGACCTTGTGTGTCTCAATAAATAGCTTAGGCTGATTTTCAGACAACATGAGTAGATGAATTAAAATGAGGTTGAGGTTGCATGTTTTTTTGTTGTAGTTATTTTTGTTTGAAAGAAGCTGAGAAGATAAAGTTGCTTTCTGGATTAGAGAAAAAAAAACAAATCAGTGTTTGAAAAGTTCAGTACGTGTTTTAAAGTGCACCTAAAAGGAGATATGCAGATTATATGATATAAAAACCAAAAATACTCTCAATAAGTGGGTCATAATTTATTTCAATATTTACAGGAGAGATTACTCCCAGATTAAGCTATTTCATTTACAGAGAGACTTTGGTCTCCTGAGTTATAAAAATATATTTGTCCATCTTACATATCAAACTTGAAAAGTTAAAAACTGACAAAATAATACTTAAGTAAGAATATTGCATGTACAAGAAAATGCATCAAGCATAAACATGAAAACCCACCAATTTGTGCTGACAATTTACCTCAAAAACTGTAACAGCTGGAAACCCATAAAAGTCATCACACCACAGCAATGTCACAACCATATGTCCTGTAGGCTGACTGGGGAAAACTACAATACCCAATGTCATTACACACAGATAAGAGAGAGGAGGATAATGAAAATGTTATTTCTCAGATCACACTGACCAAAGAATGGGAGAATTTACATTTGGGTCAACAAGTTCATAGAGAAAGAAGCAGTGCCAAAGCCTCCTAGGGAACATTCTCAGAAGTCAAAATTAAGAATGCACTTCTGAAAAGCTTAGTTTTATCCCTGAGATGCTTCAATTGGCAACATCAACCAGCACCTGGCTAAACCAGCATTACCACCAGTTTGCTAGCAGCTGGTCTCTGAGGAAACCAGCCAGCTATAATACAAGACTGAAAAACAAACCAACAAAACAATCCATCTGACTAATTGAATAAATGTAAAATACTTGGAAAGCCATTCAATACTTGCTTATTTGGGGAAAAAAAAAAACACAACAAAACAAAAAACCTAAAAATGTTTCAGAAAGTTCAGTTTCATTGCAAGGGGAGGATATGCAAATGGTTCTGCTTTCTTGCTGGCATGAAGTGACACTGCAATGTCTGCTTGTTTCATTTATGAGCTGAAATGGCTAGAAGAGGCTGGACCATACAGGCTACAGGCTGCTACATTGAATTGAACACTTTACAGCCTCTGATCCAGCTCTGCCTAGCAGGCAACCAGCAGTATGGAGCCACAGCTTTCTTGGGGGAAAACAGGATGCAGGGGAGTACCAGGTCTTAACACTGACATGGGGAGGACATGTACACACTGCACTGAATCTAAAGGTTGGGCTCCTGACTTTTTAAGGGACTTCAGCATGCCCCCAAGCATGCAGAGTCTCCAATCCTGTAACAGATTCCTGAAGGGGTATTGAAATTGTATGTAAATTATAGGAGGAGTTTACAGTTCAAAAGAGAAAGTATCGCTGTGAGAAGGAGAAGCAGACTTGTCTGACAGAGATGCTATGAATCAAAGTAAACAAAGATTTTTATTATTTAGTCTGGTATGGAGATAAATTTTTCGCTCAAATTTGGATTCATATTAACTCCTTTGAAGGATTAGCTGTGTAAAGGACACTTCCTCTCCCCAAATTTTTTTTTATAGTCCTTAAATATAAATTGCTCTTCAGCACTGATGTCACTATTTTATCCAAGAACCCAGCAACAGAAAAAAGTACTGCATATCTGGTTTTAACTTCATATGTTAAAAAAAACCCTCTAAAATGCTTGAAGCAACTCTTTAATGTTGTCCTTCTTAGCAAAAGCAAAGGCTCTTTCAAGATATACTAGCTGAATTCAACTGTGAAATTTTGAACTGTCATCATTTCTCATCTTCTGAATCTATTTGAACACAACTTCCAACCATCCAGTTCTATACTGTGTATTTACAGGGCTGCTAATGACTCTCATTGATTGTATTTTTTGCCTCACAAAGTCCAAAACAGGTGGAAATTTATACTTATATTTAATAGAATGTTTTCCAACCAAACCAAATCTGCTTGTTTTTACATCAGTGTCCTGTGGCAAATGGAGCTGGAATTTATTAACATCACTTCAAACACCTCAAAATACACCCAACATCCATTTAATATAGTGTGGCTTAAGATTTTCTGAGTAAATGTTATCTTTTTATTACCTTGTGTTTTTTTCCAGAAACCTAGTTAACAGATAGAGAAATTATCTCATTGAAATCAAGGGTAATTTACATCTAGGAAGGTATATCCAGTGATTTTTACAGCAGTCACAGGCTAAGATGCTTCTCTTTTTCCTAATAGAACCTGACAGTTTTCCTTTGGGAATTCTGAAAATACGTAGAATTTATCTTCAATGCATCTATTAGCAAAAACCAACAGAGGACACTTTGGCCACACTAGAGCTTGTATTTGTGAGGGCAGCTTACTGCACACACATGGACAGGACACTGGATGTGCACATGGTAATGGGAGGACTCCAAAAGGCATACACAAGTTGCTCTCTTTCTTACTTCAGCTTTAGTTATACTCCTGGAGCAGTGCTGACTCAGAGCATGAAAGAATTTTAATAGGAACGTGCACAATGGCAGGAATGGAAAAAGTAGCTTTTACACCACAGTGCATTCTCCCATGGACTTCTCTCTCTATGCCAGTGTCAAAAGGAAATTTTCCTCCATTTTTTCTTCCTTTCCCTGTTTTCTGTGGAGAGCAAATGCTCTTGTCACAGGCATTTCAGATGGAAATCACCATATGATCTATGCTCACTGTTAAGCAGGGCTCAATACCTATTTAAAAAGAAATTGTGAGTCACAGCTGGAGGAACTATTTCCAAATAAAATCTCTCATATGTTAACTTTGGAGGAGACATCTCAAGTTTCATAGGCTACTCAAGAAAAGGTTTTCACTGGTGCCTCATTTCTAGTACAATTGTTTCTAAGGGACAAAAATATACCTTTTCTGAAAGCAGTTAGTGCATAAACGACATAGCAAACTGGACATCCAAATTGACCTGCTAAATGTTAACCTGCCACTATTGAGGATGCATTTGC
This sequence comes from Empidonax traillii, assembly GCF_003031625.1. Taxonomy (NCBI): domain Eukaryota; kingdom Metazoa; phylum Chordata; class Aves; order Passeriformes; family Tyrannidae; genus Empidonax; species Empidonax traillii. Next base: position 539,158 of record NW_020955306.1, read on the forward strand.
AAGTACAGTAGAACAACTTCTGCACTTTCCCTTCTGTTAGTAGGGAATATTTCTGTCTCACCAGGACAAGGTTTACAGTCCTGCGTTTAATGTTCCCTGGTGTGTTTCTAATACTTTTGAAGAAAATAGGTTTTGTTCTCTCAGCTCATATTTAGTGGATGTTGGGCTACATCAATCTTATTCAAGTGAAACCTGCAGTCCTAAATTAAATGTACTTTTTTGAGCTCAACCAAGTCTCTAGTGAACTGTAGATTTTCCAAGAAAAGTACTACACATAAATCATCGTAATTCATTGGGTAAAAAGAAACATTGGTATTGAACAAGATGTTGGTTAGAACATAGTGCCAATAACTCCAAGGTTGTGGGTTTGATCCCTGTATAGGCCATTCACTTAAGAGTTGGACTTGATGATCCTTGTGGCTCCCTTCCAACTCAGAATATTCTGTAATTCTGTGATTCTAAATGAATAGTGAATCCAAACTTCTTTTAAACTCTAGGACAAATGGGCAACTCAATGCTCATGTTATGGTCAATATAACACAGGAGACTGCCTTTAAAAGAGTATAAATTAAATTCTATTGTCCATTAAAAGCAAGAAGCATTAAACTATTTTGGTTTTACATTCAACTTTCATTTCACTTCCATCAAAAACATAAGCTATAGCATAATTTTTGGCTGACCTAAAAGTTTTGATATTATATTTATTAACATTATGGTTTTATCCATTTAATAGGTTGAACTTATTTCCAGATCAATCTAAAGCTTTGGGGTTTTTTTTCACAAACTCAAAGATAAAACACTAGATCCTACTGCATCGAGTCAATATGAAGAAATTTGTGTTTTGTGGTTACTTCTGGATTCAAATAAAAATAGACAAATTTAATAGTTCTTTATTAGACTTGGTATGGAAAATTGAAAATTATGAAATCCAGACATTGAAAAGAGTAGTTTCAAAAGGTCCTTGAATATGTAGCTAAAGACAACTGACTGCAGAATACAAACATAAAAAAAAAAAATCAATCAAATGCTCTTTGACTGACAAGTTGTCCCAGTCTTTCTTGCCTTTTCCATTTCCACATGTGCTCCTAGCTTATGTGATGAGGGCAATCACACTCGTTGTGATTACATGTAGAAATGTGAGACTTGCTTTAAAGCCAAAGTGTCCAGTCCCTTCAGATCTTCTCTTTACTGCCTACATAGTTTCCTGTCCATCTGGTCACAAACAGGCTCCCACCTGGCTGGATGCCTCAGGTGATGTATATCTGAATTGATATGGCAAGAGGAAGTCTGAGTCACTACGAAGGCACAGAGTAGTGGTTCTCATTTTTCTTGTGTCTTCTGTAAGCCAGAATGTCTCTACATATGCACAGATTTCTGCATTTTTTACTTCCACAAATAATTTCCAGCTGTAGAAATCTAAATAGCGATACATGGTAATGATACATACGTGTGTGTATGTGTGTATATATATTTATAAACTGCATTTTTCACGGTCTTGACTATCTATACCTTTACTATACTAAGGGGAACTTAAAGGATCAGTGTTTAATGAAGTTGGTCATTGACAGATGTTTGTGTCTAGGTGAAGCGAGAGCTCTGTTCCATTCTTGCTGCATGAAAAGGCTCATTTTGTTTCAGTGAAGTTTCTGGGAAACTGTGACAGCAAAGTTAAAAACATGTAATCGCAGATGCACTTTCAAAAAGATTCACTTGGCACAAACACTTTCTATGAAAATGGGTGTAGGTCCAGAAAAAAAAAAAAATCAGATGGCAGGCTTCACAGAATGAAGAACTGAATTTAATTAAAATCTGTCTCATCTGCATTCAATTTACCACTGATAGCCACCTCTGAACCAAAAAAAAAAAAAAAAATCTCATTTCACTTTAATGGTGGAGGACATTTGCTGAACTCTGGCATATAGTACTTTTCAGAAGAATTATACTTGTTATCAATGTGAAACCCTTTCTGTACTTTGGGAAATATCACACTACTGCAGACGATTTTGTGTAAGAAGCAATTGCCTGATTTGTGGAGGTGGTTGAAACCATCTATGATGTTACCCTCTGTTATAGGTAAACTTAGTTTCAGTAACATGCGCGTAGCTTGTAAAACATTTTTTTATCAGAAGAACATTTTCTGTAAATTTTATATATTTTATGATTGACAGATATCTTTTATTCAACAGTGTAATTAAATTTCATTGGTGTACTTGACTAACATTTCAACTAACAAATATTTCCAGATGCTAAATATTATGTCTGAAAAGGAGAAAGTTAAAAACAAGGTTCCCTGTGTTGTAAAATTTATGAGGCTGTGAGTGGATCCTTTTAATAATTGCTATGACTACATCTATTCCAAACAACTTCAATTTGGTGTGGGGTTTTTTTCATATTTTCTTAGGCTATCATAGTCACTGTGGTGATTATGAGGGCTGCTGAACTTGTCTTCAAGCTGCTCAGAGGATTCAATGAAAAAAAAGTAATAATTAGAGTACTGAACAGATTATATGTGATGAAGGATAAGTTAGCATGTATGAGGGTTTATATAGAAAAATTCCTTCCAGTGAGAGATATTAAGAGACTGTTTCAGAAGGAGAGGGAGATTAATGTTCAGAAAGCCAAAAAAACACAAACAGGCAACTAAATTTAAAACAAGGACACTCTTTGCCAATCAAAAATAGTAAAATAAAATTACAACATTAAATGAAGTTCTGTACAAGTACATTGCCTAGTACAATTTTTATTATCTTTACTATGACCAACTTGTAAAGCTACAATAAGAATAAGTGGTGGGTGAGTTAGTAGCATTGGGTTTTTTATTAGAGTTTTTGAATTTTTTGTATTGATATTGAACATAACTGATTATGATCAAAGAAGAATTCCAGTGGACAACAAATTTTTTACTTCTTATTTTTAAAAATATTTGAGGATTTCCTATGAAGTACCAATTCAAAGTAAGTAACACAGAGAAGTAGTAAATATTGAAACTTTTAAGACAAGACATGCTTCTGAGAACCCTATATTCACTGAATGAAATGAAAAAAATCTCACTTAGGGTATTATGACAACCTGGATTACTCCTGGCTTTACAATGTTCTAATAAACATTTCTTAACCTTCTTTATAGTTTTGGATGAAAAATTATTTATTCCCCTCAAAGGTTTTCTTGTCTTTCAATCATTAATATAATTTTTATTTTAATTCTTCAGTATTGTTTTTTTTGTTGTTGTTGTTCATAGTGAACCTAGGAACAAAAATAGACAACAGGTTAGCAAAGGCATACAGAGCTTTTGGTAAACTCCATAAAAGAGTGTGGCAAAACTAACACCTGAAGAAAAGGACTAAGATCAGCATTTACAGAGCCATTGTACTGTCTACTCTTTTATATGGGTCTGAATCACGGGTCATTTACCGGCACCACTTGCGTCTCTTAGAACGCTTCCATCAGCGCTGCCTCCGTACAATCTTAAACATCCACTGGACGGATTATGTGACCAACACATCTGTCCTTGAACAGGCAGCAGTCACGAGCATTGAGGCCATGCTGCTGAGAACACAGCTGAGCTGGGCAGGGCATTTCTCCAGGATGCTGGAACACCGCCTCCCTAAGATCGTGCTCTATGGAGAACTTGCCACTGGCTGCCGCAAGAGAGGAGGCCCGAAGAGGAGATACAAGGACTGCCTGAAACAATCCCTCAGCCTTGGCCAGATTGATCACCACCATTGGTGGTGATCTGAACAACCTAAGGGATCCTGAGATGAGGAAAAAATTAACTTCACTGTTTGTCATAAAAAAATGAAATGTAGATTTTTAAAATTCTTTAGATGTTTTAACATGAATTACATCTACATGCAAGTAGTAATCACCCACATGATCTGAAGAACTGAATTTATCTGATTGTTATGGCTTTCATCCACTGGAGTACTGGCATCAGTTACACTGAATTCTCCTGTGGCGACTTCCTCAGGGATGGAGAAATCCTGTAATAACACAGAGCTCAGCAATGTAGTTTCTGTGCTCTCACTCATCCAGAGAGGACTGGAAGAAGTGTCCAAGTTTGTTAGAAGCTGGAAGAATTTCTAGAAGCTGTCTTTACATAAATGAATTTGGGGACTACTTCAGACATCACTAGAAACTAGCTTACAACCACCTCCCCATCCTCTAAATTTATGCTAACAGCTTTCCAGCCACAAAAAGGGACCCCTGAGCTCTGAAACAGTTCTAGATTTTTATCAAGCTTGTTCATGCAGAACACCAGTGATCAATTTGTGTTGAAAGACTACTAAAGAGTGTTTTGAAAACAAGGTTCCCAACAGAAAAATAATGTAAATGTTAGCCAAGAAACAGGTATTTCAACTCCAAGTACAGTAATTAGCAAATGATTAAAAGATGAATATGGGATATTTAGCAACATAAAACAAGCTATAAAATTGATTAATAGAATATTCTCCAAATACTCATACAAATAAATCAAATAGACAGCATTAAAATAATGATTAAAGTCCTGCTTAACTCACAATATCACTAAAGATTAAGCATCATGCTCAAAATAATTAACTTATAAATTGAACCTGGATATAGAAAGTTTTCCCTAGTTTTTATTTTATTTTTTTCTCATGGACTGCATATACAAGGACCAGAGTTTTCTTAACCATAAAGCTGAGCCTTTAATAAAATCCTTAGACATAAACATAAGGTGGTCTTCCTGCAATCTATAAAAAAAAGAATTGCATCATTAATAAGATCTGTGAGTTAAAATCCTCCAGTCATGATGACAACACAGCCTTGAAAATGCAAAGTTTTAACATGAAAGACTCCCAGCATCCCAGAATAAACATTCTGAGTTGTGGTCAGACTCAGGAGAGAAAGAGCGACAGGCAACACTGACTCCAGATGACTCCCTTTGTCACTGATCTAAGTTACAGTAGATTGAAGACATAAATGATAAGTTGGCTTTACACAGCACCAAGAGTTTCAAGGTCATTCCAGAGCAAGAAGAATCATTTTCAAAATACCTGGCTTCAGTTCCACATTACCTTCATTACTTGATTTCCAAGCTGTAGGAATATCATATCAGAGCACTGCCACCCTAATATATGTAGGTGTACCAATATTACTACAAACAAATTTGGGTATTTTTGCATGTTATTACATCGGTTGGAAGGAAGCTGTATATCATATATTGTATATTATTTACCATTTCCTTTCCTGCTTCTGTGTGTTTGACATTTATAACACAATTGTTTTGATAAATATATTTTGAAAAATAAACCAATATTCTTTTTTAAAAGAAATAATTGAAGAGATTAAAAAATATAAAATATTATCCTTGTAGTTTTCTTTTAAATTTAAAATAATGTTAAAATAACTCTATCATCAAAAAAATATTGGTTTGGATTAATAATATGATAGGCATGATAAGCAATGTTACGTGGATTATAATAAATAAGAATAATCTTAGCTTGAAGAATAGTACAGTTTTATTAAATTTAATCATCTATGCTTATTATTTAACAAAGTTACTCAATGCTGAGCTTGTGTTTTGCTATCTGTTCATAGAAATCAAGATCAACATTTGCCCTCCAAATATCTCACCTGCTTTAATTTAGATTATGTATCTTGCCCTCTCAAATTTTAATTCAGTTTATGTGCATGTTTGACTGAAAGATCAGTTGCAGTTGACTTCTAAACCTTGATGAGAAGAAATATAATTTTTAAGTAGACACATCTAAACAAATATGTTATAATTATAACAGATTCCTCTGAGAAGCTTTTCCTAATATACTGTTCCAGATGGCAGGTTCCTAATAAGCTTAAAAGCTTCATGGATAAAACCCTGGACATTAGAACTGATAAATAAATTGCTTTAAAACAAAGAAGAAGAAAAAATTTAAAGTTGCAGAGGTCAGTCCATAATGTGAACCCTGAGGTTTTAATCCCTCTAAAGCATACAGATAAGAGGAACATCTTCAAACTAATTCAATTTAGAGATGGCTCTGCAAAACTAATTCCTTGCTAGAGGCAGAAATGAAACAATTTACGTAGAGCAAAAATATTTGCTTTCTAAAACAAAAGAAACATAGGAAAAGACTCTTTATGACAGTGCTTGAAAAGACAAAGGAACACAGAAAATAAATAAAAATTTCAGTTTTCTATTTATAAAATAACAGCTTAATAGGCAAGACAAACACAAGATATTAATGGTTTTAAGTGAACAGTAATCTGAAGAACAAATACCTTAGGAAAGGGAGAATACATTTGCACTTCAAACTTCTTGCCAATAAATACAACAAGAGATAGCCACAAAAGAAAGGAAGGGAATGGAGGGAAGGGGGGGAGGAGGATCTCCTACCAAGCAGTCGTATGTCTTTTTTCCATAATACTTTGTCACTGTCTCAGTCATATTTGAAGGTAATCAGTAAAGATCTACTTAAGTTATCACAGAGACAGTGTAAAGATGTTTATTAAAGCAGAATCAAAACAAACCAAATACAAACAACTGTCAGCTGGGCCATCAATTCAGGAGAGCTCTGCAGAAGGTCAAATTGAGCAACCCCAATGCCACTGCTGCCTCATAAATTGGTGGTGCAAGTGACGGAATAAGGAATATGCTCTGAAAGTTTTTTGAGGACACTAATATTAAAAGAAGTAAAAACAGCATGGCAAACAAGAGTGAAATTTGAAATTTTATTGTTAAATCTGTGAGATCTCAAAAGCCAGCATGAAACTGAAGTGAATGCAGACTTCTACAGTGAATAAATCTTCAAGATCCTCAGAGCCATCTTTCCATGTCATGTTACAAATCCAAACCTCTGGTAGAAATATGCATGGAAAAATGACATGGAAAAAAAAGACACTTTACACACTTTATAATGTTTTGGAGAGATTAGGAGCCCCCTACTTTTGTGATATTTATTCACGTAATCCAACAACACTGACAACATAATTGTGAGATTTATCTAAAATATGAGCTACCTTTTAAGACGTCTATTCTCCTTGAATATATCTGTTCCATAGATTTCCCTAGATAGTCCACTGAAACACCACTGAAACATGTGTGAAAACTGGTACAGTGTTTGTTGAATAACTGAAGCAAGCTGTATTGAATCCGTACTGGGAAAGCCCTCAACCCTCAAAAATACAGTCTCAGAAATCTTTTCTCTGCTTAAATCACATTTTAGTCCATTAGCACTTTATAATTAAGACTTCAAGAATTTAATTTGCATTTGCTATCTTTCATGAGATTATGATTGTTTTCTTAATTATATGGTGATTAAAAAACACATCCCCATTTGTTTTATAATCAAGATTAACATGTATGCCCACAAATGATGACTACAGGAATTTCACAGATTTAATGAAGGTAGATAAGGGATTAGAAATGTTAAAGCAGTAAAAAAAAAAAAAAAAAAAAAAAAAAAAAAAAAAAAAAAAAAAAAAAAGAAGTTAATTCCAAACATTTCACTATTTGTAAATTTCTCTGTCCTTAGCCTCAGCAAATAACATTTTTATACTGTAATTAGACAACTCAAACTATGAAGAATTCTGTTGGACAAAGTGCTGTGAAAATAAGAATTTTTTCCAAAATAAAATGAATTGAGTACTTAGGAATTTAAACATTATTTACCTTTAATTTTTCTACAATAATGATTGAGATTAACCTTATCAACAACTACAGCTTTTTTTCCCCTAAAGCAAATAAGCAAATAACTAATAAAAGCATTTTAACAGCTAAAATTACTCATAAGTATACTCTAACAGTCCAGAATTCCATGAAAGCATGAATTTGGGCTTTGCACTTTAATCATATAATGGGGATGAAGCAGATTTTAAAAATATTTTCAAAAAAATCTGAAAATATTAAGAAATCTCTGAGTTTTTCTCCACAGAAAACATGGGCTGAAGTAGGTTAATTTTCATATCATGTGACAATATTGGGAAGTTTAAGAAGAGAAAATGTCTTTCTATTGAACTTGTATCTTAGATGCCAAACTTACATGTAAAATTCAAATTCAAGGAGTGGATGAGCTTTTACTTCAAATAAAAATAATTTTTAAAAAATCACACTAGCTTTTAATGGAAATAAAGTGTTTTCCATTTCTGCTCTGCTCCAGTGCTCCACTTAAGAAATGAATGGCATCCCCAGATACACCAGTTTCCCACTTGGGGTGCAACGTGTCCAAATGAAGCTCCAAGGCTGTTGCCAAACAAGCTGAAATGTTTGTCAGGAGGAATTGGATGGATAAAACATGAATTATAAGGAAAATGTTGGGAAGACAGGGTAGAAGGTGGCAAATCAGAACACAAACCCCAAGGCAAAAATATATAGGTCAAAGAGTTCCCCTTGGACTCTCATTACACCACAACAAAAGGATAAAGTTTTGGAATTCACTCATAACTCAGGATAAGTACAATACCTAGGCCAAAGGCTGTTTAATATATTTTCTACCTCTTCAAATTCATAAACTTATACCAAAACTCTAAAAATAAGCAAAGTTACATAAAAATCAGATTAATGACATTCAATCTCTGACTCAAATGAAAAGCTACAAAAACTCTCACACAAGTAAGGCCAGAAATGCTCTCTGTGTAACTAGTTTCACTGAGGAAGACTGATGTTGAACCTGAGCATGGTGTTGAGGATGAGCATATTGGGAAACAAAATGAAAATAAAAATATTTTCATAGAAAATTTTCATTACCAGAAACATCACGTTTAAGACCACCATCACGTTTGATTTTTCAAGGTTACAGAGGGGTTTTCTTCTATTTCAGTTTAGTCATAACTGACAGACAAAGAGGAATGGTGGAAAATACAAAACAATGAAATAGTTTAACCTTTCTGTTTGGTAACCCTGAATGCATGTTGCATGTTAATTATTTCTCATGACAAATGTGAAAGAGCTCAGGGTCTGTGAAGCATTCTACGTATTTGCCTCTTGCTGACCTCATTTAAACAAAATGTACAAGCCACTAACTGTTTGTATTAACCGAATTCACAAAAGAGTGCATAGAAGCAGAGACAGCATGGAATAGTGACATCCACAACCAAGTTTACCTCTATGAAACATACTAGCGTATATGTAACAAAACAAACATTACAGCAAAATATGCGTCACAATAACTACCAGTTGTTCAGACACAGCACAGCAAAAGAAATAGAAATGCTATGGTTTTTAACAAAAAAAAAAAAAAAAAAAAAAAAAAAAAAAGGCGAAAATGTTATTATTATATTTGACTGTTTTTACTTTTCTTTCACTGGTATATACTGCTAGAAGGGCAACAGATTAGGGTGCTTTTCAAATCTAACCCTATAGAAGCAGTACCATAATTCCATGTGAGGTTTATAACCATAGAGATCCAGCACAGCCCTAGAAACTACCGAAGAGTAAAAGGTTCTCTCCACCTACCACTTCTGTTTGACCATCATCAGAATGGAACTCCAATGTTATAGAGCCTGTTTTGCTTACCTCTTTTCACACGATTTATCAAAATTGAAAAAGTTTTTAAATTGCAAGGAATATCCAACTCATTGGAGGAGGAAGTACTGGAGTAATATTTCAGAGAGCTTGTAATATACTTAATTACCCCTTAAAGAATTTAAGATTGCCCTTTTGGTATCTGAACTACTGTTTTTTTCTTTTTGTCAGGATTTTTTACTTTTTATCTTAACTATGATAATGTGAGAAATCAAAAAAACCCTCCACTCCAGTTCAGATTGTTGCTCTATAAAATGCTAACTTCCCTTAGACATTGCAGAAGGTTGTTTGAGTGGAAAATCCACAAAATATTTATCCTGTGGTGAAAACAGTAGAAGCAGTCTGTGTTGCAGAAATGGCAGAAAGCATCCAACCAGTTAAACAATACGAAGGACTTACTTTTCAGGCAGGCAATTTTCTCTGCATGGATATAATGTGATTACAATGGGAGCTGCTGTAGGCTAATGAGCTCCTATTCACTGTGTTTATGACATGAAATTTGGGAAAGTGTTCAGCATTTCCCTCTGCACTTTCAAGCAGATGGTACTGCGGTGAGATGGTGCCCTTCCACGATACACTGCACAATCTGTGTGCTGCAGCAACACAAAAAGCACAGAGGTCTCCTCTGTATGTTGATGGCATTTAAGATAGACCAGCAAAAAATCCAGTGAGGCAAATTGGTTTTACTGAATGCATTTAATTAATGGGATTTGAAATACATAGTATCAGACCCAGAAGAGATTTATAACGGCCATAGTTTTCTTTTATAAACAAAATCTTTGGTGGTTTTTCTTTGTTTTGTTGTTGTTGGGAGATTTTTCTCATAAAGGTCATCAGCAAAAATCAAACATAGTTGGTTTCAGATAGTCTTTTTATTTGAGACAATTGTCTTCAGCAAAACTGATTAAAGAAAAAAGCCAGACTCTATTGTTAAAGAAAGAAAGAAAGATACTTAAAGTTTTAAATGCCATTGGATTGAATTAATATAGGAATAGACTCTCCTTTCTCACCTAATTTTCAGTGTATGATCCATTATTTATACTGGCAGGCATTGAGTATTACACTTAAGACTAAATAAATACTGGTAGCATAGTATTATTACTATTTTCAAATTTAGAATTCAAACTGGGTTTGACTGTGGGACTTGAGATATTTTATTTTAAAAATATTTTGCTTTAAAAATATTTTGCTCAAAACACTGCTAAGCACTCTTAAATATTTATGAGATACCAAGGCAACTGTTTTGTGATACAAAACCAAGACAAGCAAACTCAACAAGATAAAATGATTTTGAAGAGAACTATAAGACAACAGTATTCCTTCACCCCTGAATTACTCATGGGAAGTGCACCCTAACACCCCATTACTATTCAAAGCCAATCACCGGAAAAAAAATCATCAGTTTTCTCAGGTGACTGTGAAGTAAACATAAGGTTCAAACAAAAACTTCAAATTTTATTGCAGGAACTGACTGAGGGTTCAAATAAAGCACAGGATGCGAGTGCTGTTAATGACATTGTTGTATTGAAATAAGCAGAATCATTCAGTTTTATGCAGGTGCACAAACTGGCATGAGGGAGGCAGGTCACCCTCTCTGTGCTGGTACTCCTCTTGGACTCTTCACATCAGGAATTAGCTGTTTTTCGAGCCTGGCACTTGTGACATTTGAGTTCTGGGACTGCAAAGCCCAGATTGCCAATGCGAGGTCCACATACAGAATAGCATGATACAGTCTTTTTGGTAAATCAAAAAGATTTTACTTGCTTGCTTTGTTTTTCTGTGATTGCTGTTTGTTCTTGAATTAAATTTCCTTTGCTAGTCCCAGCAAAATAAAAACAGTCTTTGCTGTATTTCTTCTTTGACTGCAGAACTGAAGATCGATGAAGAACTCTAGTTCAGTGAGAAAGTCTTATTTAATATTGAAGAACTATATTTTCTTCTGTATCTCAAGTCAACACTCAAGCTCACTGGAGATGAAATTATTTTTTCTGCATGAAGCTCTTATTCAGTTTTTATTACAAATGCTGTGGGTGATCATCAAACAGTATTTGAAGCTGTGTGCAGAGAAATTACACAGGAGCAGAGCAGGTGTTCAGACTGGCTCAGCAACCAGAGAAAGCAAACCACCTTCTTATCTGTCAGACTTATCAAGACTGCTATTCTCCCAAGATATATTGTTATAGTACAAAAATGAAAAGGAAGATCATTACATCTTACAGATAATGATTTTATCCTCGATTATATAGCTCTTAAAGAGAGATCCATTAGCTCTTTAGAAACTTACAGACATTTGTGGTTTAATTAACAGTACTACATAAAACTTGTTGCTGGGGAAATCATATACAAACAAGACATCTGCTCCTCAGTTTGTTCTCATTCAGACAATGGTTTGGATGCAAGACACCTTTCTTGCTTCAAGAGCATTGCACTTAATGTAATTACTCTTTAGATATTAAATAAAAAAATCAGATAAATATACATTCTGGGACTTAGCAGAGCTTGTCCTTGACATAATACACAGGCTAGGTAACATGGCTTTGATCAATGAGTTTCTAGTAGCCTGCCCTCTCAAAACACAAAGGAGGAAAATGGCAAGTATCTACCTACACTATCGATTAAATTCTCATATGCTCCCTAAAGTTATGTTCAGGACAGAAAGTAAAGCTAGAAACTTTGCAAATTCGAACAATTTTGCCTATTTCTGACACTAAGTCTTATTTTTCCTCACTGAGCAAAATTAACAGATTTCACCAATTTGTAATTTGGTCTTAATGTAAAAGGACCTTTGAAATTTAATACAAAATTTCTTTCCAAATTAGCGTTTTATGACCTTGAAGAGACAACATGGAAGAGCACAATGACTATTGCTTTTAGAATTGAAAGCATTGTAATCCCAAAGAACACTTTGTCAATGCATAGATCCACATAACACAATTAGGTGTTCTCTCAGTTGGCAATTATTATGGCACAGCTGACACTTCACTTTTCATAAACACCCCTTTATGAGTTCATGACAATACTTCTAGCATGTCTTAAACAGTTTTATCTCCATTCCATGATTCTTACAAAATAGAAAACAGTATTTAGTCCATCTTAAATTCGTAGGAACAGTGGAAATGCTGATTAGAAAATGCACTGATACACCATTTTCTTGATCTTCAAAACTATAAAAAGTAGAAACATTACAAAGTTGCCTTGTTTCTCTCAGTGTTCTGGTTTTATTTCTATTTTTTAATAAAGAAATCGCAATAATTTATTAAAATTGTCAGTACTGATGTTGGGGAACAATCCACTGCACTCAGTAAACCTCTGGAGAGCTGCTGAGTTTTCTGTATCCTTTAGACTGATTTAGTTTTGGTTCTCAGCAGAGAAGTCTGTATGGTAGGAATCACACCTGGTTGTCATGATTTCCACACTGACTTCAGAAAAACTCACAGCTGTTTTAAATGAAGTAGGGGTTGATGTAGTATCAATCTAAACAACTGATGAGAATGCAGTCATTTATTGAGCTAGTTCAATTCTCCTGTGATTGTTCAGAGAATTGTGTTAAACCCAGGAAATAAGGCACTATATATGAAATTTTGCAGTATTACAGTGCCTGAGCATAGGCAAGTCTTCATCCAAGTGCCTCCAGGGGTTCATTCATGTTAAAAGAATAGTTAGGCATGAGAGATGATCTTCTTCTTCAGCATCAGGCAGGACCGTTGCTTAGATACAATGACTGTACTTTTATTTGTATTCTTCAGAGGAGATGCAACATTGCCTTTAGCCTCACTCCTATGCTAATGCAGTTTTACAATTGCCCTGCATGGTTCTTACAAAGAAGAAAGAAGGAATCATGACAACCTTGGGGTGCATCTTCCTAATTGTTCCTATTTATTCATCATCATAATAAAAGTCTTAAAATCTGAGAATACAGGTATGCTGTGTGAAGTGCTCACTCCATTCAAAAGCTCTTTTAATATGAACTGAGACCAAGAAATTATTTTGGTACATTTCCCTCTTAAAAAACAAATTCTTTGTTTTCTGATAAGCAGCTGAGCAGGCAAAATAATCACTTCTGTTCTGAGATTCCAGATTAAATTGCTTCTGGGAAAAAAAAAAAAAAAAAAAGAGCCCTAATCAAATAAAATGTCTAAATAACCTGCTTTAATTTATACGTTACCAGAATGAAATTTAAATATTTGTGCAAAAATAAGAAGTATTTTAATGAAAGAGAGAGTCCACTATATTGTATTTTTAGAGGAATATACTCAAAATTCATTGAAAACAAAAGTATATTCATGGCATTGTTTTCTTTATTTCAGATGGGTCATGGCTTCATTCTACTGTTTTAAAGAGGTATATAAAACCATATAATCTATTAACACCACTTTTCCAGAATATATTGGAAAAAGTAGTAAATATTCCACTGTTATTGAGCCTCACAATAAACATCAATTTAATTGGTGATATGTCTGTGTGGTTTTCTTTTTAAAAGGTTTTACAAACCGGGTTTTGGTTTGTTTGTTTGTTTTTGGGTTTTTGTTTGTTTGTGTTGTTTGGGGAGGGGGATTGTCTTTTGTGTTTTTTTGTTTGGTTTAGGTTTCTTTCTGTTTTTTTACAATTTGCAATGTAACTCTTGCCTGTCTTAACACAAAAAAATATGTTTCATCATGAAAAATGTATGGATTAGAAATAAAATCTGCTCTGAGATTATTATACATAAATATATGCATACACAAACAGAGAAATTACAAAAATGGCAAAACCCCCTCAGAATTTTAAGAGAATATTAAAAAAAGGATAAAGATAATTCTGGTCCCATTACTGACATAAGCTCTAGATGGGAATTTTCAGTTTTTACTCATTCACACAGTTCCAGAAAGTGACAACTGCACTTCATTATAATTCAGTATGTTGATCAATGACTCTGTGATGCTAAGGCTGAAAATTTTTCCAGCTATATCACCTCAGACCTTTTGGGTTTTTTCCCCTTTTGTTCAAATATTTTTCTTGTGTAAAACGTAAACATTTTGAAAAAGGTTCTATGATGCTTCTAATAGTAATGTTCTTTGCATATAAGTTACTAGACTTTTGTAATCTAAAATAATGTTTAGTAAAAATTTTGTTTGCTTTGAAGTTTCCTATGATTGTTTTTGTGGCCATAAAAAAACAGCAAATGTAGTGTTTATTCACCAAGACTAGCCTTTCAAAATCTTTTTTTTTCTGAATTTTTTTTTTGCAAACTGTGATTCAATAATTTAGACATTTCTTTGAAATCTAGGAAAAATATGCCCCATAGAGACCTTCTTGGTGATTTTAAATTTCTAAAATTATATTTCTGGGAAAAAAATCAAAATTACTTGTCTTGGATTGCATTTATGGGAATCTTAGCAACATTTCAGGCATTGGAACGGCCTACCCAGAGAGGTGGTGGATTCACCATCCCTGGAGGTTTTTAAGCAGAGGTTGGATGTGGCCCTTAGCGCCATGATATAGTAATTGGAGTTGGATCAGGGGTTGGACTTGATGATCTTGGAGGTCTTTTCCAACCCAATCTATTCAGTGATTCTATGATTGACAGTAATCAAGTCTTCTACTTTACCTATTCTGTTGACACTTATTGTTGTAATGTCAACTAAAGAGTCTTTAAATTGGTGTTAATTTGATATATGCCAGAATACCAAGAGCTGATAAAACTGAAGGAGACTGGGATCGTTTTACAAAAGGAAGTGCTGCTGGGTTGTTCTGATTTCATAGATCATTATGCTTATCCTTAGAGCTGCAAAAAGATTGCCTGTGTTCACTATTGTGCAAGTGACATTTTATTACCGGCATTATACTAAGTGAAGAAAGCATTGTAAGTTTTCTTATTACAAAAGTAACAACAACATTGTAGCATACTTATTTTAGAAGTGGTTGAAGAATAATCTGAGGTAGTTTTTTGTGGTTTGTTTTTTATTTTTTTTTCTATTAAACAATCACATTTGGTAGGAGAAATTCAGATTAAATTCCAAGAAGTAACATATTCAGGTTCACCTTTCCATCTCATGGATTGTTACCTTAGCAAGTGCCACCTGCAGTTTTATTCTTAGAATTGTGTCATATTACATCCTGAGGAAAAATAATGAGAATCAAATACATCACCCTTTCTGAAGAAAAATATAATCTTTTTATGAATGAAAAGTGAATAATCTTTCTGGAATGCTAGCACTGGCATTTAGTTTGACTCTATCTCCTGAATTATGTTATTCATTATTCTGCCCCAGTAATTTCTATAAAGGGACTACATGAAGTCCAGAACAATTTTCATTACAAAAATAAATAGGTAAACATAATCCACCCTTGCAGTCTTTGAAAGGTAAGAAGTAATATAGATAAAAGTTCATTAAGCCAGCAACTGCAACTGCAGTGAAGAGAATTTATTTCTAGCATGTTACTACTTGCACTCTACTTCTGCATAAGCTATGATATGTATTACCACTTGTAGACAGAAAGTTCACATTCAAGTTTACAAATTCAAGAAATGACTCACAAAGAGGATATTCTCTTAGGATTGATTTGCAGACGGGAAAAACAGCTTGACTCTGTAGCGTAGTAGACGATAAGGCAATGGATGAGAGAAGATGTGTCTATCATCGAGAATGAAGAGTGTGTTGCAAAATGCCTCTATCCTCTGCTTTTGAGAGGTAAATCATTCTGCTACTTGTATGTTTTTCAAACACAACTCAGCTATCACAATAACCAGTAACTCTTCAAGGTTACAATTCGTCATTGCACTGAAATACATATACTATTACTGTTCTTCAGCTCCCAGTGTCTAAAGAACAGTATGATCATACACATTTCTGGGAAATGGAAAGGTGAAAGAAAGAACAGAGGAATGAACCATTTCAGTTATAATGAAGAATTTCAGGCCCTTTCATAGATCTAGACACCAAGTAAGTCAGGTTCTAGAAAAGAGGTACTGCTCTGTTCCCTGTTCTGTTGCACTGAACTCATTACCACCAACTCTTGACCAGAGATGCAAGTTACTTGACAAATTCTGGAAATTATTTTTCTCTTACAGTGTAAAACTGCTAAACTTTTAAAGCAGTCAATGTTAGCAAATTGTAATTGTTGTCCAAATGCAGGGTTAATATCAATTTCTTCCTGCTTATGGTACATGTGTGTTACAGGTCTTAAGAATTCTGCTAAGGCTCTGCTCTGCTTAATGAAGAGATCCTCTGTTTGACTTAGAGTTGCTTTGCCTCAAGATAGGGTCTTCTGGCAAGAGGATTTCAATCAAAATAATTGCCCAATAATCAGATAATCAATTTTGGGTTTATGTAATGACATTATAAAAAGTCAAAAAACATGACAATTTGCTCAAATAAAAATGAATTCTATTTCTTAATTGCCTGTGTCTTATTTAGTTTAATTACCATCCTAAATCTACCTGTCTCAAGCGATATATAACCACACAGAAGTGTTCCTGATCTTACAAAAGCAAGTTTGTTTTCAGTTCTATGAAACCCTTCTAGTGATTTCTAATAAAGTATTAATGAAAAGGCTTCTAAACCAGTGTTACACTTCAATTCAAGCAGTAACAAAAGCCATTATTTTTTGTGCTCAGACACTTTGGCGAGAGATAAAAAAAAAGAAACACTAAAGAACAAATAAATATAAGCAATATCTACTCTGTAGGATGCCCCATGCCCCACAGCAAATAAGTATTCTGCTAAAAACAGGTCTTATTCTAATTATATCAACTGGGAAATGTCCATCACAAAAAGTTATAGCACAAAAGATGCCTCAAATATGTGTACTACAGCTCAATATACTGATGCTTCAGACTTTCCCTTATATATCTAATGCTCAAAGAAAATTTTGTAGAACTTTCAACTGAAGCTATTTACTATGTGAAAGTTTATATTAATATTGATAAGGTTATAGTAATTTGAATATAGACATATCCTTGTTCTCACCACCTAAGACTATTTCCAAAGTTAAATACAAACCATGGGATCCAAAAATATGCCAGGTTTCCCTATATTGTATTGTATCTATCAATCTCCTGAAAAATTCACCTCAAAATGCATGACAAAGAAATGTCTGTTGATTATGCTTTTTGGCAATGAATTTCAGTATTTATTAATGTAACAATAGGATCTCCATTAACTAACGAAGAATGAGTCATGAAGAGCTGGGGACTGGAGACAGGACTAGAAATCACATAGTCCTTGAAATAACCAGAGTCACATGAAAAGTAAACACTAGAATCAAGAGCAGTCACCAAACCTTTTGCCATCAGATTTTTTTGCAGGTGAACAGTGTGTCTCTACAGCAATGAAACATACAGCCCAAAAACTGCCACCAAATCTTCTAACAAATACTAAGTTTGGCAATAAAACTGAACTCCCCTCCCAGTATAAATTTTATCAATTATCTTTCTAGGGAAAAATGGGAGCAATGTAAACACAAGGTCACAATTGCTAACTATGAAAATAACTAAGGTGATACAACTCTTATGGTAAAGAGATGAAGTCCTTAAACAACTGACAAGAGCTGTATGAAAAGAATTGTATAAGTGTACTTGATTTTACATCAATCCTCTATTTGCACTGTGAAAATGCAAATAGATGTAAAGGTAAATGACAATTAAATGCATCAGAACTTCATTGATCTTCTACAAATTAGAAAAAAGAGAAACATTTATTTCCTTACACTTCACCTCCACATGCCTCATCACTATCTAATCCATAAAGTTACATTAAAACCTTGGATATATCACAGCAGTCACTATTTTAAAGCCACACATACAGACTTTTATGCAGAGTGTTAGCTTTGATCCTGGGTATAAAATGAATATGAATTCAACCTTGAGCAGTTTGTTTGTACTGTATACTATCAGCAATGAATGAGATATTTTCTTGTCTAAAACTCAATTTCTAATGTAATAGGAATGGGATATTAGATTGCAGAAGTGATTGAGTTCTGCTATAGAGAGAGAGACCCCATTTGAGAGTGTATTGCTATCTTAGTACTGAAATTTAAAGTGTAGACTTTTTTAAAAAATGAGAAAAACTAGTTGTGTTCTATTTAAAAGAAAAGAATTTTTGCATGCATATAAACAACCTTTTTTTTTTTTCTGATGTCACAGGTTAATTGACAATCAATCTCCCAAAGAACTTTTGAGTGTTTATTTCCCATACAAATGGTATGTGTTAAACTTTGATACGCTAGTTTAACTACATTGAGTTCCAGTTACAGAATCAAGAACAAAACTGCTATGATCCCTTAAGAAAGTTTCAATTTTCAAGTAAAAAATAATAATGGGATCAAAGGAGAAATTAAAAAAAATCTTATAAGGCAATATATATTAAGAAAAAAAAGCCCACAAAACTCTAATACAGTAAAAAATTATTTCACCATCCATCAAGGTCATTAGCACCTCATTCAAAAACCATAATTAGTGAAATTGTGTAACAAAGTAGAGACTTTTTTTTTGAACCAAAGATAACATTTAAATCAGGTATAGAAAAATATCATTTGTTTTCAGCTTTAAAGAAAATCTTTGATACATAACATTAACAGGAATGGACAAACATAGTTACAAAATTAGTAATAAAATACAGCTGTGCATGTTACTTTTTGTAATATTTACATAGTCGTACTTTAATATAATAATTAAAGGATTGTATTGAACTGTATTAACCTTTTAACTGTATTTAACCTTATTAAACTGTATTTAATACAGTCTTGAGATATCACATTAAACTCAAAGGAAAAATAGGTTTGTAATATTATCCTTGAATGATGACTAACAAAAATATATTTTTTCTTTTTTTCAAATAATCTAAGACTTATGTAAGTATGTAAATTGTTTTGAGTTCCATATTATTTCTTTATTGAATCAAGTTTGAGTCTGTAATCCAAGAACATCCTCTGACAAAGAAAGACACTAAGGAAATTTGCACTTCAAAAACCCTGATGTTATGCTTTCTCACTACTCTGAAATGCAAATCAGGAACATTTCATAGCTTTTATAATGCTTACGAAATTTAAATAAATCCAGCAAAGGAATTTGGACCTGCAAAAAGCACCTTTGTTATTATTCTGCATAATTAGCAGCTAACAATGATGCACTATATTAATCACTCTTACTACACAGGTGTCTTCAGATGAGACTGAAGTCACATTATGCAAACACAGGCTTTGCTCAGAGTTTACAAGCTACAAAACATGAGGTGGAGAAAGAGACATTACACATGACAATGTTAAAACACCAAATATCATGTTAGCTCATGTTTATTCATTTTCCAAAGCTCCTTTAAAAATACAGTGAAATGCTTAAGAGACAAAAGAGGTAAAAAGGGGTTAGGGTGTGTGTTACAAACCACTCCTGAAGGGGGGTAGTTGAGGTTCTTGTTCATAGATCCCTTGGGGTGGATTAGAGTGAAACAACATGGTAGTCTTTCTTTGACCAGTGATATGTGTGTGAGCGGTTGCTTCCTTTCACGCAGTTTGCTGCAGTGGGAATTTTTGTCTGGATGCATTAACCAGGATGTGCTAAACAGTTCTCACCTTTACCAGGCCTTCCTGTAGCAAATTCGTCTCTTCTTTGCTTATCTCAAGTTCCTGCTGGGGTGATTTATCTTATGGCAAGTTCCTTCTGCGGCTTTGATGGTGTTTGAGACAGGCAACTGTGCTCTTTAAGTCCTTGAAGCAGGATATACAGGAAACAGAGAAGAGTAATGCAACAGAAAGATATACAGGTAAGCATGAAGCTGAGGTCGATGATGAGAGCAAAGTAAATAATAAGAAAGAGCAAGAATAATTAAAATTAACCACAGGAACACACATCAGCTCCTAAGCAAGGCTAAAAAGCTACCCGGTAAAGTGCAAGTTGGCCCTATTGGAAACAATTCTACCAATTTGCCATCAGCAACAACCAAGTGCATAAAGGTTCCCCGCTTGCCTAATTTACTTGCACAGCCTTAAATATCCATACATCTATGATTTATCAACTTTCATTCCGCTGGGTTTTCTCTTCAGGTTTCACCCTGGCTACGTGGCAGTGATGGAAGACATCACCTTTACCATAATTTCCCTTTACATATTGTACTCTGTACTTTCTGAATCCCTGGGAACAGCGGATTGATGCAGCACCCCATTAGACCTGTTCAATCTTACGCAAGAGCTCACAATCTATTTTCTCATACACATGCTGCTGCTGATATCTATACAGCAGTGAAGGAAGGAACATATGTATTTTTACATTAGGAATGGTGACAAACTTTTTGTATTTAACATAGCTAGACAGTACAGTAAGTTGGCTTTGACTGGCTGCCAGGTGCTCACCAAGCCACTCTATTACTACATCTCCTCTATTGGATAAGGGAAGAAAATAAAATTAAAGAATTCATGAGTCAAAATAGGGGCAGGAAGAACGCTTACCAATTACTGTCATAGGAAAAACAGTCTCAACTTTGAGAAGATTAATTTAATGTATGGATAACTAATAACAGAGCAGGATAATAAGAAATAAAACAAATAAAACAAAACTAAAACCATTTTCCTCTCATGACTCCTTTCTTCACTCCCAGCTGCCTCATCTCCTCAAACAGAGTGTGAGAATGGAAAATGGAGTCTATAGCCAGTTCACAGTACTTTGTCTTTGCTTCTCTTTCCTCCTCACACTCTTCCCCTGCTCTAGCAAGGGGTGCCTACCAGGAGAGGCAGTCCTCCACCAACTTCTCGAAGTCCTTCACACAGGCTGCAGTTCTTCATCAAATGCTTCAGTGTGGGTCCCCTCCATTGGGTGCAGTCCTTCAGGAACAGACTGTTCCAGCTCAGGTCTCCCTTGGGATCACAAGTCCTGCCAGGAGCCAGCTCTGGTATGCACTGTCCAGAGAGTCATAGCTTCCATTAGGACACACCCACCTGCTCCAATGTGGGGTCCTTCAAGGGCTACAGGTGAATCCCTGCTCCTGTGTGGATCTCCATAGACTTCAGGGAGACAGCTGCCTCACCACAGCCTTCAACAAAGGCTGCAGGAGAATGACAGAGTTCGAGAAGTGTTTAGACAATATTCTCAGGCACATGGTGTGACTCCTGGGGATGGTTCTGTGCAGGGCCAAGAGTTGGACTTAGTGATCCTTGTGGGTCCCTTCCAACTTGCCATGTTTAGTGACTGTAGCAGCTACTATGAAGAAAATTAACTCTATCCCAGATGAAACCAGGACACTGAGAAAGAACCTGTTTTCTGCAATTCACACATATTAACACATGAAATCTCTCTGAGTATTCAAGTGAATGCATATATCTCATTTCACTCAATGAAAGACAGTGTGAGTTTATACAAACTAATTTTATACTTAGATGAAAGCATAAGTATAAAACACAGAAAAGTAGGGAACACAATTCAACTTAATCCTGTTGCTGGTAGCAAAAAAAATCTGTATTTGCCTAAAGCTTAAACCTAAATATCTTTAACTCATCATTTCAGTGTTAGAAGTCTAGAGAATGCTGAGAGCTGTTGCAGTTAGTTCTTCTCCCTGAGACCAGAACTCATAGCCAAGGATATTGAGCAGGAGGACAGTGAGAAGACCACTTAATCCTAGTTGGAGCTGGAACCAGCACCTTCTAAGCAGTTGCCTCACTAACACAGGAAGGGCTCCAGTCATCAAAAGCTGAGAAAAATGTTCTTAAATCATGTAGATATATGAACTTCTAATCCACATTTTTGATAACAACTCACTGATCGCAGCTTTTATTCAAGAGTAAGAGATA
Organism: Empidonax traillii; assembly: GCF_003031625.1. Taxonomy (NCBI): domain Eukaryota; kingdom Metazoa; phylum Chordata; class Aves; order Passeriformes; family Tyrannidae; genus Empidonax; species Empidonax traillii. The sequence continues at coordinate 561,392 of NW_020955306.1, forward strand.
GAAGGAGGTTTGTTTGGAAAGTTTTCTTCAAGGGGAAAAAAACCCGTACTTTGAGTGTACCTAAAATTAATAATTGCATGTTTCACCAAAGAAGATAATTTGCTTTTTTACTTATTTTTAAAAAATATCCCTTTGATAGGCTACCCTAAACAAATAAAATGGACATGACTGCCTAAGAAAGCCTTATTTTCAGCAGCTTGTTCACTGCAGACTTTTAGTGATGGTACCATTGCCATCCATGATAAAAAATTAGGCAAATTTTAGTGTTCTAATATCTCATAGCAGTTGGATACATAATAACCATGGGTTAAAAAAATAAGTGTTAAATGTGCATATATTGAATGTAATATGTGATGACCTATAGATTATTTCAGAGTATTCAAAACAACACACAGTATGTAAACATAAACAGTAAAATTGTAAAATTTTAGTAAAATTTTCACCAAAATAATAGTCACAAATTCTCAAGAAAACACATTCTAGTCCAGTAACAAACAATTATAGAAACCTTACGTGAATGCAAAATGTCACCCAAGATGCTACATCAATCAGCACTACTCTATATACTCTTATTTTCATGCCCTACTTGTAATGGTGAAGAGATTAGATAAATCATGCTTTCAAATAAACCAAGAAAGTAAAGGAGAGGTTCTATTTCAATAATAATAATCATCATCATAAAAAAATATAATGACCAATTGACATGACAACAATACAAAGCCCTCCAGAAAATTCTTATTTGAAAGTGGATTCAACATCAAGAATGAAGTTATCATCAAATATACATTGGCCTCAATATCAAAGATTTATTTGAATGAAGTTCCTGGCAAATGATCCAAGAAACTAATAACCAAAGAGCTCATACTGAGATGTAAATACAGTAACACAACATTGTAACCTCAGAGAATTCAGTGATGAACAAAACAAGACTGTAATGTTTGGCAACAGCAAACTCAGCAAGTCAACCCAGAAAGCAAATTTGCTTTGAAGTAAAAAATAAACTTAGAAAAAAACCAGCCAAGATAGTGTACAACATACTTTATAAAATACAATTAATAAACACAACATCTAGACAATACCAGTTCAAGAAATCCTTCTTCATCATCACTTAAACCCTGTGATTTTGTATTATAGATAAAGATAACACAAAGAGTAGCTTATTTCCTACCTTCTTGTAGAATACCAGTTCATTCAACAGGAAAAGACAGTAATGCCAGCAAAATTACAGATGTATGGGGGAAGGAGAAGGAAAGGGGCTAACATTTGTAACCTGTATGGAGAATCCGGCTAAAATTTATGATCCCAATTATTATGTTCCCATTAAGGGTGACAGAACCCTGTTTTTCTGGAGATAGTTGAACACCTGCCTGCTCATGAGAAGTTGGTGAATGAATTCCTTGTTTTGCTTTGCTTGTACTAGTGGTTTTGCTTTACTTATTAAACTTTCTAAGTCTCAACCTACAAATTTTCTGACTTTTACTTTTCAAGTTCTCTTCTGCATCCCTCCAGGGATGAAAGTAAGCAGGCAGCTGTGTAATGCTTAGTTGGTGGTTGGGGTTAAAGCACAACAGAAATCATGTTCAGTGTCCAAAATGTTTGTTTTGAGGTTATGACAATTATACTCACAGAATTCCAGAAAACTAGATTGAAAAAACTACCCTCTAAATTTACTAGTCTGACCAAGGTCATGTAATTTAAATGTGTTCTAAGAACTTGAAAAAATGGAGGTTTCAAAATATACCTAATCCATCTACTCTAGCTTTTTATGTACAAACAAGAAATCATTCTTCATCGTCACTTAAACCCTGTGATTTTGTATTATAGATAAAGATAACACAAAGAGTAGCTTATTTCCTACCTTCTTGTAGAATTCTCTGAGCATAAAAAATTTATTATCCATTTTTTTTCTAAAACATCTCTTCTCTAGACATCCTCAGTTACTTCAGTTTCTCTTCTTGGATCATTACTTCCAGGTTTTCAGTCTTTCTTCTTTGGCTCCTAGGGACTCTAACTGGTCCAGATCTTTCTTTAGACATGAGTGTTTTAAATTGGTCACAATATGGCAAGCACTGCCATAACAGGGTCAAGAGTAAGATAATTTCTTACATGACTGCTCTATGTGCGTGTGAAAAATGCATCTATTTATGCAGCTCAGAAGAATGTTTGTCTTTTTAACAACAGTATCATTATTGTCACAGACTACTGACTAAAATAAAATTTAATAATTTCTTTGCCCATTATCTTATTTTAATAAGGCTCCATCTCTCACTTTCTTACTTATATGTCAGCTTATTCCTACCTGCATGCAGAACTGTGCATTTATCCCTTTAATGCATCTAGTCCAGTAATCAGTTATTCGATATGTTTATTAGCCAGCATGATTGCTGCCATTCTTCACCTGTGCCAGCAATTTAGATAGTCTTTGCTATTCATTCAGAAAACATATCATGAATGAAAATAACAGCAATTAAAACAAACAAGCAAACACAAAGAATGGCAAAAACTATCAGACCAGACCCTGACAGAATCACATGTGGTTATATAAAACTGGGCTTCATTTTGACAGCAAATCAATCATTACTTCTCTCCTGGTGTAGTTTGTGAATTTACTTTCTAACACCTTTTTTTTGTAGACTACATTTTCCCTAATTGGCTATGAGGAAACCAAGAGAGAGTCTGAAGCAACTTTGTCAAAACACTCTGTATCTTCTGTCAGTCTTTAATCCATAAGCTCTTCTCCTTCTCATGGAAGGAAAATAGATTTATTTGCCACTGCCTGGGTTTCTCCTCTCTTTCTATTGCGTTTGTGTGTATGCACTCACACACAGTTTTACCACCATCCCTCTGGCTGGATGTGCTCTGACAAAACCTGGGGTCGTTTTTTTTTTTATATGGCTTTTTTTATTAACAAGGGCTAGATTTCTGTCTGCTACAAATCTACAATACCAATTGCTGCTGTTATCGTACATAACTAGTGGAGTTTTAGCCAGCATGTTGCTATTGATTTAGAATTGAGAATTCTCTAGAGCAAATCATGCACAACTCAAAGCAATACCTACAAGCAAGCAGAAATTTCAAATTGAATTCTTGGTGATGGGAACTAAATGTTTCTGTAAATGCTTTGACAGCATTTACTGTAAAGGGAAAAAAGTCATATTCACTGAATCACAAAAAAGGTTGGAAGGAACCACACTGGGTCACCTGGTCCAACCTCCCTACTTAACCAGGGTCATCCTAGAACACACTGCACAAAACTGAGTACAAATAGTTCTTGAATATCTCCAGTAATGGAAACTTCAGAACCTTTCTGGGCAATCTGTTCCAGTGTGAGGTCATCTGCACAGTAAAGTTCTTCCTCATGTTCAGGTGAATTTCCTGTGCATCAGTGTCTGCCCATTATCTCATCATAGTGCTTATCCTGTCATACACTCTGAAAATTCGTTATAAAAAGGTATTAATACTTTTCTCACATTTATTTCTAGGACTCAGTGGGAAACAGATTGTTAATCAGTAACCTGCGTGGAGAATCCGGCAAATGTTTACACACCTGTTGTGGCTTGACTTCTCCCTTCTCTTCATATTCATCCTTTACAAAATACTTATTCAGTGCCAAAAGCCATAGTTGATCAAAAATTGCTGTAGAGTCAATGCTAGCTTTGTTCCCAAACCTAATTAAAATCAATAAAAAATAAAAATATGTTAATTAATCTATTCTTTTTAGAAAAAAAAATAAAAACCAGTGTCAAAAAGGACTCCTTTCAAGAAGCTGGAGCATCAGATACCCATTTTTCATTTGCACAGGCAAAGGTAGATAATGTATCTCTCACTATCTGTTCTTACTTCCACTCAAAGAGTTGACCTGTGTTTGATCATAGCAAAAGAGTGAAGATGCACAGAATGTAATAAATGAAATCAGATCACGGTTGTCTTACTAATTCTAAGGAAAAGTGGATTTTCACTTCTTGAAGAATTGCCAAACAGCTCACTTTATGCTGTGAATAGTCTCTCTTCTCCTTGACCCATAAACCAGACAATTGTACAGTAAGATTCAGGTAATGTTTCTAAGATTCAAAGTTGTCCTTGTTGGTTTATGTTCAGACTTACTTAAAGTGTGGAGGAAAAGTAAAAAATGTTCTGCACTATCTCTTCCAGGAATAACTACTCACTTTTACCTTGTTTACATCTTCCAAGTTCAGATGAAGGTACCAGAAATTCTTTTTCTATTCCTCTAACCAAATACTCATAAATATTCTGAAGACTTTACAGAGGCAAAATCCTTCTTAACTGCTATGATTAATTGGGCTACAAATTACACACTGACTAAGTGAAGCCAAGGCTGATATCTCTCGTGAGATCCAATACAACTGTATTGATTGAAGCACTGAAATCAATGGAATTATAATTGGGCAGAACTTTTAGGTAGGACTAAAAGTCCTATTGAAAACTTTGAGGGCTTAACAAATGTTGAAGGAAAATCCTTGAAATTCACATATCTAGAAAAATGTTGCCACTGATTTTTGACTCAGGTCACAGATCTGAGATGATTTTTTGAGTCTTGAATGACACTGTGCCTGTCTGACACTCAAATAGCCCTTTTAGAAGATGGGCTGGGGTAAGGAGACCTGTGACAACATTAATGTACTTTCCCTACAGGGTTCAGTATATAACAGTATATAACAATTCCTATTTCAATCCGATTCCTGGTGGATCTAATACTCCATGGATAGGTCTCCTGTGATGTAGCTTAGGTTTCTGGTTACCCCATAAAAACTTGGATGAATTAGTGTATTCCAGGGCAACTGAACATTATTCCAACTCTTATGGATGCATGACTGCAGAATTCCAGGAATCATCTTAGTTATGTGCCATCCTTGAAAGGAGAAGTCCTAACGTGTTATTAAGAAGACTTTGAGATGTGCTTTTTAACTGTCTTAGTGTTCTTTGCACAGATTTTTTTTCCCCCTTAGTAAAAGTTCATTGAAGTAAAACTCTTAATTTTCTCTTCTTCTTGTGCAGCCAAAGACATTTTCATGTACAATTTTTTTTTGGAAAATACATATGTACACAGATAGATATACCTATATATATTTAAAATAGATATATCTTATATTTTTTCATATTCATACATGACCTCAGTTTCATCTCCAATCTCATACATGCAGGCATAAAGAGAAAATAATACGCTCTCAAAATGCAGTCAAAGTAAATTAAATCAAGGACAAAGCAGCCAGATTCTCAGCTAATATAAATCACCTTGTTCTACCAATTACAGAAGAGTTATCTCATCCATTGGGTTGTGAATATGACCCTAGATATAACTGGTTTACTGTTTGTTTGGTGTATGATAATATTTTTCCTCTAGTGATAATTTTAACTAAAGCATAGATCTACAAGGCTTATATCAACCCTAAATTTCTTGCAACCCATCTTAAAACATTAGGAATACAGTAAGCAAACACATGGTAACTTCTCACCCACTATAGAAAGGATAGTAAATCATACCCCTGATATAGAAACTTTTACATTGTTTCCAAGAAAGAATGCAGCTATATAAAATGCACTGACACAGATCTTCACACAGAGTCTTTGCAACAGAGCTTCACAGTTAAAGAATACACAACAGGGAATTTTTTTTTTTATTTTTTTCTTCTTGAAGAAGAAATAACATCATAGATTAACAAAAGCATAATATATGCTCTGGAGTGCAGCACAGTGAAACAAAAATTATATGTGCATTTAGCACGTCTTCTGAGGCAGAAGATAAGCTTAGCAGAAATATTCTGCTTAGCAGAAATAAACACATCTCACACTGGGTAAATGCAGATGGTGTATGAAGCTGAGGGTAGGAGGATCATTACTTCAGTGCCTCCTCTTCTTCCAAATTTATTGCAATTCATGAAGAAAATAGATAATGTCTTGCATACAAAAGTCACTCATATATGTGCAATCAATGTTACTCTCAAGGAATGGTTAAGAAGGGTGAAAGACAACTCACCAAAACTGAATAATGTGAAAACAGCATTGGCTAAATATTTAGAGCATAAGGAATAAATAAAAGGAAAACTTTAATAATCAAAGGGACAGAAACAAGGCTTTAAGGTAAGAATTTACTTCTGTCCTTATTTCTGAAAGATACAGATTTAAAATCAAAGGTCTGTACTTCCTTTTCATCTTTTCTTGATAGGTGTTCAGCGCAGTGAGCTCATTTTTCACGTTAGTATCTAATAGTCTGCACGTCTCTGTCAGCTGCCTAAAACTTTTGGTATGTGACTCATTTACAAAAGAAGAAAGGCAATGAGCAACTCACAAAAAAACCCACAAAGATTAATAATGACAGTAGATAGTACATGATTGCACCAATCAGTGAGTCTAAGCCTGAGAGTTATTCTAGTAGAATGACCTCAGCACCACCCCAAAAAAGTTAAGCAGAATCAGTATGAACAGCTGGGTGAGAGTGTAGAACAGAAATTAAAATAAAAAAGCTGATAGAATCTACTCAACTCTAATTATCTAATTGTCACAAGTCAGAGACTACAGATAGATACTCTTTAGTGGCTGATAAGAGGACTTTAAATATTTTTAAAAGTTAGCAATCAATATTATGCACATACTTACATCTCAGATAGATATATTTAATTCATTAATTGTATAATAATTAATATCATAAAGCGTGTTAAAAAGGCTAATAACTGTATACATGTGATTAAGAAAAACTCTCTCTTTTGATGCAGAAGGAAAAATATTTGAAATTAATCTGTTTTAATGGGAAATTCAAGGTAAAGATATTGGAAAAATCTAGTCTAGAAAAAAAATTATACCTTTTTTAAATTTTGAATCTAGCTCAAAAAAAGTCAGACTGCACAGGATTATATCATACTGAATGAAACACAATCTGACCACACACGAAAAGTCTTACATCTCTTTTGAAATCTTCATACATCCAAGAAAATTTTTCACTCTTAATTAAAAAAAAAAAAAAAGAGAGTAACTTCAATTTATGAGAAAATAGTTTTCCATGTTTTCTTCATTTTTGCACAGTTATCTAGATAAGAATGAAAATAAAAAAGTAAAATCATCTGCTATTTGATGTTACAAATGTCATATTATTACATCTGTAAATTTATTTTTCTTTCCAAATAAAGAAACATTGTGCTTATGACAGAAGTAATTATTTTCCTAAAAAATTCTCATCTGTTTTCAAAAATTATTCTTTGGAAAAAGTTCCAGTCTTCCAGTGAATATAATGTGTAGATAAGTGAGTAAACCTACCTATGACATTTATATTTGAAGACACTGTCAAGATATCATTATAGAGGAAAATATCCTTTGTCTGTCATCATTACAAGTTCCAATCTTGTTATTGTATCCCCAGATGCAAAAAAAAAAAAAAAAAAACACCAAAATAACTTCCTAATCACTGAACTATTGAAATTTTTTTGGCTCTTAGACTGGCAATTGCTCTTCTACCAATCTATCTGGCTAGTTGTAGGGAAACTAGATCATGACAGTTCCCCATTTTCTTTCAACAACTAAGCAGAAAGCTTTTCCTTAAATGTATCAAGAGAGATTCTTCCTATTGGACCGGAAAACATTCTTGTAGGAAAGACATAATGGGAAAATGACCTCATAGGATATGAGATATGAAGCAAATCAAGTGATTGTGAATATCCAAACATGAATAAAACAAAGTATTTCAAGATTTCAACCTTCATGCATGCAAATAGTAAGAAAAACACTCTTCTATGAGGGAACCTTGTTTTGGACATCCTTTAAGTCATTCAGGTATTTCATCTGAACAATTGCTAAACACTCTGTACTACTACTACTACTTATAATAAATCTCATAAACAGACTTCAACACTTCAGAATAAATCAATTATCTACAAGTTGAGTTTATTTTTTTCCTCAGTTTACAATAAATATTTGTATAAGATCAAAGCTCAACCCCTCATTTCTGTTTATTTACATCTTTATGGGCAGTCAAGGGCAAAATATGGCACCTTCCTTTAGCTATAGGAACAGTAATATTTTATTTCAATATTTTACTGCAGTGTAGGCTTCCTGACATGTTATCAGATTAGTATGGAAAGTGAGAGAGAGATCTGCAACAGGAATAGGTTGAATACCTGACCATACTGTAGTTAGAATGAATCAATGAAAACAAGTATCAAAGGTCATTCGTCTTCGGAGACAATGCAAATCCAAAGGTCATTTTACCTGAAAAGAGGCAGATTCTTAATATACTATATCTTGAAGGAAAACCATGCAATTTAAACAGTACATGAGATAACTAAACTTCAGAAAATGAAATAAAGGAGGGGTTTTAGAAGTTTGAAAGCAATTCAAATTTAATTTAAAATGGACTGCAGAGCCTTTTAAATTTTATCTCTACATGTTCTTTTAACTTGTCAGAATCCCTCTGAGAACTGGTTTAATCTGCATAAGTACATTATGTGCTTTCATAACTCTTTCATAATTTGCACTCAAAATACTTCAAAATTGTGGTTTCAAGGGTCCTTTTGGGTAAGTTTTTTAGTTGGATTTTTTCAGGTTTTTTTTTTTAAATCCATGTTACAGTTATGAAAAGTAATGAAGAACTTTATACAAGGGAAAGTGATAATGGGTAATTAGGACACGATAAATTTAATCAGTACAGGAAGTTGAATGTTGAAGACCTAGGGTTCAAAAATGTATTCGAAAACCTTTACATTCCAAATACACTTAAAATTATATTTGTAATTATAGACTTTTCTCAGATATTCATATTGTCCTCTACCGATGCCATTGCTGAAGTAATCATACCCACAGTATCTGGTGTAAATTCCATTTTATCTTCCACGCTTTTAATGCAAAGTACTCCAAGGACACTGATCTAGATCAGTTTCATGTACATTCTACACTAATATAAAATCTGCCTCTATGAGAAGAAGAAGAAATTATGAAATATTTTCTCATTTATTTTTCTCCTTAAAAGAAGATCACAGACAATTTACAGAGATTTAGGATGATGCTATCTTATAGCACATCAGCTGATCCACTGATCATGCCAGTATGATTCAAATCTTTTGGTGCCAAACCCATCAATTCCACTTGGGTAATTAACTTTGCTCCCACAAACATTTAGGGTTAATTAGTTAAGAGAAACATTCATCAGGTTAACACCCACAAAGAGTAATCTGCTTACACTGACATTCACTAAATATTATTGTGACACTTCTAAGAGACTATGAAAACAGCTTCTTGAAACTGTTAGAAAGAACACTCTTTCTAAATACTGCCTTGCTTTGTCAATTGAAAATATATATTCAGATTATCCAATGGTACTTTTTTATTGTTCTGGACTAAAATCATGCAGATTTGACTCAACAATGAAAGTTTTGGTCCAGATGTCCAAAATTACAATGCAACCTGAACCACTAAAACCCCAAACTGCCTCACCTATAGCACCCAGGTGGGATATTACTTCAGATTACTACCTGGAGGGCTGGGTGGACTAAATCTAATTTTTTTTTTTCCTCCATTCTAGATAGATCCATTTTTCTTGTTTACACTTGGAGATATTAGAATCTTTTCCAAACTCCTATCTCTCAGTTGCTTATACAGTTTACGGACCAAGATGTTGGCAGTGATTCTGCATTGCATGGTTTCTATCTACTTTTGAAATTCAAACCATCTCTCAGAGATGACTAGGGACTTGTCGGTGCATGCACTGTTTGCTCCTTAAGAACAACAAACAGACAATGTAGCCATTAATTGTGTTTTACAATCCCAGGGGACAAAAAAGAAAAAAGGCACTAAGAAAGACTGACATACACAGTGGGAATTGTTTAGACCGTTTTCCCCCTTTTAAAAGTACTGAGTTATTGATGCTATGCTATAAAAAATTCAATTTGACTGTAAAAGACTACCACTTACCAAAGATGACTCAATGAAAAAAGTAGTGAAATAAAACACCAAATAATTGACTGGTATTTGAGTACTCACTGAGTTCATTTATGTCTTTTCATCACTAAAAGCTACTTAGTTTCCTAACCCAGAGCAAGGAACTCCACTAGGAAAACGGGAAAAGTTCAACTCATACACATTTTATTCAGGAGGTATATTAAAAGGTATTTCACCTTTCCTTTGGATTTGGAGAGGTTCTTTGGACTACAGGATACTGATTTCTTATTAAGGCTTCTAAGAAAACTGTACAGATATACTTCTACTGAATTTTTTACTACATTGAAGACAACAGATATGATGTCTGTCAGTGATTCAAAAGCACTAAAAATACTTTTTCAGGACAATAACAGTAAACTTAAGTAAAAATAAGTAGATGCAGATGCTTAAGGTTATTTTTCCTTCTGCCTGCAGTGATAGACATAGTTTAAGGCATCTCAAGTGTCAGTTCAGTAGTGAAAAAGTTACAAACTTGACAATAGCTTAAACCCCTTATAAATCCACAGGTTATGAGTGATGTTGCTACCACTTTAAAGAGCTTTCCTCACTGCTTGCCAAAGCATGTAACACTGCCATATTGAAAAGATATTTCTTTGGAGCATTTCTCTACATGATCTCTATCAAAGTGTTACTGCCCCAAGGCAGAGAAGAAGCTGTGGCTTCCCAGGGCTCTGGTTCACTCATACCCTTGCTTGGCCAAATGCAAATACATCAAGAATATTCAAGGTGCTGGTGTCTGTCTGCTGTCCAACCATTTTGGCTGAGTTACTCGGAACCATCTTGAACCTGTCAGAGGTGCTGCGCACATGTACTGGGCTGCACAAAATCTGGTGCAATTTGACCCTTCACTGAGGTCATTCAGCACAGAATATAGGAAAATCTGGTCTTCACGCTCTTTTGGGGACAGCTTCAAAAAATGCTATAAACACAATTGCTGTGTCTAATTGCCTTTAGGAAGAAATTAGCTGGCAGTTAAGCAAACTAATGCAGTGTCCTTTATTTGATCTTCTCCTTTAGCTTTCCAGAGATACAGAAAATCGAGTTGTATTGCAGCAATTGTAGGCCTGAGCATAGATATTCCTTGCTATAAGAGAAATCACTCATCAGGCACACTTCTTTGTTTCAGCATGCTGTAACAATCCATTATCAAGTATTTCATGCAATTGTACTTCATTCACATCAATAGACAAAGGGAGATGCTCTCCATTCCACTCGTCATGGAATGGAATGGACTTGTCCTCTAAATTCAGTACATATAAAAAGTATCAGGATAATAAGCATTCAGGGGATTTCTCCTAAGCCAGCTCTGCTGACCCATTTTTTAGTGATTTAAATTAATTCACTACCAATTTTCAGCTCAAAAACATATTCACAGCCATGTCAGCAGCAATGCATTATGTTCTATGGGTCCATAAAGTAGAGATTTGTATGTGGGTTTCAAGGCAATCTTATAAAAAGTAAATCACTTATTTGGAAAAACTTATAGAGACTTCATAGATCCCAAATTCAGCAGATGAGATCTGCACATAGCAGTTTAAATCCTCACGGTGAATCTTACAGAAAGAATTAACACGGAAAGCTCCCCTACATACCATGGACTTGGACTTCCCATCCCATCCTCTGGGGGGTTATCTAGTGAGCTGAAGCACATAAAGGTGAATATCAATATCACCTTCTCCACTTTGTAAGCAGAACCTAACATAAAAATTAGAAATGGTTTTTGAAAAAACTTCAGAAAAAGTCAGTTCTACACATCTGATTTCCACCTTCCAGCCCCCACATTATAACACACCTCTGCTTAAGCAGTTTGATATGCAGATGTCTTTTGGGGGAAATAAACTATGCACTTACAAGGAATAGATAAAAAAAAAAAAAAAAAAAAAAAAAAAAAAAAAAAAAAAAAAAAAAAAAAAAAAAAAAAAAAAAAAAAAAAAAAAAAAAAAAAAAAAAAAAAAAAACCACAGCTATTGAATCCATAGAAGTCTGTCTTCTCTAGTTACTTGAATATTGTTTGGGTAAGATTCTGTATAAGCACAGCAGAATCAAATATTAACTTTCACAAGTATTTAGTGATTCACTGTGGCTTTAGGATTCTCATTGTCCTAGAAAATCCAACATCAATTTTGTCAGCTTCTTCAAAGAGTTTGAATACCATGATTAATTTTCGTTGCTGTAATTTTGCTGTCAAGCCTTTTGGGGTTTAGTCTTTAAAAATCAGAATCTGAAATTTTAAAACTCTCAAGTTTCAATTGAAATGCTGCTCTCCATAGGAAGTTAATATTAATCTTTACTATAGTATTAGAAAAACACAACATCTTTCAATGAAAGTGTAATTAAAAAATAAAACGCCTCTATCTTCAAATGAATTGAGCATCAGTTCAGAGGAAATCTCTATTTTCAGTATAAAACCTCTTCAGAATTTTTCACACTAAAAAATTGTCTAAAAGTAACTATTAAAGTGATTTTAATGGAACCTATGAGTAGCATTTTAGTAAACAAACCCTTTAGACAAACAATACTGATGCAGCAATTTGGGGCTGAAATTATGATTGAGCGTAATTTATTTCAAAGGGTTTCTAATTATGAATTCAGATTTACAATAATGTCTTAGTATATGTATCTGACTGAATTAATTAATATTTCTTGCTTAACACAAACCTACTATTGAAAGAACAAGTTCCACAAGTTGCACAGTTCTTACTCTTTCCACATAAATTCCCCTAAGAAATAAACTTGATAATAACTTTTTGAATTATTATATAGTGTAGTTAGATTTATATAAAGAGATACATGTAGGATTGATGAAATCTTTGCTTTAAGTCTCTATCTTTCAGGGTGTTTCAGGAGGGTACAAACACAAACAGCAGAACTGTAACAAATTTTTAAGTAGAGAATATTTCACACTCCAGTGGAACTAGGTATAGACCCTAAACACACAGGAAAAAAAACAAAAATAAGAAAAAAAAAGTTTTCCAGACTCAGCAATGATACAAAACAACTCCAAATCATCAGCTGGTAATCCTTACTCTGGTTTTGAAAAGCTCCTAGCAAGTGTTACATTTCAAGGTTTAGTATACTAATGAAAGAAAGCATTACACCCATTTTAAAAAAAGTGTAAATTTACTTAGTATAAGGAACAAAGATCAGTAAAAAAAAAACAGGTGTTTTTCTTTTCTATTCTCGTATCTAAGAATTTATTGCATACATTTCAGTTTCAATCTGATATTGTAACTACTGACTTAAATGTTATGAAATAATGATGAGACATGCCAGACAATACAGGGATAATATTTTTTTTAATCAGTCATAAAAAAAAAATTCCCACTTCATTTAAGGATTTTTATGGTAAAATTTGTGTAGAATTTGTTGGGTTTGTTTGTCTTTTAAATCACCACATGATTTATTATTTGCACAGAGGCAGGATGACTTGCTCCCTTTGTAAGATCTTTTGAGCTTCATGTTTTTCTTAGCAAACTTCTGAATTTTTTCGTCTTCCAAATGTAAATCATGAAAACATGGAGGATGAACCTTTCAGAAAATTTATCCCAGAGGTGAGGAGCTCTGTTTCAAATCTCTTTTCACCTGAAATGTTTCATGCCTTTGACAACAGTTCCCTAAACACCAAGTCAAATTTGAGTAATAGTCATGCTCGATTGCCCTCGTGGAAATGAAGCAACTGTGCAGAAAAGAACAAAGCTTCAGTGCACCATGAAAAAGGAAGTTGGCTGTGAAGACATAGGAGCTGAGTAGTTAATGTTAATACCTTATTTACCCAGGAGTAGCATTTTTGACTCCAGAAATTTCACTTATTCTCAACCATTTTACCTGATTTACCAGTGGGCTAAGACACAGGCAACTGCTCCTTTCAAAATGTGAGAGTCCTTAAAACATGAAATTTTCAGCTTATAGAAGTTGGGGGGAAAAAAAGGAATTTTTTTTATTTTCCTCTCTCAGTCAGAGGAATCCCTCTGCCTCTGATTTTTTGTTTATTTTGTTTTTTCTTTTAGTCTGAGAGAAATAGATAAGACCCAACCAGACAGGACAAGAGGTGCTAACTTCTCCACCTCAAAGATGAGGTCAAGGATTAGGAACTATTCACAAAAAGCAGTCATGGAAAATAATTTAAGGTTTGTTCAGCTGACAAGTCTACATCTTGCAGACAAATAGCAATCAACTCCTGCACAGCCAATCCAATGCATTGAACTGAAAAAGAATCTGCTTTTGGAGGTAAGGCAAAAAAAGAAGGTGTATGCTCAGTGGAAGCAAGGTCAAGTGATGTGGGAGGAATAAAGAGATGTTGCTCCCCACTGTACGGAGAAAATTCATGCAGCTAAAGCTCAAATGGAGTTAAAGCTGGCCAGGAATGTGGGAGACAATAAAAAGAATTTTTTTTTTTTAAAAATACATTAACAACAAAAGGAAGTGCAGAAATTACATTAGCCTATTGCAGGACAAAGATGGTCAACTTACAAAGAGGAATGTAGACAAGATAGGGATGTTTAACTCTTTCTTTGCCTCTGTCTTCAACAGCAGTGATGGACTAAGGGGGTTTCAATGCCCTGAACTGGGGGACCTTGTCTGGGAGAATGATCAACACCTAGGTGACCTTGAAGTTGTGAGCGATCTGCTACTCCACCTGAATCCCTGTAAATCTATGGGACCTGATGGGATTCTTCCAAGAACAGTTATAGGGCTGGCTGATGTCATTGCAAGGCCTCTCTCAATGATTTTTGAGTGATCTTGGGAATGTGGAGAGGTCCCAGTTGACTGGAAGTTGGATAATGTTGTTCTGATTTTTGAAAAGGGTAAAAATGATGATCCTGGAAACTACAGGCCTGTCAGTGTCACTTTAGTGCCTGGTAAAGTTATAGAGATTATTCTGGGAGGAACTGAGAAACATCTGAAGGAAAACACAACTATTGGTCACAGCCAGCACAGCCTCATGAGAGGAAAGTCCTGCGTGTCAAATTTGATTTCCTTTTATGACAAGGTAACCCACCTAGATGATCTAGGGAAGCCAGTTGATGTAATCTGTTTGGATTTCAGCAAAGTTTTCTATACTGTCTCTCACAGTGTCCTTCTGGACAAAATGTCCAGCCCACAGCTGGATAAACACATCATGGGGCAGGTGAGCAATTGGCTCCTGGGTCAAGCACAGAGAGTGATAATGAATGGTGTAACATCAGACTGGCAACCTGTCACAAGTGGGGTTCCATAGGGCTCTGTCTTAGGCCTTGTGTTCTTCAACATCTTCATAAACAACTTGGACTCAGGACTTAAAGGGATACTAAGCAAGTTTGCAGATGAAAATTGGAAGGAGCCATTGACTTCCTCAGTGGTAGAGTCCCTGTAGCAAGACCTTGACAAATTAGAGGGCTGGGCAATCATCAACCATATGAAGTTTAACCATATGAAAGTGCCAGATTCTGCACCTGGCATGGGGCAACCCTGGATGTACATACAGAGTGGGGAATGAGATCCTGGAAAGCATTGCCATGGAAAGGGACCTGGGGGTCCTGGTCAATGGCAAGTTGAATATGAGTCAGCAGTGCCCTGGCAGCCTGTCCTGGGGGGCATCAGGCAAAGCATGGCCAGCCAGTCAAGGGAGGGGATTGTTCTGCTCTGCTCTGCACTGGGGTGACCTCACCTTGAATATTGGGTGCAGTTTTAGGTATCACAACATAAGAAAGATAAGAAGCTATTAGAGAGCATCCAAAGAAAGGCAACAGAGATGGTAAAGAGCCTTGAGGGAAAACCATACAAGGAGCAGCTGAGGTCACTTAATCTGTTAGGCCTGGAGGAGAGATAGAGGGGCGACCTCATTGCAGTCTACAACTTCTTCGTGAGGGAAGTGGAGAGGCAGGCACTGATCTCTCTTGTGACCAGTGATAGGACCCGAGGAAATGTTCTGAAGTTGAGTCAGGGGAGGTTTAGGTTGGATATTAGGAAAAAGTTCTTCACCCAGAGGGTGTTTGGGCACTGGAACAGGCTCCCCAGACAAGTGGTCACAGCAGCAAGCCTGACAGAGTTCAAGAAGAATTTAGGCAATACTCTCAGGCACATGGTGTGACTCTTGGGGTTGTCCTGCGCAGGGCTAAGAGTTGGACTCACTGATTCTTGTTGGTTCTCTTAACTTAGAATATTCTGTGTTTCTGGGAATTGCAGCTGTTTAGTCTTAGCAATGAATGAAGCTCCTGAGTTTTACTTGAGTAGAATTAAGAACAAAACCCCCCAAACAAACAAATAAAAAGTACAACATAAATTTCATTTCTCGTTAAAAACTTAAGTGTTCAAAAAATATAGTGTTGAGTGATTGCTTCGTATTGTCACCATCAACAAAGTTTTATTAGCTTGGAGTATTCTGATCAACAAAAAAAAAATAAAATTAATAATTACAATCTAACCAGAAAAAAAAGTCCACTGTCACTGGTGCTATTTTTTATTTTTTAAATTAAACTGAAGAGTACAGTTCTCATAGTACTGGGATACAATTTCACTCATATATTAATATTGCCTGTTCAGAGTGCTTATAGTTCATTCCTGGTCAGTCATTCTTCTACATTGTAGGAGTTCGCTGTATCACTTTTCTGACAAATAAGACAAATCAAACTGTTGTTGGAAAGACCACATGCAATGTAGTCTTTTGTACTGGATCAAAAAATGTCAATTAATAGGTACAACCCAGGAAGATTTCACTCATTTATCTTATTAGGGGAAGTTAAAAACAACTATTCATCATCATAGCTATATGTCCAGCTGAATGTTAGTGTATTATATATCTAGTTCTTGACTGTGCTAACTGAACCTCAGTACAATCAACAAGACATATAAAGGAAAGAGTAAACAGTGCTTCAGCCATCCATCATGATTCTGCATGTCCTGCTGAATCACAAAAAAGCAAAGAGCACAGAATCTTTAACACCCAATGTTGTTGGAGGACAAAAGTGCTATTTACTTTCACTGAAAATGCTGGTTTTTATTCAGAAACAGAAGCAAGTACAAAGGCTTCCATGTTCCTTTCAAACTACATAAGCAGAAGATTCTGGAATAGTTTGCTACTTTTTCTGTTGGATTTAAAATGTTCAGAAGAAGCAAAAAGACACTTTTATGGTTGATTATGAACAAGACACTGCCTGGTATATGCTATTGCTCACTTACGTATAAGTAAAAGCAGAATTTTCAAATACACAAGAATTAGGGATGCAAATAACCAGATGCAAGATCTTCTTATCCTGAACATAAATAAAATAAAATAGTTAAAATAAAATAGGTGTTATTCCTTACATGGGAACAAATACCCCATTCTATGATTCTGTTTTCCCAGACAATGGCATCAGTTACAGTACATAAAGCTGTATAACCTGGAAGCTGCTACACTGTGGGTAGACCCCCAACATCCTAAGAAGCATGTGTAGGACTGAAAAACCAAGCAACTAAACATAACACTTTTTTTTTTTTTTTTTTTTTTTTTTTTTTTTTTTTTTTTTTTTTTTTTTTTAAGGTGGTAATATTCTACTGAATACCTCACCTGTAATTGCATTGTTTTTACAGATCTTTCCTGGAAAAGCAGCACACTTCGTTGTTTTGGGGAAACTCATAACCCCCACAACACGTAAGGCTGCAATGCAGCACATACTGTGATGTTAATTAGAAACTTTCTGGATGACAGAAAGAAAGAGCTTCTAAAAATAGCTAGCTCTGCAGATTATACAAAATGTCTTTTGTCCCTATCTACCTGCACAGGCTTGAGCAGGATTTTACCTTGGCAGGGCATCTTGGGCTGGTATGTACCACCTCATGATAAGTGATAACATTTTAAGCAAAGCAAGATTAAGAAATCAAAGGACAACAACAGTATTCTGCCAAGCTTCAGAGTGTGGCACCTCAACATTCTGCAGTATCATATACGAGTTTCAAAATCACAAGAGCCCTGGCTCCTAATATGCTTAACGCCTAGTACTTCGTGGCATCTATAATGTAATTGGTCTTCACAATTTGCTGTCCTGAGATATACCTCCCCATCACTGAAACACAGAGGAATAATCCCCCAGGCAGCCAGGGAGACATTCATAATCAAAAACAAAAAAACTATTTAGGTCTTCACAGCAGTTTAAACATGCTAATAAGACTGAACCAGAACCCAAGGAACTCATTGCTTCACATAATTAACTATTTCTGTGACATTTCTCACTTTTTATTTCTCTAGACCTATAAATCCTGAAGAGTCCTCCAGTAATTCAAATAAGTAAAAGTGAAAAACAGGGGTGGAACTAGTACTTTGAATTTATGATGATGTCTAATAAAGAAGGAATTGCATCTGACTATCCTGTCCTTTTAAGAGCTTGCAGGGCTAGTGACTGAAAACGTTGATGAACTGAGAGAATTTGATTACAAAACTGGCAATAGAAATTTGCAGATATCTGATTTTCTGTGGGTTTTGATTGCCTTTTGATATAAGTTATTGTTGATGTATTCCTTATAAGATAAACAGCTCTACTCTAGCTAAAATAGTGAGGTTTATCAGGTATTCAACTCCCCTCTTTCCAGCAGTGTGTGTGTTTCAATTATATTCAGAATTGTCCCTGGTGAGAATGACTAATTTTGTCTGTCCTGATCACCATTAAATCCTTTTAAATTTTGGTTTTACTTAGTGGTTCTTTAAAAAAAAAAAAAAATCTACTTTTCTATTTGTATGAAAAATTTAGAAAAACAATAATGTTTTGTAGGGGTAGGAAGTGAGAAAGTGATGCTCAGGAAGCAGTTAACAAAGCTTGGCTCTAATGAAATTAATCAGTTTGTCCAAACGTACTTATTAGAAGATAAAGGAATTCTCAAGAATTCACTTACAGGAATTAAGTCACACACCCTATAGAATTGTTCTACTTGGAGACACAAAACTTATGTGCTTATGCTTTAACACTCTTTTAAATAACATTTTAATTCTATTTTTTACCTCTCACTACCCATTCTGGGATGTCTTTCCATTCATCCACAAACTGCAGCAAGGTGTTTCCTGCAGTAAGAAATGACATGGGTATCAACAACAAAACTAAGCATATCAAAAAAGTTTCAAAGATCTAGGTAGAAACAAATGTGAAAAAAAAAGGCAGCTGAATGAAACTCTGAACAGTGGCACTGCAAGTTAAGGAGAAGAAACACACACAAAAATCCCTTTAGGCAAAACTACTTGCAAATAAAAGGATGCACTTGGATGCTAGCAGTAGGGATATTTGTTTATTAATTGAGGCACAGATATCACATTACTAATTTCAAGTCTTCACCCAATGACTCTGGTTGGAGACTTAAATTTTTTTGAAAAATACATAACTTAGAGAAGTATTTTTGCCAAGACATTTACTGTAATTTTGTTTTACTTTAAGAATTACAATTTTTTCCCAGTTCGAGAATTAATAATCAAAGCCATTTTTCACATTCTGTTACCACTGACACTGATGTGATTTCACAAAAAAACAAAGTAAAAGGAAAACCCATGTTAAACAAGTTTAATGAGGCACAGCTATTGTAAATGGGTATTGCCTCACTAGTTTCCATAATATTTCCTGACATCATTGGATCACTAATAATAGATATTGTCAGACAATCTAATTTGGGGATTTTTAAGCAGAGATGTTAGCTAACCAGAAATAATGAAAAATGGAAGAAAAATGTACTTTATCTAATCAGTACAGAGGAAATATATCAGTACATTAGAAGGGCAGTTATGAAAAGAGGGAAAAAATTATCTTATCAGAAATGACTAGAAATTGTTCGCTGAATAGCAGAAATTTTTTCATTTAAATATAAATTATATGTAAATTAGAAGTTTCATTGATGGACCCATAAGAATCCATACATTCAAGGAGCCACACATAAAACTGTTGAATAAATAACTTTCTCTTTATTTCTTTCTCAGATCTGTATCCCAGTAAAAGATGAAGGCAAATAAACACTTTAAAAAAAACCAAAAAACAGACCAGAAAAAAAAGCCCTTAGAAAATAATTAGGAGACAATTTATCAGGTCATTCCAGATAACTTTCAGCAGTTTATTTGAGATCAAAGGAATTTCAATTAAGGCATGGTTTTCAAAATACGATATACTGTATTGAAGATAATTCAGACTAAGCAGTATCACCACCAGGCAGGAAAAAAGTAATACTAATACTATTTTTTTTTTAAATCACCAGTTTCTTTAGGATCAAATTCCTTTGCAGTAAGATTGACAGGACATGAGGAAATGGAATGGAGCTGTGACATGGGAAGTTCAGATTGGTATTAGGAAAAGGTTCTTCACCAAGAAGGTGTTCAGTCACTAGAACAGGTTCCCTAAGAATGTGGCCATAGCATCAAATCTGTCAGAGTTCAAGGAGTATCCAAATGATGGTCTTAGCCATATGATTTAGTTTTATGTAGTTCTATGAGGACTGGACTGGGAGTCCAGCTAGGAGTTGGACTCAGTTATCCTTATGGGTCCCTTCCAGCTTGAGAGATTCCATGACTCTTTAACAGTGGCCTTGTAAAAAAGACTCCAAGAGAGAAAGGTATGAAGAGTCAAACATTTTGTAGGGCAGGAAAAAGAAATATTATTTTTGTAAGGCAGTGTATGAGTTGTCATCCTGCAGTGATTTGATCAAATGTTTTGCAACATGCTAATTACTGATAGGATTTTTTTGGCCTTACAGAGGGCTTTTGTTTAAGAGCACATGCTTTTTCCATGTAAGCTTCAGCTGAAAAGAAACTGTCCACAAATGTTCTCACCCACATTGTCATGCTAGAGTCAGAGGCTCTGGCAGCTCTCTGCAATAAATACTGTGCAGCAATTAAGACAATCAACTTGAAAAAAACAGTTTGAAAAACAGCACTTGAAAACAAGTAGGCAGAACAGGTGCACAAAGAAAAATACTCTTTATTTAGATATTTAATATACTACAGGTTAGCCCAAAACTACCTATGACATCTTCTTTAGCTGTATTTTATGTAGCTGCCTCTGATAAATCTGTCTACCAATACATTTTATTTTCAAATTAAAAAAAGACCTGTACATTAATTACCCAAACTTTTGTTCAGGTTTCTAGAAAGAGAGTGGAAACAGAGGATGTGGCAGCCAGGAAGAAGAAACAGTAGGAAGGTTACAAGTGAGCTTCTTGAGCTGGTGATCTGTGGGATACAGATAAATTCCAGATGCTCTTAAGGAACCAAAGCAAATGACCAAATGCAACTTCTTACCTGGCAGGATTTCTGGACCAGGTGAAAATATTACCAGAGGTAAAGATTTATGATATGAGTTGATGGAGGCTCTACCCACTTAGAGGGTCAGCACAGAACATGCTAATGTCATAAAGCTGCATTGCACTGAGATGCTGAAAATGCTTTGCATGCTGAAAGAAGCTTAGTTGTATTGGCACAGTGTTTCACCTGAACAACACACTTAACTACTCAGCAGGCTAATGAACGCGGGCAGAATGCTACCCTAGCACGGCTAGACTACCACTGATACTAAAATGCGTTGGCTCACGACTTGCTCTGCTATTTCTACATGGCACTGCCTTGTGATGTGTAGTTGGACTTGAATGGCACAAAGAATTAAAATAAAATTTACAAAACATATCATCTGCTGTTTGTGTTTCAGGTACCAGAACTAGGTAAAGATTGCCTGTCAAAGCATAAAAAAAAAAAAAAAAAATTGAAAAAGTGAAGCCACAAATATGTAGAGGAAGGAACTAAAAAGGTTAAAAGCAGCTATAACACAATGTTAAAAAAAGCAAAATTACTAACATTGTTGACAACAAAAATCCCCAATCTTTTTTAGGGGTAAACCAGACAAACCATTTTTGCTCTTCCTTCCTCTCTTTTACTGCCCACCTCTTCTTCCACCCCTCCCAAACAGATCAAAGGAGGGGGTTATTAAAATAATTGCAGGAGTGAGAACAATGCTTTTCAATTTCAGCACTGCAATCATTCACTGAAACATTTATTGATTGAAAAAGCCCCATGACAATTCTGATTATTCTAACATTTTTTTCCCTGGAAGTGAAAGGGGCAGACTGTCTGATTTCATTTTATGCAAAATTACAGTAATTGGTATCTGACCTTTTTGGAATAGACTGTTAAGCTTTACAGTGATGGATTTTTTTTCATCGAATCAATTATTTAAATTATGGCTATCTCTAAAGGAGCAACAGGGTGCAAACAAGAATAGAATATTTCAATCAAACTGAAAACTGACTCTCCACCACTACCCTATTAACACAAAACATGCTATTAGCTAAAAATCCAACCTCTGAAGGTTTCAGGCACTTGGATTAAAATTTAGCTTTTAAATAATCAAACTAAACAAGCACAAACAAAGACAAATAGCATTTCTGAGCATGTAATAAAGAAAAAAGAGGCTAAATGAAAATACAAGGAGAGAAAAAATAAAAAGCTACATCAGTATGTAAAAATACATATTGGATAAATAAGTCCTTCTTAAATGGTCTGAGATAAATTACTCATTCACAGCACATATCTTTATAAAAGATTAACAAAGACTGAAAAAGGGAGGACAGGTCGGTAAATTATCTGCAAGCTCAAACGTTTTCCAGAACAATCACCTGTAAAAAGCCACCATTCCCAACTGGTATCACAGAAGCAAGTATCTTTTTTTCCTAATCTAGGTCATCAAGACAAGAGAAAGGCTACTGACTTGTCATTCACATGGTAAATCCATCAGAAACCAAGCTGAGCACAGTTCTGTAGGAGCTACTTTAAGGCAAATTAAGATTAAACCATTACTGAAAACTATTCAAGTATATCTGTCTAACCATAAGTAGTTTAAAAATACTAGGCAGCAAATATACCATTTTCAGAGATAAAGATAGGTTAGATTCGGGACAAAATAATTTTAAAATTATTTAGCAAAATGTAGTCATCATAAATTGGAACTTTCAGTCCCCTCAGACAGTCTCTTCTGGTTTAAAGTATTGTCATGGAGTTTCTATTTACATCTAGCAAGACTTTCACTCCCTCAATAAGCCCTTCTTCAGGTTCTATGAGAGAGCCAGCACTGCTTCAGGAGGTGTTGAAAAGGCAATGCTCCTCCTTGGGAAAGGACGGGTAAGAAGTTCAGCTTCCTGAAAGCAAAGTATGATTAATTTGCAAAAGGTTAATGTAGGGAAAAATGCTCTTAGGGGCAGTACTCATGTTACTTATCAATTTGCACTCCAGGGCTTGACATAATTATTTCCTAAAGTAATTTCTGACTTTGCTTCCCAGCTCTCGGGAAGGTTTCCCATTTCCCTTAAAATCCAATGCATAAGTTTCATTTTCCCAAAGCATTTTCCTTAGAAAAAGGATATAACATACCTGGAGACCATGGTCCTCCAAGCTTAGGCACGCATTCAGAAGAAAAAGTGTTTTAATTAAGTGTTGATGTCATAAACTGCAATTTCTCTAACCAGAAGTACCAATCTTCCACTTTTACCCAGGAGCACTGTCTTCTTTCCCTTTCTTTGTTTCTTAACATCTTGAAGCCAAATAAATTTTAACAGCGTTTTCAGATGCTTTATTTATAATTGCCATAAAGTTATTTTTCATTATTTGGAAATAAGATATTAGGCATCCAAAACAGAGGTGACCATGGATAGGATCCCTCCATCAACAGCATTTAAATACTAAGGTTCTTAAATTATGTGCTGAGTGTGACTTTCTTCATGGCATTCATTTTCTTCATGGCAATCCACATGGTGCTGTGTTTGGATTTGTGGCTAAAACAATACTGATAACACACTACTGCTGAGCAGTTCTTGCTCAACATCAAGCCTTTCTCTTTTTCTCACTCTTCCCTCCTGCCCAGTAAGTAGGCTGTGGGTGGGCAAATGTTTGGGAGGGAACACAGACAGGACACCTGACCCGAATTAGCCAAAGTGATGTTCCACACATCATGCTCAGGAGTTAAATAAGTGAAGAAATTAAAACAGAGCAGGGAGTGCCTTCCAAAGTGGCTGCTCTTCGGAGACTGTCTGGGCGTTGCTCTGCATGTGGGAGATAGTGAGGGATTGCCCTTGCACCAATTCTTTTTCTTTCCTTTTCAGATTTAATTGTCCTTACCCTGACTCACAAATTTTCTTGGTTTTGTACTTCCTATACTCCCCTCCATCCCAGTCTTTGAGGGACTTAGTGCACAGTTCTGTATGTGGGCTTATCTTCTGTCTGTGCGCAGCCCTCCACAGGCTATAAATGCAAATATACTTTAGTTGATTGTACTAGGAATGATAACAAAAATATAACATCACTAAAAGATACATGCACCCACATTCTTGTAATTTACTATAAGTAATAATATTTTTATTCTTTGTTCCAATAATGCTGGTTTTTTCTGCTCCTAATGATATATCCATCTATAGTAATCATGCTGGTATATAAGAAGGTCTTTCAAGAATTCAGGTAAGGTTGCCATAGTCATTTAGTTTTACAGTTTTGCAAGTTTTCAGAAGAAATTTTCACAGCCCTCATGCAGCGTAATGCTGGCATATCGCAATTTATATGGAAAATATTATTTTCTAGCATCACATTAATCAGGAATCTACCTGTTTGAGCACAGCCTCCAAATAAACAAGTTGTGCAGGTCACATAAGTAATTTCATTATCTTAAGTCCCTTCGTTAACACACACTGAAGATACTTAGAAAGAAATATGTGAAGAAAACTGATTGTCTTTCTGCTACTACAGCAGAGATAAAATAAAAACAGATGCCAAAAATGAGACAGCATTCCCTGATTTTCTTCACAATGGAAAAAAATAAGTTTTTTTCACATTCGATTCTATTCTGCTCTGCAAGAGCTCGCTATCAGTCTGTGTACAGGCACTCATAATTTACAGCAAATCCCAAAGGAGCTTGCATTCTGTGGCTGAGCATTATAAATGATACACAAAACCCTGGTGAAGCATGGAAAGACAGACACATTCCGTCTGACCAAGTCTCCAGTCTGGTGGATTGCACTTCTCCTGCTTGTCAAGTACATATTAAATTTAATCAAAAAAGTTTGAGTTAAACAAATTTTCAATTTTTTTTAAAAAGTTGATTACGTCTGTGAATTACTCTAGACCTTTTATACTATAGTATCCAAGGGATAGTATGATCATAAAATACGTTATTTTGATTTACACTTAGAAATTATTAAGTTACTGCAGGAAGAAATAATTTTGAGTTTTATATATGTATAAATTTTATATATAAAAATTTATATAAAAATATAAATTTTATATAAAAAACTGAGTTTGCAATGTTCAAATTTATTTTCTTTAGGTCTTATTACAGATCTTCATATCAATGTGAACTATTTCCTCTATAGAAATCTCTTTTTTGTGTGAAATCTGGAGTAAATGATCTCTGAAATTTAAACATTGTATTATTGCTGATAATTTAATTCACTTTGCATGTGTTTGATAAAAACTAGATGCTTTGAGATAGCATTTTTAATTCAGTTTAAATTTTAAAAAGAATAATTCTGAATCAATACTTCTAACTTAACTTTCATTAAAGTTTGGTGTCATAATTTAGTCTCTCTCTTACATACTAGCTGCATGTTTCTTCACATATTTTGATTTATAGTTTCTTTTATGGTTTAGATATTTTTCAGTGTTCTGTTACTGAAGTCTTCTATGAGAGGTTATTTGACAAATTATACGCATTTGTTAAGAGCAATTGCTAGGTTGTTTAAAAATCCCAAATTCAGCTTTTTACACAAAAAACTTCTTTGCTTACCCTTCACTAACCGATATTTATTATTATTATTTTTTATTTTAGAAGAAAGTCCTTGGTATTTTATTTAAAAATCTAAGCATTGTGTAATAGCACAATCAATTGTAATTGCACCTATGTTGTCAAATACTGGTTTTTTTTTTAAATTTTAAAAATAAAACTATAAAATGTTACTGAATAAAAACCTTTCTCCTACTGGATCAGGAAGCTGAATTTAAACATTAATCACATTCACAGTATATAAATTTTTACTATTACTACAATGCTATGTTGAAGAAACTCAACTAGCATAACAAAAAAATATGAGATTCCTACAGAATGCTTGTAACATTTTAGGTAATTGAATGCCATGCTGCTGATTCTCATTATTTATTGAAAGTGCTCATTTCCATTATCTTAAATCTTTAAAGACAGTAAATCAAACCTTGTTTTAATTATATTTTTTGCTCAAGAATTTCACAATAAATTTTTGTTCCCTTGTTCATTCTTTATAAACAGTGCACCTAATTTTCCATCTTTTGTGAATCTTGAGTTCATTTTTGAAGCTTATTAGTTCAACTATTAAAGTTGAATACAGCTATGAGTTAAATTTTTTGTTTTCAAAAAAATCAGTTTCCTTCTTGTGGTATGTTTCACTGCTTGTAAAATTCTACATTAGATTATGAGTATTATTGAAAAAAAAAGTAATC
This sequence comes from Empidonax traillii, assembly GCF_003031625.1. Classification (NCBI taxonomy): domain Eukaryota; kingdom Metazoa; phylum Chordata; class Aves; order Passeriformes; family Tyrannidae; genus Empidonax; species Empidonax traillii. The sequence continues at coordinate 587,763 of NW_020955306.1, forward strand.
AGTAGCTTAATTTTAAATATTCTATAACCAGTATAATGAAAATCCAATAATAGTTGTTAATTATCAGGAATCCCATGTAAATATGTTTAATCCTAGATACAATTTTCTTTATTTCTATATTTTTGGTTACTTGTTACACAACATCTTTGAAAGACAGAACCTTAAATCCCCCAAATCAGGCCGATCTGGATAAATAGGTGACAATTAGGACTGAATTTTAAGTGACGGGCTTCAATATAACTACATTAATATACCAAATGTATCATAATGTGTCACTTGAAGAGTCCTGTCATATATTAAATGCAATTTATATTCTCTCCTCAGTCTAGTCAGGAGAAGGTCACTTCAGAGACTAGTCTCCTCGTTGTGACAGGAAAACTATAAGGCAATCTTCCATGTGTGAAAAATCACAGCTATCAACCTCCCCCAAAAAAACCCAAACAAACAAATAAAGAAAACCCCAAACCCACCAACTCCAAAAAAGAAAACCCCAAATTCCCCCCAACCACCTTTCACATCACCTTACCTTTTGAAAACTTGGTGCTTTTCACAAACTACAACCAATGAATGATTGCAATTAACAGGGAGAAAGAAGTAACTTGTAAGGATGAGACTCTCTCCTACATTTTCCTTTCTTTGACAAAAGAACTTGTCCAACATTTGTAACCCCACAGAGCCTTTCACTCAGAAGTACATACTTAGCTGGTTAACCTGAGCTTACTGACATAGTTTCATACTAGTGCAATTTTACTCTTTAGCGAAGTTACTTTTAATTCAAACAGTATGAATAAGGGTAGACTAGATTCAGCTGGAGAGTATTCATTTTTATCTTTGACTTAATTTATTTTTTTTTTTGGTAGAAATTCAAACTATTGAATAACAGCAACTTGGAGACATATTTTCCTGTGTGTACCCAGTTGTGTGCATATGAGCACTAATCTATGCTTTCTGCACAGCAGCAATTTTTATATTGCACTAACTCATTTTAAGCAAATGGAGTACAGGTTTTCTGCTTCATAACTAGAAGGCTCATTAGAGATGCTTCAGTCTACAAATGGAGCATGCTTTGCATTAATTCAGATAATTACCAGGGCAAGTGCAGAATAAAATAGCAAAAGGGGTTTTTTTGGGGGGGAGGGAGGGGGGTTGGGGGAGAAGGGGAAGAAATCCCTCTGTATAGCACTGCATCATCATCATTATTTCATCATTTAATTTTTCATTTGAATACTGTGTGTCTGAAATGATAGATGTCTGTCTAGATACAGACATCTCTAATTACTGACCTGATGAAGTATTAAAACCAGCTCATCCTTATGTTGGCTGTAACTCCAAACACAGCTGTCTCCCTTGTTTATAAAGGGTCAAGGAAAACAACATCATATAAGTGAGTAACACCACATAAACAACAAAGTCCAACTATGTAAGGAGATAATTCTCTTACTGATGTCAATGAAGTTTTCATCTTTGCCTTAGTCTTTCTTATTAAATAGTTCTGGTTCTTAATCTCTGTTCACAGAAGTTGTACACTGCTCTAGTAAAAGACTGTCTTCACTTGCTTTTCCTGTGTTTTTTCAATCCATACACTAGACAAATCTCTGCATCAAGAGTTAAAAAACACCAACAAAACAAACAAAAATTCAAACAAAAATCCCATGAACAATGACACCCAGACAAATCATTCTTATATGTTTAAGCATATGTATTGGAGAAGAATAGAAATAAGAAGAAAAATTAAATTATTCTCTGCTTCATAACTTTCAATTTTGGTCTAATATGCGTACTCACCACACTAGCCTGCTGGTTTAGAACTGATCGAGTATGTTGACTTGCAAGATTAAGCAATGTTATTTAAGTTTTCTCATGCTTCCATCATGAGTTCAACTACTGTCTGAACAAGATTGTTTGTCATTCCAAAGGGATTATATTTCCTTTACCATAGTGCACTCACTCTCACAGATAACTTGCTATACATCTTTATCTTACTAATCAGTATCCATAAAATTCAGAAACTGAAAATTCATAAATTGTTCTAATGTGAATCCTATTTCAGCAGAAATAGATAATCTTTCTCAGTTTTGCCCAGACACCAGAAGGACTGCTTTCAGGCTGAACTTATTTTTTACGTCTCTCCAAAACATTAAAATTGTCAAGTTTAGAAATTTGATTCTAAGAATTTTACTTTCATATATTAAGATCCTATCTAACAAAGTGTACATGAAGGTTCCCTTGAATCAGTAGAAGAGTAAAAGAGGCAAATAAAGACCTATTAAAAGAAATATAGTTGAAAAATACCATCTTGAAAACACCATGGTATTTACTCTCATTTGTGCTTCAAACTACATCACTTCTAAATTTACTTACATTTACATAGGAAAAGCATAGCTCTTTTGATGTTGATTCTACATGATACTACCCTCTTTCACCAAAATTCATTAGACGATTTTATCCTTTCCAAGCCAAACTGAATTCCCAATCTCTCATTGACTTTGCCTCGCTAATTGTCTAGTTGCAGAGACTAAACATCTTACATTCTTTTTCTTCATGTCATTGCAAGTAATGCAGTGAAAGCAAGAATAGGTATGAAGTTAAACAGAGTATCTTTAAAAAAAACGTAGCTGCTTGTTTCTATTTTGTTGTTTCTACTGGGGGAAATAATAGTTCTATTTGTTATATGAAGCATGCTCTATAATACACCTGAACTGCTGTTAGAGCAGGCAGTGCAGTGTGGTTATTTTGAGTTACCAACATTATCACTGAAAGTGTCAAAGATCAACCACATTAAAACAGAGACACAGTTATGTGCTGCATAATGTTCTGTCTAAAGACTTTCTAAAAAATCAGAGTAAGCATCCTACAGTCTCTTCAGTTTGGTAGATGCTGGCATTTTTCTCCCCCTCACAGATATTTTTCTTACTAAATCCTAATTAGTAAGTTTTTTCTTCCCATCCCCTAGTCCTTTCTTCATTTTTCCTTAGCAATGTTTAGCCAAAATTATTGTTAAATATATCTATCATTTTTTATGTTTACTTGCATAACTGGTATTTATTTGTGTTTTAAATGAAAGTGCAGCATTACATAGCAACAGCAAAAGGAAGTTAATTAAATATAAAATTCTGAATAGGCAGTAATTTTATTCCCAGAATCTTCTCAGACTATTTTTAAATAATACATAAGTATTAGTACAGCATGGATTCTTGTAATTCAATAGTGGAAGAGCCAAAGCTCTTCATTTTAGAGTCTAAATTAGAGCTTCTCTTCACATCATAAACACTATTTTTAAAAAATTACCAAAAAAAAAAAAGCAAACTTCTCTTTTACCTAGTGATAAAATACAAATCTTATTGCAAAGACTTATTTCCTGCATCTTAGTATTTTGAGCCATTCTCATCACTCAAGAGGTGGTCATGCTGTAAAGGTGACTACCAGTAGTGGGTAGAACCATGACTATTTCCCCAGGAAACTTTGGGATCTGTGCAGAGTGTAATTGGATTCTTTGCACACCATTGAGATAATTACAGGGGACAGATATGCTCGAAGTTAGTGATATAAAGAATAGACACCAGTATCTAATTAATGAGTAAATACTTAGACAGCCCTGAAGAGAAAGCACTTAATCATAAGAAACCTAAACAAACAAACACTGATATTGTAAGAGATATTGTTAAACCAAACTGATATTGTTTGGTTTTGGTTTTTTTTTTAAAGGTTGATCAAATTCATTTAAAAGACATATTAAAAACATCTTGGAATTGAATGTTTGAAAGTCTTACTCTCAAATGAAACACGAAAGGGAAGAAATGAATTTGAATTAAGATATTAAAAATATTAAGATAAAATCTAGAAAGAAACAATTTAGAATACAAATAAATGCTTTTATTAACTGTATCAAAGGAAACAAAAACAGTGTTTTGTGGAAAATGCTGCAAAACAGTTGGTTCTGGTAATGTATCTATAGCAGTATGGCTCATGATTTCACTTAACTTCATAAAGGCTATACATAATTTATTAGAAACTAATTTAGTCATGAATATAAATTTTCTGCCTTTTGGAAAAAGAAAGACTTTATTATGTATATTTTGTGGATCAACTTCCTCCTTTACTTGATAAAATGTGTTATTATGGCACCTTCTTGCATTAACTTCTGACTGTATAATTATAAACCAGCAGGGACCATCAAGTCTCTCAAGACACTGATTCGTGATACTTATCTACCAGTTATCTTATTTATAATCAAAGAATATATTGTACTACAATTATAAAATTTTCATTTAGGTTCCTTTATCATATCTAATTCTGTACTTCACCAAGGATGCAGGTTTGTGGCTTGTTGTGAAAACCAGAAAGTTTATTTTCAAAATAAAAGCTTAAAGAAAATGTGATCATAGTTCACAGTTAATTTAACCTTCCACTATCATATGCTAGGAAAAAATCCCTCACAGAAAAACAAAGACAATACAAGAAATATTTTCTTGTTAACTGATCTCTATCCAATCAAAAAAAAAAACAAACACAAAAATCACATCCACATCCCCCCACACACACACACGCACCCCTCAGAATATTACAACAGTTTGACAGTATGATTTTTGTCAACAACATATACCATTAACAGCTTTCAATATGCCTTAGCTGCAGGGAAAGAGAGCACTATGAGTGTTGATCAGAGCTCCACCAGTGATCATATTTCTGAAAAGAGGGGAAAAAGCATATTGGGGGTGGTGGGGAGGTGAAATGCTTATGGAACTGCATCATGATGCCATTCAGAGGTCCAGTTTGAGCTCTGTGGTCTAAACAGCTACAAAAGGAAAGGAAAAAAGTGAGAGAGGGATAAATGCAAACAGATGAGCAGTTGTCCTGTTCTCAAATACCCAGATGAAAAATCTGTGTATAGTGGTTATAATCCAAATGCACTTTCCCTTTTATAGTTCATATCCTGTTCAATATCATTGATCTATCACATGTAAACTAAAGCCAAAACAAACCCCTTTGACCATGGTTATATAAATATTTTTTTAAAGCACTAGTGAAGGGTTAGTAATGATAAGGAGAGTCAGGAATCTACTCTCTCAATGTACTAAAAGCTCTTGCTTAGTTCAGCAGAAAGATGAATGAGAGGCAATATAATCACAGTTTTATAAGTGCATCAGCTGAGAACACACAAGGGCTGCAGGGAAGATAAACTATTTAACTAGACAACAATACTGGCACAGAAACAAATGAGTACAGATTGACCATAAATAAATTTAAGCTGACAACAGAACTCTTACAGGCTTACAAAAGACAGAAGAGAGGGTAAAAGTACAACAAAAGACTGGACCTCTAAATGGAAGCTGATAGAACAATGTTGTGTGTTACCCAAGGTGATTCTCATGATAGCCCACGGCTAGAATTCAGCTCATGGGAAATCCTTTCCAATCCTATATTTTTAGGGCTAAACTATTTTTCTTTCATCTGAGAAAAAGAAAAAATAAAACATGTAAACCAAGACTTTCTCTTAAGAAAAGAATACAATAGTACAATGCCTCTTGATTTTGAGATCTGGGTTTTTACAACAGAAAAAGTATTCAGTCACAATTAAAGTTTTCTGAGAAATCTGTTAACTGGAGCAGTTTTTTATGTCATGGAAATTTTGAGATCCCTCTCCTGCTCTCTTAGTTTTTCTTTAACTTCAAGTGTAGAAACAGGCACATCATGCTGCAGAGAAAGGTCAATGTATTCTGATCCACAAAATATGTACACGCAGAAAGAAAAAAAAATCCCAGCTCTAAGAATCTCTATTTTTTGAAGACAAATCTTTTCACTGAAAAACCTGTTACATTTTTTATGCCATCACTAGGTACTGCACACCAGTATGCCAGACGTGAGCATAACCTTAATGAGGAGTTTTACTTAAAGCACTTTAGAGCATTAATTCTGAAATGAATGAGAATATGTCAAATATAGAAGAGCATTAGCTAATTTTTTTTGATAAAAGAGAAGTGCTAAGATTCCAATAAAACCTCACACTAATGTGGAAATGTAAGTGATACAAGAAATTAGGTTAAACTTCCCTGTTTTAAAAGCAGAAAGGAAAATTTCTGTTTTGCATTACACTTACCATCGATGCTGTCATAAGACAAAACATTCGCATTCAAGTGAAGGAGTAAGCATCTGCTATTCTGAAAACTGTGACACAAAATTTTCAAAATACAAAAAGAGGTCAAATGTGTGATGAGTGTGAAAGCAAAACAGGCACTATTGCACTGCAGCACAAAGCCCAGTTACTCTAATAGCAATTTTTTCTACTTCCCATCAATCTGTTTTTTATGCACAAAGCTAGGGAGTACTAGACTTCCCTCCCTCCTTTGATTGAAGTATTTGTATTTGATCCACTTACAGAGATAGAGACACTAGCACAAATGTGAATCATTATACAAATAACTACACATGCTCTCAGCCAAATGTTCATTTTCTCTTCAGTTCTATATGCTACATTACTAAATGCTGTCATAGAAAGTAACTTAAAAAATTAAGTTGCTTTCTTTAAATTCTCATAAAATCTGCATGTATTTCCAGCATCATCCAAATTGAGTGGAAAAAGACAAGTAAAAAACCCAAAACAACAAAGTCAAAACAAACTTTCCTAAAGACTGAATAAGCAAGGTGTTTGGATTCTTTATGCAAACAGAAATCTAGGTCACACTGTAAAGTAAGGCTTTATTTGCATACAGGTTTGATGTTTCACATGGCTTAAAATATTAATGACTTTAGAAATTCAAGATGCATTATTGTTCACAGAGCATTGTAACTGCAGAACTACATGCTACATTATAATAATCTATCATTTTATGTTAAAGCAAAATTGTTTATATAATAATATATAATATAAATTTCCGTAACTTGAGTAAACTAACTTACAAGTAGAGTTCCTTGAAGTTCATATTTTATATAAGGCTCTAGACACTGAAAAAATGGCAAAAATTATGTTTACTCGACAAATTATTAACTTGAACATTATAAACCATGTGAAAGTCACAATCAAAGAGCTTGGTTAAGACTATCCATGCAGCACTCCCTTTTTTTATGATATTGTAGTAAAACTGTGCACCCCCTTAGCTTTCAGTAACTTCAAATATTGGGGAAAGAAAGGAGGTAAAAAAAAGGGACATCAGGAACACTAGCTGGGAAATCCTGGAAAGTTATTTATATCACCTGTTCCACCAACAGATCAAATATTTTCCTCTCAGAGTAATAAAAATAAAATAATTAAAAAAAAAATAAAAATATTCATGACTCAATAGGAATAAATTAAAGTCTTCTACTAGGTAAAGTATGCCAGCAACAGGTAGGCTGCATATATTTACAAGAAAATGAAATTAATACAGTGTATACTTTAAGGAACAAAATATTGCCACTCTAAGAAAGACAAAACACTAACTATAAACTGTGATTAGAAAGATTAGCAGGACATGCTTTACTAATCCTAGGTTGCAGAGCACTCTTAAGTAGAATTTGGGTATTAAATCAAAAGTGAAGCACAGTGAATAAACCCAAAATAAAAGATACAATGAATGAGACAGTCTGTTCATAGGAAAATATTGTGTTGACTGAGCTTTAAAAGGAAGAACAGGGATGACTAGAATCATGTACTTGGGCTCTGTGAAGCTGCAGAGGACCTGTGTGTATAATACCTTAAGGTAATCACTTAAGTCTCAAGCTGCTGAAGGAGATTCTGAAGGAACATAGACACGTAAGAATAGGTCTTTTCACATGAACGTGAATTGCTCAAATAACTTACTCCAGACCCACTTCCTTCAGACTGAATCCATGGTGTAAACCATGACTTAGGGAATACAGTCAGGGATGGACTGAATGTGAACTGTAGCCAGAACAAGAGTGATAGCACAAGGCTAGTCAAAGTGTTATTTCACACCCGCCAATAGTCTCCATTTTGCATTTACACTCACAGAATTCTACCGTCAGAGATAGAAAGAGGTATAACTAGTGGAAGAAGTGAATTAATATCCTTATTAAAGAATATTGCAATAAAATATATACATATAAACACACCCATATTGTATCACCTTTCAAAGTGGATTGAATGTGAGATCTAAGAAAATTTTAAGTGCTTATATTGAGATTTTTTTCTCCTACTGTTTATTTTTCTTATTTTTATGCAGAGAATATCAAACAAACAAAGCCAATATCTTTCCCGTTTAAAAAAAAAAAACTAATTGGGGTATTAGTCAATGCAGTTAGCAATATCCTGATTACCTCCAGCATGTAGCAGTGTTGAAATTAGATTAGCCTTATAATGTACTGTCACTTTTGGATTGATTGAAATATAATTGTTAGCCTAATACTTAGTAAGTATGCTATGTTCCCTTCCAATAAAACCTCTATACTTTCACGTTTTATGCTATTTAGAAAAATATTCAAAGAAAATTAATTTTATTGTTTTCAATGTTCATATAATGTGTTGACTACATGTTCATCTATGATGAGGAAATGGAAATGACTATGAAATACACAGAGCTAAAAGATCATGTTTTCTTATAAACTACTTATTGAGCAACACACATATAAGGAAAGTAAAACACAACTAGAGAATGCAGTTTCAGGACAGGTGGCTATGTATTATTCTGGGTGGAGATGATGGGTCAAATTCATCCTTAATGTAATATCTTAATGATTTTATTATCATTGAAGTTGCTCAAGAGATTATCTGACTTTTGAAACATAAGATGAAAGTGCTCAGAAGCAGCAGTTTGGATATGAACTTTAAGAAAATTAGCTTCCCAGCACATCAAGCAACATCATACAAAGATTTTCTTAGAATTTTTTTCACGCTTATGAATACTTTTAGTAGCAGACAATACCTTTATTGACACCTCCCACTCTCCAGAAATGTTGATAAGGACAGGGAAATGTGAAGCAGCCTGCATTAGAAGGGCAGGACTGTTTCTACACTTCTGTTAGATAATTGGTTCCTTCAGAGACCTTTGCCTCCAAAGAGTGACACTGACACATTGAGAAACTCTAGGAGAGCTGCCAGGACCATATTCCTCTTTCCAGTTCTTAATTTTGAAGGTGATAATATGCCCTTCCCCACTCCTTTACAAACAGCAAGGTATGTTTTCCAATTTAATAAGTGCTTGACACGTCTGCCTTTTCAGCAGGTACTTGAGCTGCTAAATTCTACCAAACTCAACTCAGAGGTGGATGAAACCTTCTATTTGGCTGCAATGAGAGATCTGCTCCTGCTGGGCTCTAAGCTTCAAACCTTCAACACACGAGTAGAATATGTACTATTTGAGTTGAAAAAGATTAAGGGAGCCACATGTGGTCAAAAGAAAAGATATATCATAAAAGCTGTCTCAGATGTACTCCAAGGAGGCAGTGAAAACACAGATCAAAGGCTTTCTGATACTATATCAGTAGATTTAACTTCTGATAATGAGATGGATAACAGTGACTTAAATAATCAGCACTGATTGTAAATGAATCCAGTCAGAAGGAGCACCTGTTGTAAAAAAATCAATGATTTAGAGAATGTGTGGCATATTATGAACAGTAATTTTTATTTTGATTTTAAGAAGCAATATAACTCTAACCCACCTAATGCTGGATTAAATAATGTGAACATGAGAACTATATTCTAGGTGCATTTTTAATTCCTACTTAAGGAACCTAATTTTGTGAGCATTCCGCTAGCATGTATCTCTAATCTTGATGACAAAAATAAATTCTAACTACAAAAACTAATCTTATAAATAAAGGAAAAAAAAAAAAGAAAAGCAAAAAATACACTACTGCCTTGAAAACACTGCAGCGCAATTTTTAGCTGTCATTCTTTGCTGCCTCAACAACAACTGAAACAAGGATCCTTTCTCTCTTCATCAGATTCCTACAGGTTGTTCACATTATTCAGAGTCAATGCAAAAGCAGATGTTTTCTAAATTACTTTATTTGCTCACAGCACAGAAACAGCTGTGACATCATGTGATAAACCAACAAAATGCTCCTAGTTTCATCATTCTTTGGGATGTGTCTGTTTGAAAAAGAGATGGGCAAATACATATTCCTTACACAGTAGCACCTTGTAAGTATAAGATTAGCCAAGATAGCAGATACCATCTGGAAAAGGTGGTATCTACTTCACTTTTGTTCAGGTTCTTATTTAACTATGATTAACTACCATACGACACACAATGTAGCAATAATCTCACTTTGATGTTTGTGTAACTTCAATAAAGTAAAAATTTCCTTTTACTATTTAGTGGGGTGGAGGTTCTTTTTTTTGTTCTTTTTGTTTTGGTTTGGGTTTTTTGTGGGGTTTTTTTGTTTGTTTATTTGTTTTTAATTTGGGTTTTTGTTTGTTTTTCCATTTTTTGTAATATATAATTATTAGGAGAACAATCTATTTCCTGTACCTGACAACATATTTCTTCTCCCAGTAAGGATAGACAATCCGTTAGCTTATTACTTAATTTATATCACTTCAGTCTACATTTTAAAGTTTATTTCACCTATCTTAATAATAAGTAAGTTCTTTTCTTTGTATTTGCAGATATACAGAAGCATTACATGGGTTGTTGACTTCCTCAAAGGCAGAGAGGCCCTGCAGAGAGACCTTGATAAATTAGAGGACTGGGTAATCACCAACCATATGAAGTTCAACAAGGGGAAGTGCTGGATTATGCAACTGGGATGAGGTAACTCTTGATGTACATACAGTCTGGGGAATGAGACGCTGGAGAGCAGTGTCACAGAAAGGGACCTGGGGGTCCTGATCAATAGCAAGTTGAATGTGAGTCAGCAGTGCCCTGGCAGCCAGGAGGGCCAACCGTGTCCTGGGGTGGGGCATCAGGCAAAGCTTCGCCAGCCAATCCAGGGAGGGGATTGTCCTGCTCTGCTCTGGGGTGACCTCACCTTGAATATTGTGTGCAGTTTTGGATACCACCAAATAGGAAATATATTAAGCTTTTAGAGTGTGTCCAAAGGAGGGTAACAGAGATGGTGAAGGGTCTTGAGGGAAACCATACAAGGAGCAGTAAAGGACGAGAAATCGTACAAGGAGGTCACCTAATCTGTTAGGCCTGGAGGAGACTGAGGGGAGACCTCATTGCAGTCTACAACTTCTCCGTGAGGGAAGTGGAGAGGCAGGCACTGATCTCTTCTCTGTTGTGACCAGTGACAGGACCTGAGGAAAGGTCCTGAAGTTGAGTCAGGGGAGGTTTAGGTTGCATATTAGAAAGAGGTTCTTCATCCAGAGTGTGGTTGGGCACTGGAACAGGCTCCCCAGACAAGTGGTCACAGCAGCAAGCCTGACAGAGTTCAAGAAGAATTTGGGCAATACTCTCATGTCCATGGTGTGTCTTTTGGGGCTGTCCTGTGCAGGGCCAGGAGCTGGACTTTGGATCCCTTTCAGCTCAGAATATTCTGTAATTCTGTGGTTGCTTATTGAATTAGTAACCCACTCAGTTTTTCTGAAGTTTGGAGAGCACTGAAATAAAGTGGAATAACAACTGGGAAAAAGAAGGGGAGGAAATTGAAGTGACAACATAAAATATAAAAGAGAAATGAACCGGAATTAAATAAACTAACTTAAGGTATAAAGTAGCTGTGAAATCCAAAACATAATCAGTCAAGTAACCAAGTTTTTCTGAGACAAAGATTTGTAGAAGGGTGCCTTTAAAGGTGAAATTGAATTTGCAGATGAGTCACAATCAAATTTGAATGCATAGGGGCAAGAAAGAAGTAATTCCAGTCAGGAAGTGTTGATATATCCTTTTTTTGATCAGTTATAACAAGGCAACAGTGTTAAATATTGGGGATATTTCACCTTTATCTTAACATTTTTTTTTAACATCCATTAAGATGTCAAGATGTTTCACACTTTGTAATGAAGATTGTGATAGATGAATGGCAGGCATTAACCACTATTTCACTATCACAGAAAGAGCAGGAGAGAGGCCAAAGGTAATTTGCTCCTTGGGTGTCTTCAAAATACTGACAAAGACATTCTTTCATTATTAGTAGTACCTGAATAATGAAGGTATGCTAAAAGCTGCATAGGGGAAAGAACAAACAGGAAAAAAACACCCTTAACTTGAGTTAGGAACCAAATACATTAATATACTGAATTCTAAATATTAGCTGTGACCACTAAATTTAAGTTTCCTATTCCTCCATGCAAATTTCCAAACCGTCTCTCAAGAAGCTTCTGACTAAGGATGGTCCAGGAAGAAAAAATCCAAACAATCCCCCTCAAGCTCTGTCCCCCAAAATGCACAACTTTGAACATAATTGTGGTTATTAATATATTATAAAATTTATATATATTTTATAAGGTGAACTAATTCAAAATATATCTATTATTGATACAGAAATTAGACTATCAAATAAAATGGGTGTGATTTTTTCGGTCATAATAACTTAAATGCTGATGCCGCTCATTACTGATTAAAGTAGACATGAACAAGCAGAGATTTTCACTAGACTTCTCAAAGGCCTAATTGCATTTCATTGCTATGCTTACAGCATCACTGCTAGTAAAAGCTTCAATTAAACTACAGATACCATAGCATATGCCACTCATTTTTCAGTTCAGGAATACAAACCACAGAATATTTCTCAGCTGGTAAAGATGTAATTGTTCATACTCTATCTAAATGAAAACTTGAAATATAATAACTCCCTAACGTTAATGGTAAAAATTACAATGTGAAATTACAATGATGTTGCTAAATTAGTTACTAATTAAAAAAACCAATACAGCTGCAATACAAAATATCTCTCTCTATAGCCACTGGTATAACCAAGTGGTTTACTTATCCAAACTCAAAAATGGTTTATTCAAAGGAAAGAGAGGATACTTTTTAAAAATACTACTCAAATTTAAAATTTGTCTTTAAAAATCAAATATAAGTATAGTAATGAGAGTCAGAATATCATTTTATAAGCAATGTCTGTACTTCCTTCCTTCCAGAATTTCAATTGCTAATAACAACAGATGGAATAAGAAGCGAATTTCAGAAAATGGATTAGGAAAATAAAAACTTTAAGAACTTTTACTGCAGAGACTGTCTGGGAACGTTCAGCCACCAAAAAAACATGTTCTAAATAGCTGAATACACATCAAACGGATAATATATTAATAAAAGTGTTACACAAACTAGCTCAGCATGGAGCTGTGTTGGCAAATTTCAAATACATAAAACCCAAGATGGGTAGTATGAAAAGTTTTTTAAAGGCTTCTAAATTGAACAGTCTCCCTCTGCTTCTATTCAGCTTTAAAATTCATTTTATTTATCCATATCAGTAGCAGCCAGACAGGTAAAAGTACAGAGAATGAAATGCTACACAAGGTTTCAGGGAGTGTTCAGGATGGTTTCTGTACAATATGTCATCCCTAAGAACCATTGCCATGGGGGGAAGATTATATCTGTGTCTTGTGCTACATACTAGACACATACTGAGGATTTTTTTTCTTGCATTTTTATAAGCAGGATGGTAAAACACAGAGGTAATTTACATCTCAGACACCACCATTAAATTCAAACTAATATAGAACTAACACGAGACAAACATGTACATAACTTGGGTTTAATGTTCCTGATTCTTTAGAATATCTTCTCTTGAGATAATACTTTGCATAAATTTTTGTTAATAACTTTAGTTTAAAGAATACCTTTGGGATTATATTTTATATTTATATATATTTATATTTATATATATTTATATTTATATATATTTATATTTATATATATATATTTATATTATTTAAATTTAATAATAGTTCTATAGCCTGTTGTGCTTAATTCTGAAAAAAAAGAAAAATTTTTCAAACTTTTTCTTAATTTTGTAGTCCTGTCTTCATCTTAAGAACAAAAATGATAGTTAATAATTTTCCTAATTTTCAGATACACAGGATACTTCTCATGATTATTATGAAAACGAGGAAAATCCTAAGCGTAAGTGGCTTGTTATTGGGAGCAGTTTATTAGATTTCTTTCTAGAAACTGACTTGTGTAACAAGAGGTCTGTGTTTCTAAGAGTACTCCTACAATGCTGTCCTATGCTTGACTGGATATTAGTGTATACAGCTACGAATATCTAATGAGTATTTGTTTTCTCTCTTCAACTTACATGTATTTAATTAATTATGCTTCTAAGCAATTTCTGTTGTTAATATGTCGTACTTTTTCTTGTTAATGACAAGCCAAACCAAACCCACCTAAACCTAACAGTGGAGCTAGACACTAAAATTATCATTTTCAAAAATCAGTGAAAAGTTTCAATACAGTGTTTTCTCCAGTAAAAGAATAAAGACTTTGATGTTGGACTCTCACAATGTTAACTTTTGCAGAGACCTTTATAGCTATTTATTACTGATTAATCATCTGATAAGCCCTGTTGCTATTTCCCCTGTATAGTTTAGGCCTCAGAGATTTGTACTCTGAGTGGGCAGAGATATAATTAACAAAAACCTATAGATGGTAAAGTAGATGGTAAAGTTCACATCATGATTATTAGATTGGAGATGCCCAGACTTACTCTACAAAGACAGCAGAACATGCAGAAATGTGGTAGGGGCCCCATCTGACATACTTTGTACACTTTGAAGAATTCAGTTTTTCAGCTTTTCCTCCAACAGCATTTCTTCCAATATTTTGTACTTTTTCCAAGCACACAAGCAGAACAGAGATGGAATCATTCTGCCTTGGCTTGTACCTCAAGTATAAAGTATTTTTTATGACTCTTCATAAAGTTTTTTGAATATATAGAAAGTGATATCTTTTTACCAGCAGAACCATATCTAGGGAAAAATCAAAGCTTAGCAAAGCAGAGTTTCCACTGAAATTAGTGTTAATATTGAAATTAGAGGTATATACTACCTCAATTTTTGTGGGGGGAGGAAAGCCTAAAACTCCAATGTTAACTTTTTCACTTTCAGTAAACAATTAAAACTTGTTTTTTCCTTGCATATTTATAAATACAATATATTATTTACTTTCTCATTAGAAGAGGAATATTTAAAGTGCTTATCAAACAAACGTTAAAAATTAAAAAAAATAATTAAATGTGTAGGCTGATAATTCTATTATTTGTTTTCATATCTAATCCTGACATTACAGAATGAGGTAAAATAGATGAATGAAAATTACTTTTTTCAATACTGTAATATTAAACAATGTTCTGGAGTCTCTGAGATTTCATATAGTCTAACATATTGCAAAACCATTGCAGCTGCCAGAGCCTGACGAGCTAGGTGCTCATACACCAGAGTAACTTCCAAAACAGATTAAATTAATTTTTCCATACCAAGTCTATATTTGTAATTTTCTAGCACGTTTGTGGCATACATGTACAACTTCTTATGAAACAACAGACTAGCATCTTGACAGTAGAAGTGAAAAATTAGCATTAGTAATCTTAAAGCAAGTTCTTTCTGGCCATCATAAAAGTGTTAAAAGCCATAAACTATAGTTGGAGAAAAATGTGTACATATTTTTCTTCAAGTGTAGAAGCATCTACTCCAAAGCCGTTCAAATTTATATGATTTTTAAGTGAATTTTATATTTATTACTACTGAGAAAAAATAAAGGATTTGGGATTTGTTGTTTTTTTTCTTTCACATATATGCATTTTGAATAGATTTCTTAAATTTAAATATGTTACAATACTTCAAAATTTATGAACATGACAAACATTTCCACACAGCATGAAATGAAACCTCTGATTTTTATTGAATATATCACTCTCCTCTAACTTTAGATATAGAAAGCACTGGTCAAGTAATTTCCCTTGCTTCCTATATCTAATCACTTTTGATGAATTAAAAAAAAAAAAAAACACCAAACCAAACAAACAAACTCCACACAACTTAGTAATTCTTTTCCAAATTTGAAATTCAGTGGGAAATTCAAAAGGTTCTGGATTTCAAAATAACCAGAGGCAGACTTAACCCCCTGGCTCATCATATAAACAGATATTGTTTCATGTGTAGATCTTGTTTCTGCCAATAAACAAGAGAGTTTAAAAACAGAGGGACAGAACAATATTCTTTCTTTGTTAATGATAGTGGTAAAGTTCAAGTAAAATGTAACCAGTTTCATGCTCCACGTGTATCACTTGCTAAATTTTAAAGATTAACCTTTAATTCTGCACTGAGAATGGTATAGACTAAATTAGGCATCTATTCAGAGCTTTGTCAATTTAATGGACTTCCACAAACCACAGAGAGGTCTTTCAACCAGCTTATCCAGAACAAAGATTCAAAAACTTACCATTTATCTCTCCTCTGGCAGAGATGGCATTTATAGTGCTGAGATATAAAAAGAGAGCATTTTTCTCTATCTTTACAATAATTTTCTTTTCCCCATGGTACAGTCTCCCTCTTGGCTAGTATTGATTCCAGATCACTCAAGAGGATTTGAAGGACAGGTCACCATCCTTTTCTTTGGCACTGAGAGCAGTGTAAATGAGATGAGGTTACTTGTCCAGCTGTAATCCAACACAGACAAATATGTAAAATAAATAGCCACCTTCATAGATTTAAAATATTTTAATATGCATATAAAGTTTTCAGTAGGCTTAACTAGTTCACTCATCCAATTGAGAGTGAGAGGAGATAACAGACAGCCAGGCTGCGAGTAATGGACCTCATCTTTCTACCACAATGCAATCTTACGAAAAGCTTAACATCAGATTGAGACCCAGAAACATTGCAACACATACCATACACAGTAAACATTCCACTTCTAGTACTGTGACACATTTATTTCACACTTGGAAAAGTTCTCCCATCACCAACCATAAAGTGCAACT